>NC_068911.1:105545775-105848806 GCF_023091745.1 Budorcas taxicolor
CTAGTCTCCATCAACAGATGAATGGATTAAAAAGATATGGTCCATATATACAATGGAATACTATTCAGTCAAAAAAAAAGAATGAAGTATTGCCATTTGCAACAATGTGGATGGCTCTAGAGAATATTATACTTAGTGAAATGTCAGACAGAGAAAGGTAAATACTATATGATATTATTATATGTAGAATCTAAAAAATAATATAAATGAATGTCTATAGCAAAACAGAAACAGACTCACAGACATAGGACACAAATTTATGGATACCAAAGGGGAGAGGGAGACGGGGAAGGACAAATTAGGAGTACAAGATTAACATACACAAACTACCATACATAAAATAGATTAGCAACAAGGATCTACTGTACAGCACTGGGCATTATATCAAGTGTCCTGTAAAATCTATAATGGAATATATCTATTAAAAAAAACTGAATCACTGTGTTGTACACTTGAAACTAAGAAAAATATTAAGTTCAGTTCAGTTCAGTCACTCAATCGTGTCTGACTCTTCGTGACCCCATGGACCATAGCACGCAAGGCTTTCCTGTCCATCACCAACTCCCAGAGTCTACTCAAACTCATCTCCATTGAGGTGGTGATGCCATCCAACCATCTTATCCCCTGATGTCCCCTCCTCCTCCCGCCTTCAATCTTTCCCACCATCAGGGTGTTTTCAAATGAGTCAGGTCTTTGCATCAGGTAGCCAAAGTATTGGGAGTTGCAGCTTCAAAATCAGTCCTTCCAATGAACACCCAGGACTGATTTCCTCTAGGATGGACTGGTTGGATCTCCTTGCAATCCAAGGAACTCTCAAGAGCCTTCTCCAACACCACAGCTCAAAAGCATCAATTCTTCGGCGCTCAGCTTTCTTTACAGTCCAACTCTCACATTTATACATGATTATTGGAAAAACCATAGCCTTGACTAGATGGACCTTTGTTGACAAAGTAATGTCTCTGCATTTTAATATGCTGTCTAGGTTAGTCATAACTTTCCTTTCAAGGAGTAAGTGTCTTTAATTTCATGGCTGCAGTCACCATCTGCAGTGATTTTGGAGCCCTCCCCCAAAATAAAGTCAGCCACTGTTTGTTTCCAAATATATTTGCTTTGAAGTGATAGGACTGGATGCCACGACCTTAATTTTCGAATGTTGGGCTTTAAGCCAACTTTTTCACTCTCCTCTTTCACTTTCATCATGAAACTCTTTAGTTCTTCTTCACTTTCTGCCATAAGGGTGGTATCATCTACGTATCTGAGGTTATTGATATTTCTCCCTGCAGCTTTGATTGCAGCTTGTGCTTCATCCAGCCCAACATTTCTCATGATGCTGTGGAAAATTCTGAAAGAGATGGGAATGCCAGATCACCTGACCTGTCTCTTGAGAAACCTGTATGCAGGTCCGAAAGCAACAGTCAGAACTGGACATGGAACAACAGACTGGTTCCAAATAGGATAAGGAGTACGTCAAGGCTGTATACTGTCACCCTGCTTATTTAACTTATATGCAGGGTACATCATGAGAAATCCTGGGCTGGAGGAAGCATAAGCTGGAATCAAGATTGCTGGGAGAAATATCAATAACCTCAGATATGCAGATGACACCACCCTTATGGCAGAAAGTGAAGAAGAACTAAAGAGCCTCTTGATGGAAGTGAAAGAGGAGAGTGAAAAAGTTGGCTTAAAGCTCAACATTCAGAAAACTAAGATCATGGCATCCGGTCCCATCACTTCAGGGCAAGTAGATAGGGAAACGGTGGAAACAGTGGCTGACTTTATTTTTCTGGGCTTCAAAATCACTGCAGATGGTGACTGAAGCCATGAAATTAAAAGACACTTACTCCTTGGAAGGAAAGTTATGACCAACCTAGAAAGCATATTACAAAGCAGAGACATTACTTTGTCAGCAAAGGTCCGTCCAGTCAAGGTTATGGTTTTTCCAGTGGTCATGTATGGATGTGAGAGTTGGACTATAAAGAAAGCTGAGTGCCTAAGAATTGATGCTTTTGAATTGTGGTGTTGGAGAAGACTCCTGATGGTCCCTTGAACTGCAAGGAGTTGCAACCAGTCCATCCTAAAGATCAGTCCTGGGTGTTCATTGGTAGGACTGATTTTGAAGCTGCAACTCCAATACTTTGGCTACCTGATGCGAAGAGCTGACTCATTTGTAAAGACCCTGATGCTGGGAAATATTGAGGGTAGGAAGAGAAGGGGACAACAGAGGATGAGATGGTTGGATGGCATCACTGACTCAATGGACATGGGTTTGAATAATCTCTAGGAGTTGGTGATGGACAGGGAGGCCTGGCTGTGCTGCAGTTCATGGGGTCGCAAAGAGTTGGACATGACTGAGGGAGTGAACTGAACTCTGCATATAAGTTAAATAAGCAGGGTGACCAGTCTGTTCTATCTGGAACCAGTCTGTTGTTCCATGTCCAGTTCTAACTGTTGCTTCCTGACCTGCATACAGATTTCTCAAGAGGCAGGTCAGGTGGTCTGGTATTCCCATCTCTTTCAGAAAACATTACAAATCAATTAAACTTCAATTTTTTAAAGTATACAAAAACAAAACAAAAAATAAATTAATTAAAAATTTAAAAACACGTTTCAGCATTGTCTGTTGATTTCCACTACGGAAGGTGAGGGCTTCTCTGGTGGCTCAGCTGGTAAAGAATCTGCCTACAATGCAGGAGATCTGAGTTCTGTCCCTGGGTTGGGAAGATCTCCTGGAGAAGGGAACAACTACCAACTCCAGTATTCTGGCCTGGAGAATTTCATCTACTCTATAGTCCATGGGGTCACAAAGAGCCAGACACAACTGATCGACTTTCACTTCACTTCATGGAAGGTGAGAAATTAGCTTCTCTCTTTCCACTTCCCTTACCACATGCCACATACTTTCTGTCTCTTTCCCCCTAGTATATACTACTTTGGGGTAGGTCAACAGTGAATTATATAACTATGCAAATGCTTGGATCATGTGTGTGTGTGTGTGTGCACGCGCGCACACTCCAGTCATGTCCAACTCTGTGCGACCCTGTGGACTATGGCTCACCAGGCTCCTCTATCCATGGGGATGCTCCAGACAAGAATACTGGAGTGGGGTGCCATTTCCTTCTCCTCCAGGGGATCTTCCCAACCCTTGGATCAAACCCACTTCTCTTGCATATCCAGCATTGGCAGGTGGATTCTTTACCACTAGCACCACCTAGGAAGCCTTGAATCATACAGCGTTATATTATTACTTTTTTCTTTCCAATTATCTCTGTTTTTCCTGGAGTTACTACCTGTATAGTTTCCTGTTTTATTGTTTCTTTTGTTCTGTTTTACATCAGTAATAACAACCAAAAATCATGAGTTGCCTGTTTCTTGAAGTACTTTCCTCCCTTCATCTTGTGACATAGTGAGTGAAGTGAAGTCGTTTAGTCGTGTCCGACTCTTTGCGACCCCATGGACTGTAGCCTACCAGGGTCCTCTGTCCATGGGATTCTCCAGACAAGAATACTGGAGTGGGGTGCCATTTCCTTCTCCAGGGGATCTTCCCAACCCAGGGATCGAACCCGGGTCTCCTGCCTTGTGGGCAGACGCTTTACCATCTGAGCCACCAGGGAAGCCCCATGGTCCAGTCTAAATGGTTTCCCTGTGTACCTGCAACACAGATGACTTCTTGGAATTTCTCTTCACCATCATTCTAATCATATTCTCTTTCCTAACCCTGATATCTTTATTTTTCTTGGTTTATTCTGTTGTTTCGGTGCACATGCTGCAAATGCTTCCTAAGAAAGGTTCCATGAAAAACACATTATTTTTAAGAATCTGTAATCTGAAAATGCTTCTGTTCTAGCCTTACAACTCAGATAATTTGTCTGGAAGTAGAATCATTTTTCAGAAACCATTTTTCTCCCAAATTCTGAAGGCATTGCACCACTGTCTCTCAGCTCCCAAAGTTTTCTCAATAGAAACCACACTGATTAATAATCCTTTGTAAGTGATGTATTTTTGCTGTCTGGAAGCTTCAAGCTCCTTCTCTGGCTTAGTGTTCTGAAAGTTCATGACAATATAAGTGTAGGACTCTTTTCATCCATTTTGCAATTGTAATGGGCACTTGGTGGCCTTTTCAATCTGGAAACTCATATTTTTTTAATTCTAGCAATGTCTATTGAATTCTTTCTTTGACAATCCCCCTCTCCCTTGTGTCTTTTTCTCTCTTTCTGAAATCCTTATTATATGGACCTCCTGGGCTACTTTTCTAATTTTTTTGTCTTTTCTCTCCTAGATATCCACCTCTTTGTCTTTTTATTCTGTTCTTAAGAGGTTTCTTCAAGTCTCCAGTTATTCTACTATGGTTTTCATTTTTGCCATCACATTTTCAATTTCCAACAGCTCTTTTTTCTCTGAATATTACTTTTTACACAGCATTCTGTTCTTTTCTCAGGGTTGCAGTATCTTTTATCTCTCTGAATATTCATTGAGAATTTTCTCCCTCCCTCTGCCTCTGTCTTACAGGTTTTCTTCTGCCTGCACAGTCTGTTTCCTCCAAGTTGTTTTTTTCTGCACATTTGGCTTTTGTTTGGTCTTTCTTATTAGAGCTTTTCCTCAGATGTCTGGTAATCCTTGGCCATCTGCTCCTCTGAGGATCAGGGCACTAAACTGCTGATTGGAAGCTCTGTGTGCCCAGGTGGGACTTGCTGACTAAAGAGTTTCACTACATACTGCGATCAGACTGCACACTTTGACTGGAAAACTCCAACATCACTGTCTTCAGGGCTTTCTTGAGATGGTCAGACTCTCCAGAGAAAACTTCTCCAAACCCCTCTGGAGCACATAGGCCTGGCCGCCCTACTCACAAGGAGAGAGGGCCTCAGTGTGCAGTACACATGTACCCACTTAATCCCCTATTTGAGTCTGGTCAGTTTGCCATCCTCTGCTGCTCAGGCAGTCTGCTGCAGGGACTAGAGCCCCAGTCTTCTGCCAGAGGTACCCAGCTCTCCTCTGTGGAGAAAAGGAGGTGCTCTGAACTGATCCTCTTTATTTTATCTTCTGTCTTCTACATACACACACAGCATTCCAGATACCCAGACACACCCATTGCCCACACTTTGGGAGGTGACTAGTGTAAACCAGGTTGATTCTCAGCTTTCTCCTTTACCCACTGAGGACGCGACTTTCTCAGGTTTGCCTTTTAGCTCCCATGCTTAGTTCTATAACCTCCTCTCCTGATTTCCTCATCCATGAATATCTATGCCTTTAAAACAATGCCGTGCACTTCCCGGCCACTCAGTGGTTAAGACTCCATGCTTCTGCTGCAGGGGGCACAGGTTCAATCACTTAGTTGGGAAACTAACATCCCACGTGCCACATGGCATGGCCACAAAGATAAATGAGTTAAAAGGGGATTTATTTCATTCTATGATGTCTCAGAAAGGAGTAAAAGGAGATACGTGTTTTCAATCTGACATTTGTGTCCAGGAACCCATAGTGTTTATCTGCTTATTTGTTTACTGTCTATTTGCTCTCACTGGAACACGCCCTCCGTGATGGCAAAGACTGGAATGCTTTGGTCACCCCTCTATCTTCAGACACTCCCAGAAGAGTGTCTGGTGAGTACTAATTAAGTGTTGACCAATAAATGAATAAATGTAATAAGGAAGGAATATTCATCTGGCTCTATTTCTATTTTGTGAGCTTTTACGCCATTTCCCAAGTTTATTCTAACTTTCCTTCTCTTCAGCTATGTCCCTTTTTCCCAAAAGACTTCCCACATCACTGCTTACCAAACTTTATTCTTCCCCTGCAATTTTTTCTCTTTACTGACTCACTCCCAACTTCCCTTTCTACTACCTGGCATTGACTTCAGTCTCAATTTCCATGAAAGTGAAAAAAGTGAAAGTGTTAGCCCTCAGTTGTGTCCGACTCTTTGTGACCCCATGAACTGTAGCCTGCCAGGCTCCTCTGCCCATGGAATTCTCCAGGCAAGACTACTGGAGTGGGTAGCCGTTCCCTTTCTCTAGGTGACCTTCCCAACCCAGTGATCAAACCCAAGTCTGCATTGCAGGCAGATTGTTTACCTTCTGAACCACCATAAAGGAGATCGAATTTTCACTCAGTAAAACACACCCATTCCATTTGTAGGAGCTGGGAAAACACAAAGAGAGAATATTTGGTTCCTGCCTTCTCTGGAAAAACATAATTTAACTAACTCTGTTTTAAAATCAAGACTTCTATTAAGACACTAATTCAAGGTAGGTTTCAAAAAAAAGAAACATCAAATTACCAGAATGCCAGGAGCAGGTGGGTTAATAAGCAAAGGCCTGGGGATGCAGAATCTGAGGGATTATTGGAAGGGACAGAGGACTAAGCTTCAAGACAAAGAAAGGCCAAATTAACACTCACAGTGCTCACAGCCAGTCTTATCCTTCCAACCCCTCCTCTCCTGTATCTCTTGTTATAAAAAAAAAAACAGGGCTAAATTGGAAAAGAAAAAAAAAATGTTCATTTTTCTCTCATTAATAAGATGTTTCTTGAATTTTCTAGTATATTCTAGCCCTAGGTAAGCAATTCAGACATGGCATCTGCTCTTATAAAGTTAGAGCCTAGTGTGAGATTCAGATTGCTGCTGCTACTGCTGCTAAGTCACTTCAGTAGTGTCCAACCCTGTGCGACCCCATAGACGGCAACCCACCAGGCTCCCCTGTCCCCAGGATTCTCCAGGCAAGAACACTGGAGTGGGTTGCCATGTCCTTCTCCAATGCATGAAAGTGAAAAGTGAAAGTGATGTCGCTCAGTCGTGTCCGACTCTTAGCAACCCCATGGACTGCAGCCCATCAGGCTCCTCCATCCACGGAATTTTCTAGGCAAGAGTACTGGGTGGGGTGCCATTGCCTTCTCTGGAGATTCAGATTATAAACAAGTGAAAAACAAAGTAAATAGTACAAACAGTAGCAGGTGCTCTGAGGGAAGTACATAGTGTTCAGTGATAGAAGATAACAAAGGGGACTTCCTTAGACGAGGGTGGGCCATGAAGGCTCCTCTGAGAAAGCGTATTGGACTTCTTGTTGATGCTGCGGTATTCTGAAGTTAATTTCCTACTTTTCCCAGCAAAAGTACTCTGTATCATTTTTGAAATATCAGCTCTCTCCCATATGCAGCCATGCTATTAGCTCATGTGGGGCCCCACCCTCAGTTCCAAATAAAGGTCCTGACTGGCTTAAGCCAGTCTGTTCCTTTCCCTACCTTCATGTCCCTCCCAAGGTGATTGATTTAGATGTGGGTTTATGACACAGTTTAGTCCAATGAGAGAAACTGAATCCTTGGACTTGAGCAGGAACCACGAGAAGAGACCCTCTCTGTACTCCTGGAGATAGTGGTATGAGGATGTAAGTTTGAAATAGTGACAGCCGTTCTGTGATCATGAGGAAAAAGCATCTGTACGGTAAGTGAGAGAAACAGTCTTCAGTGACATAGGTTAAGCCTTTCTTGAAGCCAGAACTATTTCTGGACTTAGATATAGGAGTGGTGCTAGTGGTAAAGAACCCACCTGCCAATGCAGGAAACATAAGAGATGAGGGTTGGATCCCTGGGTCAGGAAGATCCCCTGGAGAAGAGCATGGCAACTCACTCCAGTATTCTTGCCCAGAGAATCCCATGGACACAGGAGCCTGGTGGGCTACAGTCCATAGCGTCACAAAGAATCAGACATGACTAAAACAACTTGGCACACACATGCACAAATTCTTTTTATTATAATATTTTAGGTAGTCTGAGTGGGATTTTCTCACTTGCCATTAAAACAGTTGTTACTGCTAGAGAAATGATATTTAAGCTAAAAGCTGAGAAAGAACTAACCAAGAGAGAAGAGGGTGTAGGAGCATTCCAGGCACAGGAACCAGCCCTAAGAAAGCACTGGAGAAAGAAAAATCTTTGTGTGTTCAGGGAATAAGTGGAGGCCAGTGTGGGAGCCACAGGATAAGAGAGTGAACTGGAGCCAGCCTGGCAAGCAGGGAGTCATGGGAAGGAATCTGCATGCTTAGATTTTATTCTAAGGAAATAGGAAATCCCACTCTGATTCGTGTTTCATGATAATGTGGTTGCTGAGTACAGAATGGATTGGATGACTGGACAGGGGCATAAATGTGAGAGGAATATTAGAAAGAGCCTCTGTAATTGTCTGGGCAAGAGAAGGTGGTTTCTTAGGCTAAGGTAGTGGTGGTGGGGATGGAACATAACAAAAAACTAGATAGTTTTTTAGTCATTTCTTTAATTTACTTGTACATTTATATATTCAGCCACGGAAATGAAGAGTCTCTGTGTACCACTGTGTTAAAGTTCAAGACCTTACGATGAAAATATACTTTCGCTATCCAAAAGAGACTTCTATCTAAAGGGAAACAACCAGGGAAATGATTATAACAATATAAAAAGAACTGTGATGGAAGTACTACAAGATGTACTGGGGGCATTGGAAAAGAAACCACTAATTTGGCCTGGGAAATTCAGGCATGGATTCTTTGAAGAAATAGAGACATAGGTCTCAGGAGTTTGTCAGATCAGCAAGGAGGATATTCTGGGCTGAATGTGTCAGAAAGACACGGAAGCTTTAAAATAGTTTGGTGTTTTTGTTGCGCAGTCACTAAGTCATGTCCAAATCTCTGCGACCCCATGACCTGCAGCACACCAGACTTCCCTGTCTTTCGCTATCTCCCAGTGTGTGCTCAAACTCATAATCACTGAGGATGGTGACTGCAGCCATGCAATTAAAAGACGCTTGATCCTTGGGAAAAAAGCTACAGCAGAGACATCTCTTTGCCAACAAAGGTCTGTCTGGTCAAAGCTATGGTTTTTCCAGCAGTCATCTATGGATGTGAGAGTTGGATTATAAAGCTGAATGCCGAAGAACAGATGCTTTTGAATTGTGCTGTTGGAGCAGACTCTTGAGAGTCTATTGGACTGCAAGGAAATCAAACTAGTCAATACTAAAGGAAATCAATTCTGAATATTCATTGGAAGGACTGAAGCTGAAGCTTAGGTTCCAATACTTTGGCCACGTGATGCAAAGACCTAACTCACTGGAAAAGAGTTTGTAGTCAGGGGAAAAGAAGTCAGGTATTTCCAGAGTTCCAGTTGCAAATTATCAAGACCATTCCCCCCGAAGAAAAAGAAATGCAAAAGGCCAAAATGGTTGTCTGAGGCCTTACAAATAGCTAAGAAAAGAAGAAAAGTGAAAAGCAAAGGAAAAAAGGAAAGATATACCCATTTGAATGCAGAATTCCAAAGAATAGCAAGGAGAGATAAGAAAGCCTTCCTCAGTGATCAATGTAAAGAAATAGAGGGAAACAATAGACGGGGAAAGACTAGAGATCTCTTTAAGAAAATTAGAGATACCAAGGGACAGAAATGGTATGGACCAAACAGAAGCAGAAGATATTAAAAAGAGGTGGCAACAATACACAGAAAAACTATACAAAAAAGATCTTCATGACCCAGATAACCATGATGGTGTGATCACTCACCTAGAGCCAGACATCCTGGAATGTGAAGTCAAGTGGGCCTTAGGAAGCATCACTACCAACAAAGCCAGTGGAGGTGATGGAATTCCAGTTGAGTTATTTCAAATCCTAAAAGATGATGCAGTTAAGGTGCTGCACTCAATATGCCAGCAAATTTGGAAAACTCAGCAGTGGCCACAGGACTGGAAAAGGTCAGTTTTCATTCCAATCCCAAACAAAGGCAATGCCAAAGGATGTTCAAACTACCGCACAAGTGCACTCATCTCACATGCTAGCAAAGGAATGCTCAAAATTCTCCAAGCCAGGCTTCAACATTATGTGAACCATAAACTTCCAGATGTTCAAGCTGGATTTAGAAAAGGCAAAGGAACCAGAGATCAAATTGCCAGTATCCGTTGGCTCGTAGAAAAACAAGAGAGTTCCCAAAAAACATTTACTTCTGCTTTATTGACTACATCAAAGCCTTTGACTGTGTGGATCACCACAAACTGTGGAAAATTCTTAGAGAGACAGAAATACCAGACCGCCTTACCTGACTCCTGAGAAATATGTATCCACGTCAAGAAACAACAGTTAGAACTAGAAATGGAACAACAGACTGGTTCTAAATAGGGAAAGGAATATGTCAAGATTGTATACTGTCACCCTGTTTATTTAACTTATATGCAGAGTATATCATGCAAAATGCCAAGCTGGGTGAAGCACAAGCTGGAATCAAGATTGCCGGGAGAAATATCAATAACCTTAGGTATGCAGAAGACATCATGTTTATGGCAGAAAATGCAAAGGAACTAAAGAGCCTCTTGATGAAAGTGAAAGGGAGAGTGGAAAAAGCTGGCTGAAAACTCAGCATTCAGAAAATGAAGATCATGGCATCTGGTCCCATCACTTCATGGCAAATAGGTGGGGAAATAATGGAAATAGTGACAGATTTTATTTTTCTGGGCTTCAAAATCACTGCAGATGTTTACTGCAGCCATGAAATTTAAAGACACTTGATCTTTAGAAGAAAAGCTATGACCAAGCTAGACACCATATTAAAAAGCAGAGACATTACTTTGCCAACAAAACTCCATCTAGTCAAAGCTATGGTTTTTCCAGTAGTCGTGTATGGATGTGAGAGCTGGACCATAAAGAAAGCTGAGTGCCGAAGAATTGATGCTTTTGAACTGTGGTGTTGAAGAAGAGTCCAATTCTTGAGAGTCCTTTGGACTACAAGGAGGTCAAACCAGTCAATCATAAATGAAATCAGTCCTGAATATTCATTGGAAGGACTGATGCTGAAGCTGAAACTCCAATTCTTTGGTCACTTGATGCAAAGAACTGACTCACTGGAAAAGACCCTGATGCTGGGAAAGATTGAAGGCAGGAGGAGAAGGATACAATAGAGGATGAGATGTTCGGATGGCATCACCGACTCAACAGACATCAGTCTGAGCAAGCTTCATGAGTTGGTGATGGACAGAGGCCTGGCGTGCTGCAGTCCATGGGGTCATGTTGCAAGAGTCAGACATGACTGAACAACTGAACTGAACTGAACTGAATTGCAGAGATGGACCATGATAGAAACAGTAGTGATCACTAAACATTCCCCGCATTTCCCAGGCCCTTTGCAGCTAAGTGACAAACTTGGGCAAATGGACTTTCAAGATGAATCTCAGAAGAGTTCGTGGCCACCTTCCAGGTCTCTCTTTCTCCTCCATGACAACCATGGAGGAAATGTGGTGAAATGGAAATGTCACATGTCAAAGTAGCTTGGATCTCTGAGTTACTGCATGGAGAATAGTTCCTCTGGAGAATCATCCAAACTTGCAACAGACCTTGTACAAATAAGAAATAAATCTTTGTTGTGTTAAGCCACTGAGAATTTGAAGTTGTTTGCTAATGTCATAACTTAGCACGACTAATATATAGAGTAATGGGGATAAGATGACAGAAGGGCAGGGTCCAGACCACAGAGAGACTTGTCTGCCAAGTGCCTCAAGCAAAGATTGCACTTTATCTTGCAGGGATTTAAGAATCACCAAAGAATAGAGATGAATATGAGACCATTCTGGCAGCAGTGGGATGGATGAATGGATGAATACTTGGGTTTGGGACTTGAAGGGGAGAAGTAATTCTTAAAGGCAGAGAAATTATAAAAGAGGTGTTGAAATAGTACAGGAGAAAGATGGTGACAGTGTGAACTAAGGCAATGGTACAGTACAGAAAGGAGTGTGTAATTTTGGTGGATATTTTAAGAGGGAAAATGTAGAGACTGTATTAGTGACTATTCATTGGGCACAGAGTTAGAGGAAACAAAAGAGGGAAGCTTTGACTCCATTAAGCCTCTGCTTCCTTAGCCCTGATAACAAGCCACCTTAATCACTATGAGTCCAACCACTGTTCAGTTCAGTCACTCAGTCCTGTCCAGCTCTTTCAACCCCCTGGACTGCAGCATGCCAGGCTTCCCTGTCCATCACCAACTCACGGAGCTTACTCAAACTCATGTCTATTGAGTCGGTGATGCCATCCAACCATCTCATCCTCTGTCCAAGAGAGGACCAGAAAGAAGAGCTTAAGGAGAAGCTCTTCTCCTTAAGTGGTTCCAAGGCAAATGAAAACACTTGGCCTTGAGGCAGAGGAGCCAGGGGACTAGGTCTGGCCCCTTTGACTGGTTGATTCATTGTATTTCTCTAGACTTCAGTTTCCTGGAGTCATCAGACTTAAATATTTCCAAAGTCTCTTTCCATTTTAATGCCATAACTCTCAAAAAGGAAACAGAGGAGCAAAGGAAAGGATTGAAGAGGAAGAAGGCAAGTGAAGAGTTCAGCTACGACTAACAAGGAAAGAAAGGAAGAAAAGAGAAAAAAAAAAAAAACAGGTGTGGTTGGTCAAAACGGGATTCTCAGAGCCTGGGTTACCCCAGCAACCCATCTGTTCATCTCCACCAATATTCAGTTGCATGGTATGGATTTTGTCTCAGCTAACATGTCATTGTTTTTGCTTACTGAATTTGTATTTTTAGTTGCAACTATTATGATTATCCATTCAGTTCAGTTCAGTTCAGTCGCTCAGTCGTGTCCAACTCTTTGTGACCCCATGAATCGCAGCACGCCAGGCCTCCCTGTCCATCACCAACTCCCGGAGTTCACTCAGAGTCGCGTCCATCAAGTCAGTGATGCCATCCAGCCATCTCATCCTCGGTCGTCCCCTTCTCCTCCTGCCCCCAATCCCTCCCAGCATCAAAGTTTTCTCCAATGAGTCAACTCTTCATTGACCCAAAAAATGGATCAATGGCTCAAAAGTGGTGGTGATGAAAATTGTCATGCAAATACCATGACTCAGGATAACACCTTAAATATAAAAAACAGATTTAAGGACAAATGAAAGGAGGTGATGCAGTACATGCTAGGAGAAGTGAAAATATGATTGTGATGATCCAGTTAAGAGAAATCTAAGTTTGTAAGTCAAGAATAGGAAGTTTGACCAGAAAAAAATACCTGAAAATCGAATTGTATTCGACTGGTGATACATGTTCCTCTAGACCTCCACGGTGGCCTCTTTTATAAAAAACGTTTTCCAGTAACAGTAGGAAACCATGAAAGCTTCAGTGCTATTTTCCAACAAAGTACAATGACTCCTCTGATAGAACGATAAGGTTTTTCCAGAACAAGTGCAAACACTGTAAGTGTTTCCCAATACACACCTGATGAATTGTATTGCTCAAAGTGATGGGGTAGCCAAAACTACCAGAGGCATCATAGAGGATACACTCCTTATAGAAAAGGAGGTGTATGCTGCACTACTGCCGAAAGTTTGTTAAGACCAGCTACAAAGGGCATGATAAATATTACACTTGGAAAGAAAGCAGAACTGTCAGGAAATTTTCTTTATCAAAGAACATCAGTAAATGTTGCAAAATGTCAACCAAATATAATGTGTGAGAAAGGTGGTATCATCTCTGAGCAGACATTTCACTTTATATATGGACAAAACTCAGTTCTGGTGTGGGGCATGTGTATGCAAACAGACATGCTTTATGACTTCCTCCCCGCAAAATCTTTTCTTAAAAAACAGCTTTATTGAGATACGATTCATATTCCATACAGTTCACCCACTTATAGTATACAAAGTCATTGGCTTTGATATATTACATTATGGGTCTTTTAAAAATCATGATAAAAATATATATAATATAAAACTTGCCGTTTTAACCATTTTAGGCATAAAATGCAGGGGCACTGGATGTCTTTACAATGTTGTGCAACATCACCACTATCTACAGGACTCTTTTTTTACTGAGATACAATCAACTTGCTGACTGTCTTTCTGCTAGAATCCACAAGCTATTTTTCAGAAGATATATAAATCTCACTGCAGACAGTATTGCCTTGTTACAGAAACCTAAGGGTTGATACTGTAACTCTCCTACTGCCATAAACTCCACAAGGAATCTTTTCCCACCATTGATACCACCAGTACCATGGGCCTTACCTGGTCATATAGCCCAAGCCTCTAATGGCCGCAGAATTCTTTTTCTGCTCCAGGCACCAGTCAGAGCTGACAGCCTTGACTATAGTTCACTGTATGATACAGTTCACTATATGAACTAGAGCAGTACCCCCAGGTTTGGAATAAGCGGTCTCCAGAATCAGAAGAAGCCTACCAAGAGTCGTGCATGATGTAATCAGTTGTCCTTTACTTTTGAGGGGATATCCTGACCCACCCTAGAGAAGTAGAAGCCTCTAAATATGTTACTGATGTGGTGGGTCTCTGAATCTTTGTAGTGTTTATCTCCCACCTTGGAAGTGTATATGCTTTACCAAGGTGAGTTTTCCTGATCTGATTAGCGTATGTGATATTCCATGGGATGTCCAGACAAACTAGACTATTTTATGACAGAAGACAGGAGAATTAACTGAGACAAAACCATGAATGAATGTTCTTGTTGTTTCCAAGTCAAGGCAAGTTATTTCTGATCCTCTTTCCTAATAGAGTTGAAAAAGAAAGACAGCCAGAGCAATGACCACGTATCATATACCCGAGGCCATGCTAATCTGTTTGATAAAGAAATTGCATTCGGGACTACTAATTGGTTAAGTTTACAGTGGTCCACTGTCATTTTTCAGGATCCATCTGTGGCGTTCAGGTGCCAGACTGGTGTAGTATATGTGATCTGATGGGGACTTCCACCTGGAGTCTTTAAGTGTGGTAGTAATATCTGCTCTTACCCCCCAGGATGTAGTATTTTTAATTTTCTGTCTTGTTGGTGGGCAGAGTGAAGAGAGGTCATTTCAGGACCTGCCCACATCTCTCCCCCACAAACCAAGAATCCAGTGTGGGGATTGTGCCAATGACCAAGTATATCTGTTCCAGTTACATATTCAGGGACTGGGAAATGATCACTGAGTGTGTCCATAGATCTAGGGAAGTCACCATGAGCCGGACAGGGACCAGGACCCCATTTATCACCTACCTCTCATACTCCCCAGGTAACAGTGGCAACTCTGACTCTGTGTTCAACAGTCCTTGAAAATGTTTGGATATTTCACTTTCCCAGTGTAAAGCTACCAGAGTAAGTGACCATGGGCCCCTCTGAGGCAGGACTGGGACAAATCATTCCTGAATACATGGAGAGGGGGTCTGAACTCTCCCTCCACTAGACGTGTGTGTGCCTGGTTTAAAAATTGACTCACATTCGAAACTGGGCAAGGGATCATGAATTTTTATTGGAACAATGACTCTCAGCCTCCTGACCATCCACCCATGATTTCTTTAAAGCAGTACACTTATGAGCTGCCCATCTATTTTACCCCTAAGAAAACCAAGCATGGTTAACTGTCTTTAGAGCAATCTGTAGGTGAGGCCCCCTTAGATGCCATTCAATCTTGATGCTCATTGTAGTTGTCCTCACCTGGCTGCTAACAGTAACACAGTGCCAATGGGCTCTAATGTTTGGGGTTCCTTCGACCCTTGTACCATCTGTGGAGCCAGTTCTGTAACAGCATCTCCTCTGTCAGGCCTAGAATACAGAACACAAGCGCCACTGAGCTTCTAAGTAACACTGGTGCCCTCTCTACAACACATTGCTTATTGCTTTGGTCAATGGTGTGTCCTCTTGGCTCCTCCAAAGAACATAAGCATCTTGTGGCGTTTTTACCCTTAGGCAGTATATCTACTATCATGTGCCCACTTCTCAGCCTTTCCTTCTTCCGCCATCTGGAATTTCTGTAATTTCTGCTTCAGTTAGTGTAGATCACCAGTTTCCTCATGCGTCTAAGAGCCATCCTAGAAGCATGTTTGTACCATTTCCTAGGTATCTTTACCCAGGTATTAAATTCTGTATCTCAGAAGAGTGCTCTCACATCAATAAACTCTCATTTATCGAATGTATGTTCTGCCCCCTCCCCAGCACTGGACCCTCAGAATCCAATTCTCTCCTGCGTTCCGCTGGTTACAAGTTGACTAGGTCCTGCAGCTCCCTCCCTGGGCAGGCATCTCATGTCCTCAGCTGGGTTACGTTGTGACTGAGCCCTAGACATTGTCTTAATGGACAGAAAAAAAGAGGAAGAAAGAGACGCATGTTGTCTTACAGGGGAGATCTCTGCATCCTCTTCAGGCAAGTGGGAAGCATCAGTGCTTGCAAGGAGACATGCCATCTGTGCAGATTCAGAGGGTCTGAATCCCAAAGCCAAGATATTTGGATGCAGGAACCCAGATGCCCCCCAGCCCCTATCCTATTCTGTCCCAACCAAGGCCTTAACCTTGTAACCTTGGGAAGTTTAACTTTCTGTTTGTTTGTTGTCACTCAGTAGCAAAGTCGTGTCGGACTCTTTGCGGCCCCATGGACTGCAGCACCCCAGCCTTCCCTGTCCTGCACTATCTCATGGAGATTGCTCAAACTCCTGAGTCAGTGATGTCACCCAACCATCTTATCCTCAGTCATCCCCTTCTCCTCTTGCCCTCAATCTTTCCTAGCATCAGGGTCTTATCCAATGAGTCAGCTCTTCACATCAGGTGGCCAAAGTATTGCAGCTTCAGCTTCAGCGTCAGTCCTTCCAGTGAATATTCAGGGTTGATTTCCTTTAGGATGGACTGGTTTGTCCTCCTTGCTAACCAAGGGACTCTCAAGAGACTCTCATTTAGAGCTCAGCTACCCTTACAGTTAAATCCCAGGCCTGAACCTCAGCTTTCTCTCCTGCTGAAGATGATGCAGGCCTTTCATATGCTACCAAGGAGGCCCTCTGGATTCACATTTATATTTTTAACTACCAGTTAATCACTCTCAGACTTAAGTTCTTTTTCCCAAATGGAGTTACTTATAGCCACCAAACTTCACTGTCCTTAAAGTCACCATTTCCCACATATTGCTCTAAAGCCTAATACACTGCACAAGCTATCACACTGTCTGTCTCCCACCCATGTATCATTGCAGGTAACCATGCTAAGAGTTGCCACACTGAGCCAGGGCCTATCTATGCTCCCCCTGCCACCAGTGATGAGGTCCTCATTGCCATCAGGCAGCATGTGCTCTAGACTCAAACTCCCATCCCAGTGACAGCTTCCTCCTACCTCTTCTGGCATCAGCTATCACAGGTTGGATTCTCCAGGAAACAGATTTGAGAGAGATGTTAACATGCAGGACATTTATTAGGACTTACTCTTAGAATCAACACTAATGAAAAATAGAGAAAGAAAGCAGGATGAAGGATGGAGAATTTGAGCTGTAATCCAGTCCTATGCCAACCCCATGGAGAGTTCTGAGGCTGGGACAACCTTTCAAAGTTGTCTCAAGCTGAAAGTGAGATGTTGGGGCCTATCTCCTCATTGATCTGTCAGCTCCTGGAAGGAGACAAGACCTTGGATTGGGCCTTTTACTTTGGCAGAAGCATCCTCAAAGAGGGCACCCTCCCAGTCATACTCCCAGGAAGTGGGAGGAGTGGAGGATGGGGAACAAGTCTGTCTTTCCTGGAGGGGGACCTGGGTGGTAGACATTATAGAGCCCACAACAAAGGAAATGGTGAAAACTGGAAACGTGATGAAACTGTGGTCACTGATAGATAATAACACTGACAGATAGACTGATAGACACTGATAGTTACCGACAGATACTAGTCACTGATAGGTAATGTTGATTATTCATGGGGAAGATTTTGAAATGAGAGATGCAATAAAAGTAATTTCTTCATGGATGGACCTTGAGGACAATATGCTAAGTGAAATAAGTCAGAGAGAGAGAGAGAGACAAATACTATATGATTTCTCTTATAGGTGGAATCTAAAAATATGTATATATAAATATATATATTAATTTTAAGCCAAGCTTATAGATAGAGAGGACAGATTGATTGTTGCCAGAGGTAGAGGGCAGAGAAGGTGTTGGGGGGGGGGGGGGGGAGGGGGATAATTTAAATAAAGTAAAAGTAAAACAAATAAAATTGTTGTTTTATAAAAGTAAAATAAATATCTAAAAATAAGCAGTAATTTCTTCATGACCATTTCTATAATTTCAAGTGACTTGCTACAGAACATATCTCATTGATACAGTCCCTACTTTAGACAGCCTGACCCTGCATGGTCATGTGAAGGATAAGGCATCCAGATATTTTTAAGACTGAACCATAGCATAAAGAGTTCAAAAATGAAAAAAAAAAAAAAAAAGCTGATTTGTTGCCAGCATTTAATGGCTTTCCTCACTCATTGGAGAACAAAACCCAGTATGCATTATTTTATATGTTTAAAAACACACCTAAATATAGCAATAACACATAAATAGTTCTCAGAGCCAAATGAAACCCAAGAATAGACTAGGGATCTGTTCGCTGTTATCTCCTGATTTGCAACCTCCAACTGTCTCACATTTGAGTGTGGTAAGTTCATGCACTGAGCATCTGACAAACATCAGATGCAGTGTTCAGAGAGAGCCTGCATCATAATTACTGGGTCTGTGTATGACTGAAATGTCCAGAGGCAAATACATGTGCCTTTCCCCAAACTTTCATAATTGTAAGACAGGGTTTTCCTGTTTAATAAAATAGGAAACAAAATTAAAATGTAAGAAAAGATGAAAAAAGCAGAGTAAGTAAAGAAAGTGACTTGGTGCAGCTCAGAGTAATGATTCAAGAGGTTGATACAAACAAACTGTAGATGTCTTAAGGGGAGATTGCCAGCAACATCATCCGTCTCAACCCAATGAGACAATTATCATTTGATTTTTAGCATATTGTTTTATTTTTTTATTTTATAATGAAGACAATTTGTAGTCTATTTATCGTAATTTACCTGTATTGGGAGATAGGGGTCTGACAGTTCCATAAATGCAAGCATGAGCATGTGCACACACATGCACCCACAAACACACAAACAGCCTTCAACCACAGCAGATACGCATTTACCTCTGTTTAATATAGAAGCTACCCCATAGGACATGCATTTTCAATTGAAAAGATCCTAGTGTTAAAATCAAGTCTGAAACCACAACACTAAGTTATCTGAACCCCTGGTGGGGTGCTGTAAGTTTATCTAATTATTCTGTTCATTTTTATTATATTATCCTGTTTTATTATCTTCATAACTCCTCATTATCATGTTTTGTATCTATTTGTTTGTAGCATGTTGTCTTGACTAAAATTTAAGTTCACTGAGTACAAGGACCTTGTCTTTTCACCCCTTGCATCCTTATTACCTAGAATGATGCCAGGCACATTATACAGACTTACTAAATATTTGCTGAGTAAGTGAATGAATGAAGCTCTCACTTATTTATCCATTCATTCATCCATCCATCTATTTATCCATCATGTACCTATGCATCCATCATAAGAGAAAGCCATACATACTAGTGAGTTTGTTTTGTTATCCATTTGAAAGTTTAAGTAAGGTTTATAGATATATATATATACACACAGATGTTTATATTTTGTGAAACAGTATTCTGGAGAAAAAGCCCTAAGGTTAAAATCCACAGACCCAACAAACTGGTGATTGAAAGTCATCTTCCACCATCATGTCCTTGGTTATTCCAGATGGTAGTGACAGGGTGACAGCCAGCAAAGAAAAGGACCTGGAGCAGGCACTGCTGAGAACTTGTTTCATCCATCCTATTATGCTTTGTACTGACTCCATATTTCAGTAACCTCCTCCCAAATACCTTATGAAACCAAGCTAAATCGCCCCTTTGTACAAGACAGTATATATCTGATGCCCAATAATAACCTCTTTGTTCTTCCCTCCCCCTGCCCAGTACAATTCCATTTATTATCTAACCTTACTTAGGCATTTTCAGCAATCTTTTCATGTTCCTCCACACACATTTTCTAAAAAGCCAGCTGTGCAATTTAGACCATCCCTGGAGATTATTGACCAGTTGGGTTTGCATTTATGAGCACATAACTGAAGCTGACATGGCCTTTACCAGAATTAATAGCTCTTGGAGCAATTTGCTTTCACAGCATTTTACAAACAGCTTCATAATACATCTAAGGGCAAGGCAGGTTTTAATTAGTGTCACTAATAGCTAAGTATTCAGAGGTGAAACGATTAAGCAGCCAGACCAATAGGAGCCAGAGGTGAAAGGTGAACTTGGAATCTGTGCAGGTTCAAGGTGATAGAAGTTTCCACCTGTCATTGGAGTGGTACTGGCGAGCTGTTCTCTACTGAAATGAGTCTTCTGTTAGCGCTGGCTGACCAGGAATTACAGCTGACAGACTCAGTTTGTATGTGTGCAATATCATTTTGAAATATCCGGTGCTTCCTTCTACCCACTCTCTCTCTCTCTTTAGTTTCTCCTCTTGTTTAATTTTGGTTACTCTATTTTACAAGCAAAGCAGCTGTCTGCATGGGGACAAGGTGCACCATTCAGATTCGTGGTTTACAGTTCACTAAATGTAAGCCTGCCTAATCCTTTCATATCATTGGATTACTCTCCCCAAGCAAATTTTCCCAGCTTTCATCATGAGAAATGGGCTCCCTGCCAAGAAACCACTCATCCCAGCTCAGGTCCACCTGGCTTTTCCCGATTGTCAACTCCTCCATCTTGAGCCATTAAAAGGGCTTTCAGATTGAATATTTGCCCAACCATTTCTGAAAGCCAAACACAAAATCTTTGTCACAGAGTCACTAACTTCTATGCAGAATTGTGGTCCAAATTATTATCAGGCAAAGAAAGAAAACCTTTGATCACTGGCTCAGTTTTCTCTTAATAACATCTAATTAGATACAAATACATTTATTTAAAGTTTAAATAATAACCCAGTTCAGATCAGAGGATTTAGAGAAGAAAATGTGACTTCTTAGTATTAGGTGGCTGCATTTGGAAGATAGGTTAAGGTCAAGAAAGTCATCCTAAAATTTCTAAGTGCTCCATAAATGCTCCATCAATTAAACTTTCAGTGGATTTTTAGAAAATATTCATGGTTATTTGCTACCTAATTCCCTCCACAGGTCCGAAGAAGAGACCTTCTTGGATTTCAAAGGGAAAGGATTCTTTGTGCAAAACAGAACAAGGGGTTTGATTCACACACACTCCTCTGTCAATCACATCTGAAATTTTGAGCATGTGTAAACTCTCTCAGGGAGACAGCACAATAGCACCTTGCCATTCAATCACTGATTCTGATCCCTCCTAGGCTAAACTTTAACAACTGTAAGCAAGCAACTGGGGTGAGGGGGAGAGTTGATAGAGCCCCTTTCCAACTCAGGGATTCAGCTGGATTTTAGGACCTAAAAGCCACCTTTCATTTCACAGGCAAACACTCAGACATCTACCTTGAACACAAATCTGGTTAAACTGTTATGAAAAAAGTTTCTCTGTACCTGTACATTCTCTACTTTTTACACAAAACTTTCAGGAGTCTGAGTGTATTTAGCATTCAAGATACTGAATGTACACTCAAGAGCAATACGCTGGGTGGGCTTCCATTAGGCTATTTTATTGATTTCCTTGAGCCCAAGCACTCAAAAGTGGAAAGACAGAAAAACGCATTTTCAGTGTCTCAGGGTCTCCCTTCCACACTCTCTGTCCTTTTCATTGCTTTCCAGAGCTGCCACAGCCTAAGGAGGTTGGGGAGCAGTAAAGGGAGGTGGGCAGTTTATCCAAACATGGTAATAAAGCTAGGCAGAGCACTAGCCTTTCACGAGTTCCTTCTTCCAACCTTCCAGATGACGGGGCAGGAAGGTCTAAAGTCTTGCAACCCACTCACCAAAGATGGCACCTCTGATCTTCTGCTTTTGCCTTTTGTTTTCATTTTCGGCTGCATTGGGTCTTCTTTGAAGCATTCAGGCTCGTCTTGGTTGTGGTGCGCAGGCTTTCTCTAGTTGCAACACTTGGGCTTCGTTGCCCCATGGCCTGTGGTATCCCCAACCAGGGATCGAAGTCATGTCCTCTGCATTGGAAGGCAGATTCTTAACCTCTGGACCACCAGGGAAGTCTCAGCACCTCTGGTTTAAATAAAATAGCCCATGTGTGTGGTAAAGAATACCCCTGCCGAGGAAGAAGACATGGGTGAGTTCGATCCCTGGATCGGGAAGATCCCTAGGAGAAGGGAATGGCGACCCACTGCAGTATTTTTGCCTGGGAAATCCCATGGGCAGAGGAGCCTGGCGGGCTAAAGTCCATGGGCTTGCCAAGAACTGGACACGACTGAGCCACTAAACAACAATGAACACAGAACTTTAAAGAGAAGAACTAGAAGATACCTTGCTAAACGGTCGGTTGACAGTACATTTAATTTTCAAGTAAGTTCCTTTCAAGGTAAGGGACCATGTTTTCTATGAAGAGTAGAAGGTGACATCTCACAAACGGTCAACGCTGATAAGAAACTCTACGGGAACTCAGCTCCCATTACTAGAAGTCTGCGTGCTGTGATACGCACTCACGCTCCCAAGTTTCACTTTGCATTTCTGGTTCATAAAACTATCAGATTCAAGGCTGAAAGTCAAAGTGAAACCCTCACAAAAAAAACCACACTGATTTTTACCTGCTTTAATCTCAATGTTTTGAGAAACTAACATGAAATCAGTCCAGTTCACTCCACACTTACTTTTGGGGGCATATAAAATATCTCCAGTGAAGTGTCAGAATATTTGACTTGTTTCAAAAATGTTCACCAATGAGAGGGGTTTTTATTAAATCCAAAACTTTCACAATGATTTTTAAAAGTTAGTGTCTCAATTAAGTCAAGTATTCAAAATTGAAAGAGGAAAAACAAGGCACTTCTAAATTTCAACCAGTGGAAAAAGTGCTTTGTGAAAACCTGAATCCCCCAAAATAAATGACAAAAGTAACTGTGTAACTTTCTCCATTAATATGCATACAATAACACTGCCAAACCAAAGAGAGAGAAAGAAAGGGTTTAAAAGTGTGAGAGCAGAAGGGAAGGAAAGAGGAAGAAAGTTGGAGGGGAAAAAAAAACTCAAAGACGAATTTCTTTTTCACCCATTTCTGGAAAAGGTAGAGTTTTCACCTATGATTACTAGAAGAGGTCTGGTCTGAAATGCTTGATTCAGACCAAGAGTCGAATTGGTCTGTCCAGTTTACCTGGGGCCATCTTCATCGTATGTGGATAGCATCTCGGGCACTTTTCTGCCTGTGTCTCTGAAAGCATATCACAGGGGCCAGCCCAGTTTCTGTAAGGCCTCACGGAAGCCAAGAGTCAAACGGAAGAAACAGAAAGGAAGCCAAGAGTCTACCTGCTGGGAATGTGCAAACAGCAGAGCCAGAGTGGCCGAGTCAAGGACCAGTCGAGGTCACAGAGCCGGAGTTGGTCAGATGGGAACAGGTCGGCAGCACGGAGAAGGGAGGCGTTGGAGGCAGTTCCTAGAAGACTGACTAATGGGAACATTTGGAGGCTTAATTATCCTCTTAGGAAAAAAAAAAGAGAGAGAGAACCCTAGGTCTCTGTCTTTACTGAGTCTTTACTGTCTTTACTGATAAAATTCAAAGGGCCGCAAGTGGGAATTCCTCAGAGGTTATGATGAGAAGAGGGCTTCCCCAGTGGCTCAGCAGTAAAGAATCTGCCTGCAATGCAGGAGCCTCAGAAGACTGGGGTTCAGTCCATGGGTTGGGAAGATCCGCTGAAAGAGGGTATGGCAACCCACTCTAGTATTCTTGCCTGGAGAATCCCATGAACGGAGGAGCCTGGCGGGCTATAGTCTGTGGGACCGCAAAAAGTCGGACATGACTGAAGCAACTCAGCATGCATGCACAAGGATGAGAAGAGACAGAGCTCACTCGCCCCACTGCATGCCCAGTTACTCTGCGCACCCCGGATGGTGGTGACATCCTTCTGGGCAGTGGCTCCTATCTCTGGGTTCTTAGAGCCTAATCCAGTGCCTACTGTTTGCTAGACATTCAGTGGAAGTGCTCAGCTCAGGGACTATGTGGACAAATTCGTTATGAGAAACTACTTGATACTGTCAATCTTAACTGTCTTAGGGTGCTTTAAGATATTTGTCCCCAAGGTCAATTAAATGTCATCAGTCTCTAGAAAACCCTGTGACTGCTACATTCACGCTCAGTTTGCCTTCTCTAGAATGACAGAGGCTGCTCCTTTTCTGGAAACCCACAAGGAAGTACCTTACAGGCAGCCCATCTTCCCGCCTTTTTGCCTGTAAACAAAGTCTCTCTTTGCCTCAAAAATATAGTATGTGTGTTTCCAAGCTGCAAATAAACCGTTGAAAATTAAACCACAAAGCAGTACTTTAATGAGAACATGATTACCTAACACCCCAGTGTGGTTTCAGATGGCCTTGTGCCAACCTTCCAAAACGCTACCAGAAGTTCAAAGTAGAGAGAAAAAAAAAACGTGATTAGCATCCCCTTAGTGAAGGTAGGTCTCTTGGATGGCTTCCAGAAAGATTTCTCTAGAAGGACATATGTTATTGGTGTCTGCAGTTAACAAAACTTTTTCTTCCTGTTTTGAAAAGTTTGAGAGAGAGAGAAGGGGGGCCAGCCCTTGAATTAGTACATGATGTCCTGAACTAGGTGTTTTTAGCACCAAAGCTCTGCTGGCAGCGTCAGTACCCAGTGTCGTCTATCTCATCAACTCACCTTCTGTGCACACGCTTGCTATTTCTGTAGCCTAGGTTACAAGACCGCAGATGTTGATGCTCCACTGGCCCCACAGAACAAAACCCATGCAAACATTGTTCCTCCCTGGTTGGCAGCTCGTGCTGAGCACGTCCAGCACCAGGCACAGAGGAGAGGAGGGAGGCGCTGACCCCACGTTGGGGTCATTTCTCAGGGGCATCCTTTCCTGGGTGCTTCAGTGCTAAGGAAGTGCTTCCTTAGCACTGAAGCACCCAGGGTTGTGGTTTCATTTCCACATTGGGTTTCCTGAACTGTCTTTTGCAGTTGTCTTCGCACTGATTCAACGACAACAAGATTGCCCCGAGAGGCCACAGGCAAAATCAGATCACCAAGCTGGAAGACACCGGAGTGAAATCTCTTCATTCCACAGGTGAAGAAATCCAGGCCCATAGGAAATTTAGAGATGCAACCAAACTCACACAGCTACTCAGCATCCTGATTTCCAAGCTGCAGGTGTTGCGCTAGACACACCACCTCTGATTCCTTTCCATTACATAGTAACTTAAACAACCACCTGCACACAACTTGGTGGGCACAGAGTAGGCATAATACATGCTACTTTCCACCCTTGCCAAGCATTCAGCATTGTGCTAAACCCCAAAAAGGATAAGTGAAAACATACCATAGACTTCTTTTTTCAAAATTGTGATATAGTTCCCTTGGGCCTTCCCTGGTAGCTCAGCTGGTAAAGAATCCACCTGCAATGAAACAGACCCCGGTTTGATTCCTGGGTCAGGAATAGCTGTTGGAGAAGGGATAGACTACCCACTCCAGTATTCTTGAGCTTCCCCGGTGGCTCAGCTGGTAAAGAATCTGCCTGCAATGCAGGAGACCTGGTTTTGATCCCTCCATTGGGAAGATCCCCTGGAGAAGGGAAAGGCTACCCACTCCAGTATTCTGGCCTGAAGAATTCCATGAACCGTAGAGTCCATGGGGTCACAAAAGAGTCAGACATGACTGAACAACTTTCACTTTCACCGTAGTTGCTTTACAATGTTGTGTTAGTTTCTGCTGCACAACAATGTGAATGTATTATATGTATGCATATATCCCCTCCCTCTTGGACTTCCCTCTCATCATCCCCCCATCCCACTCCTCTAGGTCATCACAGAGCACTGTACAGCAGGTATCATATACATGTCAATCCCAATCTTCTCATTCATCCCACCGCATTCCCTGCCCCAAGTCCACACATCTATTTTCAATGCATTTCTATTCCTCTCCTACAAATAGGTTCATCTGTCCCATCTTTCATAGCGTAGACTCTTGCCCTCAAGAAGTCATAAAATCTTGAAGGTAACAACATATACACATTAGGCATAGAAACAATACAGATGAATGCAAAGTAGGGTTGGAGTTACCCAATAGCGTTTCATACAATGAAAAGCGAAATGCTCTCTTCTTTACTCTCCTCACTTTGTTGACGTCCTGGCTTTGTATTCATTTGTATATATTATTTTATTAACATTCTTTTCCATTATGGTTTATCACAGGATATTGAATATAGTTTCCTGTGCTATATATTAGGACCTTATTATTCATCCATTCTAAATGTGATTTTTGTCTTCATTTTGAGATTGCCTCTTTCAGGAAGCCTTCGTGGGTTTGGTTCAGGTTGGATTCTAAGTTCCTGTGCACTTGTCTAGGTCCCTGTGAGCACTTTAAGAATAAATTCCTGGTCAGCCTTGGGTATTCCCATGTCGAGTGCCTGGAACATAGATGGTGCTCACTAAATGTCTGGGGAAGAAAGAAACTGAATGTCAATTGAAAACCTTTTAGCCATCAAATGGGATTGGAAATAGGCTCTAAAAATAGGAGGGATGTGAATCAATGCAGAAGGGGGTCCAGAAATGGATGGACAACACCTTCCCCATAGAAAAACCACCCCAATCTATGCTGGTGAGAAGTCAGTGAGGACACGCTCAGGGATGGAGTAGTCATCCTGGATGAAAGGACCAGGAAGGTGCTGTTGGGTAAGTCAGATAAGGCCAGACTCTGGGTGGTCAGGGAGGCTAAATGCATGATGGTAACTGACCAGAAGGAAGATGTGTTGCTCTTTAAAAAGAAGAGAATTAGGGAAAACTCAAACTGGGAGGAAGCTGTGCACAGCAAACTACTTAGCTCAGCTTTAGAATCTGATTTTGAGAAGCATTTTTCCTACACTTGCAAAGAAAGCTTTGGGGCTTCCCTTTGGTAGCTGGTGTTTTCCTCCCTTCTCAATTTTGAAGCATTGAACACCTGAAAAGACAGGCTGAGTTTCACCTTAGGAAAATGCAAAATAGTCAGCTGCAGTGAGAAAAAACAATGAATTGCAATCTCAATCACAGATTTCTTTGAAACACTGTGCTAAAGGGAATTCTGAAATTCTGAAAGGACCACTGACTCACTCAGCTAGTGAGCCAGGGTGAACATTTAATGTGGTAACAGAAACTGAGGAAACCACTTCTCTGTGGGGAGTTGATGGTTCTGAGTCCTCTTATCTGGATGCCTTTAACAAACTTGAGTATCATCTTTCACTTGGGGGCACCTGGTAGGCATTTACGAAAAGAAAGGAGTTCCGAGAAGAAGAACTATAATTATCAACAGCAGAGAGGGCTCTGTTTCTGCTCTCTTCGTGGCTCATCCACAGAATGATCAAAATCAAAGAGCAAAATAGTTTGTCTGGGAAAAGTGGGTGTGAAGGAGGAACAAAGAGTCCTAAAACAGTGGGATTAGGGATATTAAATATGCCCCTCCCCGACATCCAAGGCTGAAGCCATATACTACGTAAAACCCCGTAGATATTCTATGTCAACTCACGCCATTCTAGCAAGACATTAACGTGGACGAAATGCCAGGACAATGAGAGGCTGGAGGAGAGAGAAAGCATATTGCTATGGACGCCTGGCTGTTAGGCAGTCCTGGACTGTTGCTGGTGATATCAACTCCAATCTAGAGCAGATTAAGTAGAAACATCTGACTCATCTCTAAGGAAGAGCCTTGAACAGGTTCATAATAGTTCTGCCTCTCCCCAGGGTAAGGTCACCTGGAGGTTCTTGGTTGAGCAACCTAAACAGTCCTGTGGTCTGAGATGTCATTGCACGGAAGGCAACCATGACCCCACATGGATGCAGATAGTTAACATGATTAGCCCTCACTAGGGAAGCCAGCCCACACTTGAGGTCCATCTGCAAGCAGATTTGAATTTCTAAGTGGCATTTCAACCCAAGTTCCATGTTCCTTGGGATCCATGTGACCAACCTCCCAGGTGGTACTAGTGGTAAAGAATCCGCCTACCAGTGCAGGAGACATAGAGACACAGGTTCAGTCCATGGGCCAGGAAGATCCCCTGGAGGAAGACGTGGCAACCCACTCCAGTATTCTTGCCTGGAGAATCCCATGGACAGGGGAGCCTGGCAGGCTATAGCCCATGGGGTCGCAAAGAGTTGGACATGACTGGAGCAACTTAGCACACACACACTTCTAATGAGAGAGTCACCCCTCGAGGACCAGGTAGGAGACATTGGGATGAGCTGCTGCCTTAGAAGCAGCATGTTGTCATCCACACACTGGAGCAGTCGTAAGAAATGGTGGTTGCCATCTTCCTGCTCCCCACCAGCCTCTGGAGGCACCCAGCGAGGTGCCCCCTGCTATGGGGTGCAAGAGAGGACATGCAAACATCTGCTTCCCTGGTCCTACACTCCACATAAAGAGTGATGTGAGCTTCTGATGCCCTTCTCCTCCTTCTCCCACATCCTCAACATGGGTTTCTATTGGCTGCTAGAGAATGGTATCCTCAGCCCAGGTCCAGCACAGGGCAGGTGTGTCACAGGTTGATGTTGATGGCTGGACTCATGACCAAGAGGTAAGCACCACTTTGCATTATCATCATTTTGATAAGGAAACCAAGGTCCCAAAACATCAGGTAATTTGCCCAAAATCTCTTGATTAGTAAATTCACGTCATTTAACTCCAGAGCCCAGGGACTAAAACTGATTCATCTCCTTTGCTCAAGGTAGTCTGGATGGATGGAGGAATTGGGTGTGTCAGAACCTTCTTAAAGAGCACTTCCCCTCCCCTGATTTCAGCAGCATCAGTCTCCTACTACTGGGCAAGTGCCTGCTTTATGCTTGCCAGTCTCAGTGGTGGGCTCAAGGTCACAACTGTTTACACCGCCTCAAGAGCTCGTCACACCCAGTGTTCCCCAGTTTCATTTGTACATTGAGGTTCCAACTGTCAGTCCCCAGCCGGCACATTGGTTTCACTTCCCTGGGCCCTAATTCATCCGTTTTTTGAAATAGGGATCTATCTACCAGGGTGGGTGTGAGAAGAAAGAAGAGGGGCATGAAAATATAACCGCAGAAGCCTCACCATGACGCTGTTCATGCATTAGTGAGCACTTCACAAACAAAAAACCTTATAATAGGGTATTTGTGTCCTTTCTTAGTAGTCTTCTGTCTTGACTCTGGCTGACATCAGAATCACCTAGAGCATTTTTTAAAAATACAAACACCAAAGGCCTCATCTCAGTCTTACTAAATCAGAAACACCAAAGTTGAGGCCCAGGGATCTGAATTTTACATACCAGTGATTCTAATTAACTTACCTAGTGATTCTAATCAACTTACCTAGTAGTCGAATTAGTACCTAGTGGTAGTAGTTCCCGGTATGTAGGGGCCTGGGCAGAACTCAGTGTACACCCTTCCAGGAGTTTCCATAAGGGATTCCCACCCAGGATGGGGGATAGATTTCCAGGACCTGGAAGCTGCTTCCCAAATAATAGCCTTCTTACTTGGCTGGTTCTTAGTTGGTAGCTCCCTGCTGCAAGCCAAGTGGTACTGACATATGGAGAAATATTCCTTTCATCCCATTCCACTCTGCTTATCACCCAAGCTCTCTCCCTGGCAGTTCAAGAGCCTACCTGGAGGTAGGCTCCAGGTACAGACAAAAACTCTGCTCCCTCCAGGCTGCCTTTTCTCTGCCAAACCAGAAAATCACTTTTAACAACCACAAAGTTTCATGAGCCACCAGATGAAAGCTGATCATGCCCTTAGTGTCTGTTGATGGAGAACAATAAACACACACATACACACACAAACCCCAAAACAAGTTATGGATTCAAGAAAACTTTCAAATAAATTTTGTATTTCATTCGTTGCAGGCCTGTCCATCTGTCACTTGCATCCTAACAGTAAATGTCCACCAAAGAATCTAGTCATGGAATAGCAGTGTTTGAAAGGAGCCACCAGTGTATAACTAAAAAGCCAGAAAAGTGACCTGAGGTCAAGAAAAAAAAAGAGAAAATGGATCTGAAGATAAACTTTACCCATAGTGAAATATACGTAGGGCCAGCCTTGAGCCTCACTCAGGAACCAAAGTTGGACACTCAAAGGCAGACCAGGGGACTTCTGTGGTGGTCCAGTGGTTAGACTCCGTGTTCCCAATGCAGGAGTTGCTGTTCAATCTCTGGCCAGGGAACTAGATCCCACATGCCGCAACTAAGAGTTTGCATGTCGCAACTAAAGATCCCATGTGCCATAACTAAGACCTGGCACAGCCAAATAGATAGATAAAAAATTAAATAAACAAACAAAGGAAGACCAGAACACTCAGCAAAATAACTCTTATAATATTGTAGAAGGAAAGGTCTGGATGCAAGAGTGCCTGTTTTCCTTAAAAACGACTGTGGCACAATTTACACTTTAAAGGCACAAGTTTAGAGCAAGTTATTTTCAGTGGTCTGCTAGAGATTGTTTGCAGTTAAAGGGCCCTGAAATTATTTTAACTTCAGGCATTTGGGTAGGACTTCCCAAAAGTGTGCCCAGCCGGGAGGTGAACGATGTGGCACTGTAGTCTCTCTGCAAACAGGATTCCATCTCTTCTGCAAAGCTTTCCTGGGGCACCCTGGTTTGAAATGACTCCTTCCTCTGTACTTTGGGCCTCAAACCTGGTGATTCTGATTCTGCAGGTCTAAGGAAGGGCAGATGCCATCAACTCCTTGTTTTCTGTAAATTCATCTGTGACCATAAAAGTTATAGACTATTAAACTCTTCCTACATTAGAGATGTTGATTGAAGTTATTTAAGTTTCCTAGGACAGCCTCTTCTTTCCTTCTGCCTTTTCTCCCATAACTCTTAGCACAGTTCAGTTCAGTTCAGTTCAGTCGCTCAGTCGTGTCCAACTCTTTGCGACCCCATGAATCGCAGCACGCCAGGCCTCCTTGTCCATCATCAACTCCCGGAGCTCACTCAGACTCACATCCATCGAGTCAGTGATGCCATCCAGCCATCTCATCCTCTGTTGTCCCCTTCTCCTCCTGCCCCCAATCCCTCCCAGCATCAGAGTCTTTTCCAATGAATCAACTCTTCGCGTGAGGTGGCCAAAGTACTGGAGCTTCAGCTTCAGCATCATTCCCTCCAAAGAACACCCAGGACTGATCTCCTTCAGAATGGACTGGTTGGATCTCCTTGCAGTCCAAGGGACTCTCAAGTGCCTTCTCCAACACCACAGTTCGAAAGCATCAATTCTTCAGCACTCAGCTTTCTTCACAGTCCAACTCTCACATCCATGCATGACCACTGGAAAAACCATAGCGTTGACTAGACGGAATTTTGTTGGCAAAGTAATGTCTCTGCTTTTCAATATGCTATCTAGGTTGGTCATAACTTTCCTTCCAAGGAGTAAGCGTCTTTTAATTTCATGGCTGCAGTCACCATCTGCAGTGATTTTGGAGCCCCAAAAAATAAAGTCTGACACTGTTTCCACTGCTTCCCCATCTATTTCCCATGAAGTGATGGGACCAGATGCTACCTACCCCTAACTGGTGTCCAATAACTACATATTGATTAGCTTTGACCTGGCAGTGTCCTACCCCAGAAACTGACCTCCAAATCAGACCCAGTCAGAAGCCTCAGAAATATAAGGACATAAGAAGCATCTTGATTGAAATCTACTTTTTCTGATCTGCCAGGTTTTGCCACCTCTGATACTTATCTTCTAACCATGTGCACGTTAAAAAAAAAAAAAAAAAAAAGATGTACATGTAGATGGAGTCACCCAGTGACCTCAGTAACGGGATACCATCAGACAAAAGCCCACAAGGCAGGTGCAACCAACCCTCAAACTTTGAAAACATAAAAGGATAAGCCTTCAGACTTTCTCTAAAGAGCATCACTCCCCCGCCCCACTAACATCCTCTTCCTGACCTCTATTCATCACACCTTAGCTGGAATTCCAATCACCCTGAGCTCCTCTGTCTCCCTCAACCCCACATCGATGAGTCACCAGATGCCAGTTCCCCAAGATCTCTTTTATTCACTAGCCTCCTTCCAATTCCCACCACTGTCCACCTAGCCCAGACATCTACAACCTCCCACCTGAGTCATCCACCTCTGTTTCCTCCTTCCAACCCACTCTACACTCCACGTACAGATTAATTGTTTCAATGCATGGTTCTGACAATATTTTCCACCAACTCAAATTCTATACAGTTTCTCTGTTGTTTTATAAAGTCCAGACCTCTCAGCCTTGCCTATAAAACCACCTATGATCTAGCCTCAATGTGCCCTCCAGAGAGAATACCAACCTACATTCCAGTCAGACTGGCTGATCCTTGTTCCTGGGTCCAACATTTTGTTTAAGCTTTCTCATTTCAACCTGAATGTCCTCCTTCCTGCCCAACTCCGTCCACGTTAAAATCCTACCCACATCTCCTGGGTAAAAGACATCCTCCTCTGCTGGACCGTGTTTCTACGTCCCTTACACTGTCCATTCTGCTCTGGCTTGTGCCACGTTTACCTCTGTGTCTGTATCATCTCCCTTGCTGGACTTAAAGAGTCTTGAGACCAAGCATTATATGCTATTTGTGCTGTGTTTAGTCGCTCAGTTGTGTCCGACTCTTTGCAATCCCATGGACTATAGTCCACCAGCCTCCTCTGTTGGTGGAGATTCTTCAGGTAAGAATACTAGAGTGGGTTGCCACACTGTCCTCCAGGGGATCTTCCCAACCCAGGGATCGAATCCACATCTCCCGCATTGCAGGTGGATTCTTTACCATCTGAGCCACCAGGGAAGCCCTAGATAAATATGCTGTTTATCTAGTTTCTATCCTATTGCCTAGAAGGGCTGTGCGCATCACAGGCACTCACAGCAGTTTGTGACAAGAAGGAAAGAAGGAAGAAAGTGGGGGAGGAAAGAAGAAAGAAGGGAAGGAAACAGGCACTGAAGAGGCCTCAGCAATAGAAGAAAGGAGCTCAGAAGGGGCCAGAGAGAGCAGGAAGAGAATCCATTAAGCAGAATGGCGGGGGGGGGGGGGGGGGGGGGGGGGCGGGGAGCAGGGGGGGAGGGGGGAGGAGAAATCATAAAAATGAGAATATACTGTATAGCACAGGGACTCTACTTAATGCACTGTGGTGACCTGAATGGGAAGGAAGTCCCAAAGGGAGGAGATATGTATGTATATATATATATATATGGATGGATGATGCATTTTGCTGTATAGTAGAAACTATCACAACATTGTATAGCAGCTATACTCCCCAAAAAATTAATTTAAGAAAAATAAAGAAATGGAAAAATTAAAAATGCTATGGAACAGACTCTGGCAGCGTGAGAGCGTGTGTTCCAGATCTGAAAGGGGAGAAGAACTGAGGAAACGTGCTTGCACCATGAGAGGACTTACAGCAATCTTGATTTGATCCCAGGGGCACTCTTTTATCCTGTTCGCTCCCCTACCCCTCACAGCAGGGCTGGGGTCTCCAGGTGGAAACTTGGTTCCTGTGATTTATGAAACCTGAATGGGGAGAAACTGGCCTTCCTCATACATTCCATCTAGAGTTAATTAAAAATATCTTATCTCTACAATAATTAACTTCTAATTAGTATCATTTGCAGTTTACAAAATATCATCATTCATGACCCAGTATGGTCCTGTATCAGTGGTGTAAGGTAAGTGGATAACATAATAGCTACACCCTGAGAGTCGTCTGGCACTTTCCACAAAGCATTCTGTCTGTCAAGGACATTCCGTGTGGTCTCCACTCACCTTTCCATTAGTTCCTTAAACCCCGGTCACACCCAGGGAGACCCATCCCCTCCAGTTTCCAGGACACAGCCTGCCATTTGATACTTCATCATCTTCACAAATATGAGACAAATAGGTGGGATGAGTGGACAAATGGGTAGAATTCCTTTTAGCTCTTCACAATCTCCACCTCCAGAAGCCAGGTCTTCTCAGAGAGGACTGGAGTAGCAGCACCCCAGGGACCCTCTGAAGTCCTCTCATGGTGGGGAAAGGGGGTGTTCGTCACCAGACAGTCACACCTGGCATTCTTTGGTTGCCTCAGCTTCTGTGGAAAATCTGGAAGGGGACTCGGGATCAAGGGGATCATGGGACCCACAACACTGCCTCTGACCAGCGAAGAAACACAGACACGTGTGTATACACCTCTGCCCCAAGCAACAGATGGAAGGGAGAGCTCGTGCAGTAAAACCCACTTCCTCTGCTGCTGAGACAAAAGAGAACTCTATTCTCATTACAAAGTGGGATGGGGAGCAGGGGAGAGAAATTCTGACTGTATTGGTTTATTTCGGTCCATTTCTGACTCTTATGGATGCCTCACACACCCCCATTTTCAGCTCTTTCTTCTGTAGAATTCATTCGAGACAGCTCATTCTGTTCACGGAAGACACAAAGACATGGGGCTGGAGACTGCAGATCACACGCGGTCTCCTGCAGGTCAGGAGAGCAGGGTATTCTAAATGATTTTCTCTGACTTAAGGTGGGGGTAAAGCAGATATTTTTTAAAGCATACAAATGGAAAAAATATATTAACACTTAATTGTGTATTTTTTTAATATTTGGAAAACAACTACTTGTTTCACAGGACACACTTTAGAAAGTTAGCAAAGTTCAACAAAACCCTCTAGGCTGGTGGAAAATGGGCAGGAAAAATATCTTCTCTACAGTCAGACTTTCAAGGACAAGGCCAGAGATTTCTCATGGGATGTACCTGGAAGGAGGGCCAATCAAACGTCAACGTTTAGCATAAAAGGGCAGAGACAGTCTTTACCTACCTGGGACCAGGCAGCCTGTCTAGTGACCCTCAGCACTTGAACTTTTAAGCAGAAGCTCAGATAGAAATTCATGGCAGTGCCCTAAGCAAGCCTGTCCCTTTCTAGAATTGATGCTGGGGCACAAAGCAGGCACAACAGAGAAGAGGGAATGGAGTTGCTTCTAGGACACCAAAAAGTTCAGAAATGCTGGATAACACAGGTTTCTGGGGTACTTGGCTATGATGGTGTGTGTGTCAGTGTAGGCGTGAGAGAAGTTAGGGGAGGGTCTTTGGTTGAAGGTGTGAAGGTGGCTCTTTTTTTAGCCTGGCCAATTGCCAAAGTATGACCAAAAAAAAACCTCAGCACACCCCATATGGGGTAGTAAGAAAAGGAATCAGAAAAAAATCTTCCCCTCCAAAAAGTAACCAGCTGCCAGAACCCTAACCCTGAAGTAAAAATTTACTTGGCAGAGAAGAAAAATCCTACCCAGTCCTGAGGAGCCTAAATGAAATCACTTTAGCGGGAAGCTTGAAGATGGGGCTGGAATGCCCTCTCATTTATCATCAAAGATAAAGTTCTCAGCAACCTGGATGTGCAAATGGAGAGCTATTTGTGGAAAGGACTCATCCAAGTTGTTCACAGCTGTTCAGAGTGTCACCAAAAAGGTCACTCTCCTCTGCCCCCAAACAACCAATCAACCATCCGCATGGGAGCTGATTTGAGAACCACAAAGGGATCACGGGGCAGACTCGGGAGGCTTGGTGGCTGCTCCCTCTGAGGATCTACCCCTTCGCAGCTGTCAGAGACAAGAAGGGCTGCACTTGGCAACGGGGCCTGAGTAACCACAGCCCAGAGGATAATGCCCAAACTGGTTAACCACAGGGATCAATGAGTGGAAAAACGTGAAAGAATATCTGAAACATACCACCCTGATATTTTTAAATAACTCTGAAAATGATTTCGTTCCCTCCATTTAAAAAGAAATCGCTCCACCACAGAGCTATCCTCAGTTGACAGAGATTCCAGGAAATGCCCTGAGATTTTTTATTGAAAGGGAGGGGTTTGAGGGGCAGCTAGATGAGAAGGCAAGGTTTTCTCCAGGCAGCCATCAGCACCTGCTAAAAAGTAACCCATTTAGGCATGGATCTTCAGACAGTTTTTTAGTATTCATTTTCACCTGGCTTTCCCCTAATGTAATACCAAGCTAAGATGGGGTTAATCTCACCCTTGATGAATGAACGGCTTTCCCACATTTTCTTTTGTTGAGTACATCAGAAAGTCTCGGGAGGCCTTAAAAAGTCTAGCACTAAATCTTTTGAGTCACTTAATCCCCAAATCTTCAACGTTTGGAGATAATTTCCTTTATGAAAAGAAACCCTAACCTGGCCCAGTTCCGCTGTCAAACTTGCTAATGAAACAAAGAGGCCTCTCATTAGACTCATCCCTGCGGCTGCAGAAATAAGTGTCTCAGGAAGGGCAAGCAGGTTTCGCTTTAGCCCTACCATGGTTTTGGCTGCTGCACTCTTTGGCTTCCTCCTGTAGCATCTCATCCAGCTGAGCTCTGGCTAAATTAGACCCAGTATATGGAAAATTGGGCAGGTGGGTGCCTAGGAAAAAGGCCTGTCCAGTGATCAGGCTCACCCATCAGTGAATGGGCTCCCTTTCTGAGTAATGGGCTGTCCATTCCCAGGAGTGTTCAAGATGAGACTACCCTATATGGTTATAGAAGGAGCCCCTTGGAAAGAAGACCAAATGGGTTCCAAACGCCAAATCTGAGTCTCTGTAACTCAGGAGGGGGCTTTCAAGGCACATACAAGAAACTTTATGACTTCTCTTTCCTTACTCCATCACATGTCTCTCTTCTGCCCCACAATTAGAAGTAGGAATGTTTCACACTTTATTGAAGGCTCTATTTCCCTTTACCTCACTTCTGTGGGTAATGGTGGAGAAAGCCATTTGCCCAGTTAATCAAAGGCCTCCAATGACAAGAAAGACATTTCAATAGCTGAGAAATAAGTCTATACAGTAATAATAACAGCTAATGTTTATTAAGGACTTACTAGGTCCTTAACAGCCCCACACTGTGAGAAAGACTTTACATGCATTTGCCAATTTAGCCCAGCCAACAATTCAAAAATGGAAATGCTCTTGTTATCTGCCTATTACAGCTAAGGAAACAGCTTGCCCGGCTGTGATGCTCCTGCATGTGGAGCTGGAAAAGATGTGAAGTTAGCACTCAAGAATCTATATGAGTTGGTTTCAACGTCCTGTGCTCCGAACCACTAAGCTTCACTGTCCATCTGGCCATCCTTCCTTCTACTGTCAGTCCTCCTGTTTAAAGAGCAAAGAAATGAAGGCCCGTCTTCCAGAAGGAATCTGTCCCCAAAGCTGAAAGGAATAACAGCCCAGCATGCATGCCATCAAGGTAGTCAAGAAGCCTGAGAGCCTGGGAGTGGGGAAGGGTTTAGGAGAAAAAAAAAACAGAGCCAAACAGAAGTTAATTCTCTTCAGGGTCCTAAATATTAACTTGAGTACACTGGGAGCTGCAAGGGAAAAACAACTCAGGAAATGCAAAGTAATTGATTTCAGTCTTGGAAAAATGGACAAATTATGACACAGAGGCTACTGAGAAAGGATTCTGAGGCCAGTTCTGACTACTTGGCACCGTTTTTCTTGTGTGTATCCATTCCATTCCTCCAATTTTTTCTTTGATTCCTAGTGCCAATAACTTAGGCCAGTGTAAACTGGAAGTTTATAAAGTTTTTGTTGGTTTGCTTGTTTTGAATCATTTTAAAGTGGAGAGATTTCACATTTAAAAAATTAGGACTTTCAGCTTCTCTTTAAAAAAAAGAAAAAAAGGAAGATGAGGCTCAAATTCTCTCCCAGGGTAATCAAGGATGATGGCTATGGACAGGGTATGTACCTTCTCCAGTTCTTCACAGTCGGCATCTCTCCCTAATGCCTCATTCATTTACAATAACTGCAGGTGTTTAGAACTTGCCACTGGTGCCTTAGGCCTACAAGTAGCTCTGGATACATGTAGCCAGGTTGATTATAGCTTTGGACTTAGGAAATTGTTCATGCAAGAACACTGCGTGCGTTCCCTCTATACATACACACACACACACACACACACACACACACACATTTCCTATCCTGTCCTTTTGCTAATATAAAACTCTTGGTAGAATGATCTCAGAGCACATCTGTATGGGCGATCAGACCACCACATTTCTGGAAGCACCCTGGCTCTGCCATGGATGCATAATTCTCTTTACAAAGCAGACTGTCCACAGGGCTCTGGGTGCCTCCTCTTGTTATATAGCTGCATGAGGTCACTGGCAATAAATTACTAGGTTAAGGAAAACAATGACAAGCCTTTTCCATGGGGAACAGAGTTTGCTCACTCAATTATTTCCTAAAGTCGTGCCCTCTTTCCCAACTAGACACTATAATTTTTGAAGTAACAGGACTGAGTCTGTTTATTGTTTGTTCTTCTGATCCAGAAAGCCACACTGCACCTGCCACATGAGCCCAGCAAACTTTGGGAGTAATGCATCCTCCTGGCAGTGAAACTAGTCAAGTAATGATCATTGCACTGTTAATTAAGTGGCTGCTTTGTTAAAATTACTTACCAGGGTGACTCTAAACTGGCTGTGTTTGTTTACCAGTCTAGCTTTTCTCTTTGTATTGTTCTTGGCTGCTACAGAGAATTGATGGAAATCACAAATAATCTCATTTTATCAAAATCAGACCTTTTAGAAATTCAAGATATGACTTGAATTTGGGATAAAAATATACCCAGAAAAACAGTAATAATTTTCCTAAATTGGTATATAGCTGAATAATGGGAGACATAGGTTTATTTGCCAAAGTCATTTTTCACCGGTAGGTGTTGGAGACATAAGGAGTTGGGGATGGAGAGGGGCTGTGTGGAGTGGCAGTGTGGAGGCAGACCACTTCTCCCACCTAATATCAGCTTGGAAATTGCTGACATTTGATAACACTGTCACTTTGGGGTTTGTAATCCTCTGCCAGAATTACATGGCCCTTGAGAAATAGCTTCCTTTTTTAAAAATTACTTGGGAAAATATTATCTTTGAGTATCTCCTACTACCATCAAGGAAGTTTGTATTTTTTTTTTCTCTGTCAGAAACAAAAGTGGCAATTTTCATCTTCAGAGACATGGCAGGACCCAGCAAGGGGCCAGGGGTACCTGGTGTTTTCAGAAACCCTTTAATGATGCTGCCTCCTGCCACCCACCATCAAGAGGAGGTCTGTCCCTCAGCTTTCTGTTCCCAGCTGGCTCTGAATCTATTTGGGGACACAGCACAGCTTTCTGTCATGCACACACAGATACACACACGTGTACACACACTCACACACAAACCAACCAGCTGCAGAGCAAGCAACAGGAGGCGGCAGAATGCTTGCCACTGTGTCACCGGATTTGTAAGCATCCCCTCCAAACCACGGCCAAGACCAGTTACTCCCTGGGCTAAAGCCAGCCTGAGAACTTGGGGATCCTGCCAAGCCAACAGCCCCTAGGCCTAGCTCTGTTGCCAGAGCCACACAGAAAAGTCATTAATCCACTAAACAAAGCTTCAGAAAAAGATTAGGGAGCCCATCATTTGTTCATAAGTGGGCTAGCTGCACAGAAGATATCTGAGCATTCACTTTAAGGAACCTAGAATATTTGGGGCTGAGGAGAAAAGCTATACACTCATTTTAAGATGGAATCAGTTCAATTCAGTCACTCAGTCATGTCCAACTCTTTGGGACCCCATGAACCGCAGCACGCCAGGCCTCCCTGTCCATCACCAACTCCCAGAGTTCACTCAGACTCCCCTCCATCGAGTCGGTGATGCCATCCAACCATCTCATCCTCTATAGTCCTCTTCTCCTCCTGCCCCCAATCCCTCCCAGACTCAGGATCTTTTCCAATGAGTCAACTCTTTGCATGAGGTGGCCAAAGTACTGCAGTTTCAGCCTCAGCATCAGTCCTTCCAATGAACACCCAGGACTGATCTCCTTTAGAATGGACTGGTTGGATCTTCTTGCAGTCCAAGGGACTCCCAAGAGTTCTCCAATACCACAGTTCAAAAGCATCAATTCTTTGGCACTAAGCTTTCTTCACAGTCCAACTCTCACATCCATTCATGACTACTGGAAAAACCATAGCCTTGACTAGATGGACCTTTGTTGGAAAAGTAATGTCTATCTGGCTGTCTAAAAGCTATCTGGCTGGGTTGGTCATAACTTTCCTTCCAAGGAATAAGCGTCTTTTAATTTTATGGCTGCAATCACCATCTGCAGTGATTTTGGAGCCCCCAAAATTAAAGTCTGACACTGTTTCCACTGTTTCCCCATCTATTTGCCATGAAGTGATGGGACCAGATGCCATGATCTTAGTTTTCTGAAAGTTGAGCTTTAAGCCAACTTTTTCACTCCCCTCTTTCACGTTCATCAAGAGGCTTTTTAGCTCCTCTTCACTTTCTGCCATAAGGGTGGTGTCATCTGCATATCTGAGGTTATTGAGGTTTCTCCCAGCAATCTTGATTCCAGCTTGTGCTTCTTCCAGCCCAGCATTTCTCATGATGTTCTCTGCATATAAGTTAAATAAGCAGGGTGACAATATACAGCCTTGATGTATTCCTTTTCCTATTTGGAACCAGTCTGTTGTTCCTTGTCCAGTTCTAACTGTTGCTTCCTGACCTGCATATAGGTTTCTCAGGAGGCAGGTCAGGTGGTCTGGTATTCCCATCTCTTTCAGAATTTTCCACAGTTTATTGTGATTAAGATGGAATAACGTCACATAAATACACTCATTTTAAGACGGAATAACGTCACACAAGGGGCTCCCCTGGTGGTTCAGATGGTTAAGAATCTGCCTGCAATGCAGGAGACCCAGGTTCAATCCCTGTTTTGGGAAGATACCTGGAGAAAGGAATGGCAACCCACTCCAGTATTCTTTCCTGGAGAATTCTATGGACAGAAGAGCCTGGTGGGCTGCAGTCCATGGGGTCACAAAGAGTTGCTAAGAGACGACTGAGCATCTAACAATTTCTAACGCTTTCACACAACGTCACAAAAAAAAGATGCCACTCAAAGCTGTATGTAAGTAAATGCTGAATGACTTTCAGAGGAAGGAGTTCCAGAGGGTGAATCTCCGTGGTCAGAAAGGGCACATTGTGATGTTGAGGAGAGAGCCTGGGCTTTGCTGCTGCACAGACTGTGTGAAGATCTTAACTGTGTGATCACAGCCAATTTCCTCACCCTCTCTGGACTTAAGTTTGCTTACCAGTGGAGAAGAGGTGGTACATGCCTTACAGCGTTGCTGAGGGGATTACATGAGGTTGGCTGCATATTCCAAGCCTTCAAAAAAATGTTTCAGTTTTATGTATTGTTCTGTTTCGAAGAACATTAAAGAGTTAAAATAAAAATCAGTTCAGGTAGGATTGGCCCAGAGGAAAATGGTGCAAGATCATTCTTTGAAGAGGAAATTCATAGAAAAAGTTATCATATTTAGCAAATACTTTAGGAAGTGGAAAGGTATAAGAAGGGATTGTCTTTTTTTTTAATCATATTGACTTTTTCCTGAATATGAAAACATTTCATTTCTGTTACAAGAAATTTGGAAAGCATAGTAAAATGCAAGAAATAAAGTTAAAATCAAATACAATTTTGCACCCAATGAAAACTCCTACAAACATTTTTGTTTTCTTTCAATCTTCTCCTAGTTTAAAATTAACTGAGACCACATTGTATACACAGTTTGGAATCGTACTTTTTGCACCTAATGTTTCATAAGTATTTGCCCTGTCCTTGAAAGTTCTTTGCAAACATCATCTGCGATGGCCAAATGGAATTTCACATATGGATGTATCAACATTTTCTCAACTATTCCACCAACAGTGGACATTTAGGGCTGTTCAGATATTTCACTATTATAAATAAAGCCTCTGTGAATATATTTTTTGTTGTTTTCTGCAAAATCCTCTTTCCTTAGGATAAGCTTCTATAGGTAGAATTGCTGTTCTAAGATTCCTACTAGATATAAAACATTTTCCACGAAGAAGTCCAACCCACATTCCCCCAGGACACAAGCAAGAGACAGTTGGTCTTATCAAATCCTGAGACCCAATAATATCTTTGGAAAGAAGATTTTTTCCCTAAGTTGACAGTCATGAAATAGCATTTCATTGTTCTCTTAACTATCTTCTTCCTTCTAGCAATATACCTAAAAGGATCTAAAGGAGTTCTCAGATAAAGGATAGGAGCTTTCTTTTGTCTGCAGACAATCAACAAATATTTAATGTGCAAATCATTTTACTCTGGATTTATCCTCTCTCCTCTTTTTGAGTGGGTTTGGGAGATTCTGCTTTTCAGATTTTAGCCATTGTGAAGATAAGAGTCTGAGGTACAATGCAGCTGACATTCTGAGTCGAAACACTGATTCTGCCACTACCAAGCTTCTTGAAAATCAAGCCATGGAACCTGTCTGAAATTCCAGCCCTTCAGCAGACAGAATGCCTGTCCTACCTAGCTTATGAAAATGTGAAGGTACTGATGTTTTATTAATGATTTTAAGTGCTTTTAAGACTTTGTTAAAAACCTGCATAATATTATGATTGACTGTATCCAATCATTATTGCGACCTAAATTGACAATTTGTGAGTTTGAGTGAACTCTGGGAGTTGGTGATGGACAGGGAGGTCTGGCGTGCTGCAATTCATGGGGTCACAAAGAGTCGGACACGACTGAGCGACTGAACTGACTGAACTGAACTGAGAAACTCCAATATCAGCTTTCAGTGGATGAGGACCCTCACTGGCAAATATTAGGGAACGGGTCCAGAAAAAAGATAAAAATTATGCTCTGCGAAGAAATGATTCCCAGTCTACACATTGTCTCGGGAATATCTCCAGATTGCAAGATTTTCTCTGGAAGAAAAGAAAGTGGTGCTTAGGGTCTAGTCTGGGCAAGCCTTTTTCTGGCGACGGTCCCAGGGTGGGAGGTGTCTGAGGCCCTCCTGGTAACGCAACCACTGCTCCCGCCAGTCGCCGCAGAAACTCACACCTCGGTCCCCGCTGTCACTCACTCCTGCAGTCACCCTCGCCTGCCTCACTATTTATCGGCCCCGCCCCTCACTTGGTCCCCGCCCCATCCAGGCTCTGCGTGCGGGCGGGACGGAAGTGGCGCGATACTGGAAAGCACTGTCTGAGCGACCACTGCAAACCCCAGCCGTCTGAGACACCTTTAAGCGTCCAGCCCCCACCCTTATTCCACCCTGCCCAGCTCTCCAACCGAATTTCTTACTGTTGCCAACGCTTGTTCACATTAGGTTGGACAGCGGATGTGAGGCCAGTAGATCTGGGTTTGAGTCAGGCTTGTCATCTCCGGGCAACCCTGGAATTTCATGTCTGCGGATCTGCTTCTTGTTTCCTCCGCATGGGGGCCTTGTCAGGTTCACCGCTGTTTCCCCAGCTCCTAGAACAGTGCGTGGCATGCAGTCAGCCCTCACTAAATTATCTGTTGACTAAATGCATCTCTGTAATGATAACACCTACAGGGTGTTGTGAGAATGAATGAATCTGTGCAGCTACCTGGTGACGTTAGGGAAGTATTCTTTTCTGAGTATCTCTTATAACACAGCACAACTTTTTTAAAAGCACTATTCACGAACTGGTTACCTGGGAACACACATCTACTTCTCTATCACAATCTCCCTCCAGAATTATGCCAAATCATCCGACCTTCGTCTGAAAATGTTTTCTGATTGTCGACACCTGACTCTAGCACTATTACGGTGGATGTGCATGTCTAGTTATATATAGTTGTGCTCTGAAGAAAGAATCTTTACTTGTTTCATTTTCTGAATGAACTGCATCTGCTCAAAGAGCAGGGAATGGACTCAAGATATTGGACCCACTGCTAGCATTGCCGCCTACTGGTCGGGTTTCTCCGGCAAGTCACTTCCCCTCTCTGGACCTCAGTGTCTTCATCTGTAGCTTTCCCGGGTCAGCAATACCACCCACGTGAGCAAGGACAGACGCGCTACACAGGGCGCGTCAATCGCCCGCGCTTTCCACCTCCTCCAAGCGCATCCTGCTTTCCCAACTTGGGACACGCCTCCAGGATGAGCTTCCCAGCTTAAGACTCACGAGGTGACCGCGAGGTAGAGCTAAAGGTACCCGCTGAGGGCCTCCCAGGCTTACGCTGCGCGAGTGCCTACCCCTCCGCCCCTCCCTCGCGTCCCCCGCCCCCACGTCTGCCCCTCTCCTCCACCCCGCCTTTCTCCCCGCCCTGCCCTCCCGCCCACCCGTGCGGCGCATGCGCCGCCCGCGGAGCGTGTTTTTATAAAAGTCCAGCTTCGGCCAGAAACTTCAGTGTGTTGGCTGTGGCAGCAGGTAGCAAAGTGACCCTGAGGAGTTGAGTAGCCGGTAGCCCCCGCGGCTGGAGAGCAAGCGGTTACCATGGAAGGGATCCGTGTAAGTCCAGTTTCAACCTGTTTTTACTTAAACGTGCAAACACCTGAATTTACAGCGCAACCGCTCTCTGAGTGGGCCGGAGCAAGGATGGCACTGTTGCAGGTGCCAGTGCCCCGGAGAAAGGATGTAGAAAGGAGATTTCGTGCGCTTGGCTACAGGAGCGGTGAGGCAGGCGGGACTGAAATCTTTTTCTAAGTAGAAGGAGAAAAGATTGGGACGACCCTTTCAATGGTTGCATGTATCTCCCCCTGAGTTCTGCGGCGCGCGCCGGTTTTGCGCGCTGTTTGCAAACAGAAGAACACTGTGGAAAAGTGCAGAGATGTGTGCTCTGCCAGAGACCGTGGGTCTCTTCCTCGAGGGAGCGGGGGTTTCTTTTGGAGCAGATAACACGATCTGAATTTGGAGGTGGAGGGCGGTACTCCCGGGCAGAGTTACCAGAGGCGTTGGGCGCGTGTTCACTAAACTCCGCTACCCGCGGAGTTGTGCCAGTGGCTGGGCACTTGTCGCTCAGTTGAGCTGTCTGCGCGTTGGTCGCAGCAGGGAGGTACCGGGAACAGCCCGCGCGCCTTGGGATCGAGGGAGAGACTTCGCGGGCGTCGCCAGCGCCGCGAGGGGGCTCCTGGGTTCTGGAGTTTTGGGGTCGTGCAGAAGTTGAAGGAGTATAAATGGTCACAGTGCAGCAGCACCCCGAGGTGTGCGCGGCGGGGACTGGGGGTGGAATGAGGGGCTGGAAGGGCACCTGGGCCGCCGGTGGTTGCGGTGCAGACAGGCAGGTGCAAGTGGAAGACGGTTTGCCTCTCACCGCGCCCAGTAGCACCATTCAACCGTCGGTGGTTTCCTGGAACCTTTTGAAAACCCCTTACTAGGGAGGCTTTTCGTTTCCCCCAGCGGCGCGCGATTCAAAGGCTCCCGCGGCGGAGACGCCCAACCTCTCCCCAGCACCCAGTAGTACTTGCCCCTGGCGTGCGGCGGGGCCAAACCGCTGGAACCGCAGTGGGCGGGCGGCAGGCGTGGGCTTGGTGGACAGCCGGGAGTGACGGAGCTGGACCACCCTGTCCCCAGCGTGCCCTCCGCCCGGAGGCTTCCCACTACAGACCTCCCACCCCTTTTACTGGATCCTTGGCGGCATGGGAAGCGACTTGGGAGAGTGAGGAAATGAAACTTGGGGCGAGGACCACGGGTGTAGACCCCGTGACTTTCCCCTCCCATTAAAATTCTGTGCTCGCTAACGTCCCAGACGCGCCAAGTGATAAACAGGGGTTTGGCAAAGAAACAAACGCAAGCCCCTGAAGAGCGCCCATGGGCGGGCGTCGGGGCGGTTACCCACTTCTGACAATCCTGCCCCCAAGCACCAAAGCCCTTCATTCAAGGCCGCATTCTCCTTCCTCACTACGTGTTGCTTGAAGTGCAGAATGATAAGTGTTTGGACAGTCGTGGAGAAAACAGTGTTTCATGCCTTAGAATAAGAATCTTTGGGACACTCCGCCCTTTCACACACACCCCCCCCCCCCCCCAACCCAGTGCTTCTTGCTCCCGGCTTCCCTATCCTGGCAAATCTTCGTTGAGAAAGTTAATCCCAGCCCCTCAGAACACGAGATTCTTCCCCCACTCCCACCCACGCTCGCACGCCGCCTTTGTGTTTTGTTTTGTTTTTTTGCCCCGGAGGTTTTTTCTTCTCTCCAGTGGGCGGGGCAAAAGAGTTAGCGAGGATGTAACTTAGGAAACCGAAGAATCTCGTCGCCGTTTTGTTTTAAACAGAGTTTTGTAATTGGTTCTCCTAAAGAGGGATGTAATGAAGTGACTTGTGGGGGAAGATGGGAGGAGATCCGCAGGAGTCTAGAATTCCCGTATGCTTTTTACCCTGGTACTTTAGTGGGAGCAGAATTTCCTGAAGAAAGCTGGACTGAGTTGGTTTTTACAAATTGCTTTTTTTTAAATACCAGAAACATTGTTTTGAACTTGGAGAATACCTGCTGAACGTGAAAGTGAATGTCTGTTCCCTTGCCTGTTTTTCAGATATTCACTTCCGATAATTACACCGAGGATGACTTGGGCTCAGGTGACTATGATTCCATGAAGGAACCCTGCTTCCGGGAGGAAAATGCCCATTTCAACCGGATCTTCCTGCCCACTGTCTACTCCATCATCTTCCTAACTGGCATAGTGGGCAACGGATTGGTCATTCTGGTCATGGGTTACCAGAAGAAACTAAGGAGCATGACGGACAAGTACAGACTGCACCTGTCTGTGGCGGACCTCCTCTTTGTCCTCACACTTCCCTTCTGGGCGGTTGATGCTGTGGCAAACTGGTACTTTGGGCAGTTCCTCTGCAAGGCAGTCCATGTCATCTACACCGTCAACCTCTACAGCAGTGTCCTCATCCTGGCCTTCATCAGTCTGGACCGGTACCTGGCTATCGTCCATGCCACCAACAGTCAGAGGCCAAGGAAGCTGCTGGCTGAAAAGGTGGTCTATGTTGGTGTCTGGCTACCCGCTGTCCTGTTGACTATTCCTGATCTCATCTTTGCCGACATCAAGGCGGCGGACGAGAGGTACATCTGTGATCGCTTCTATCCCAGCGACCTGTGGCTCGTGGTGTTTCAGTTTCAGCACATCGTGGTCGGCCTGCTCCTGCCTGGCATCGTCATCCTGTCCTGCTACTGCATTATCATCTCCAAGCTGTCCCACTCCAAGGGCTACCAGAAGCGCAAGGCCCTCAAGACCACAGTCATCCTCATCCTGACTTTCTTCGCCTGCTGGCTGCCCTACTACATTGGGATCAGCATCGACTCCTTCATCCTTCTGGAAATCATCCAGCAAGGGTGTGAGTTTGAGAGCACTGTGCACAAGTGGATTTCCATCACCGAGGCCCTAGCTTTTTTCCACTGCTGCCTGAATCCCATCCTCTATGCCTTCCTTGGGGCCAAATTTAAAACCTCTGCCCAGCATGCACTCACCTCTGTGAGCAGAGGGTCCAGCCTGAAGATCCTCTCCAAGGGCAAGCGAGGTGGACATTCTTCTGTCTCAACCGAGTCTGAATCTTCCAGTTTTCACTCCAGCTAACACTGGACTTTTATACATTAAAAGAACTTTTTTTTGAAGTTACACATGTTTTCAGATGTAAAAGACTGACCAACACTGTACAGTTTTTATTGACTGTTGGATTTTTTTCTTGTGTTTGTTTAGTTTTTGTGAGGTTTAATTGACTTATTTATATAAATATTTTGTTTCATGTTGATAAGCGTCTAGGCAGGACCTGTGGCCAAGTTTTTAGTTGCTGTATGTCATTGTAGGACCGTAGAAAAGGGAACTGAACATTCCAGTGTGTATAGTGAAATCACTTAGGCTAGAAATGATTCTCAGCTGTTTGTAAATAAATGATCTCTCCATTCCAGTGGAACATTTTCTTTTTCCTGTTCTTAAATTCTTTGGTTACACCATGTGATTTTGCTGTAGAAGATGGCATTTATAACCAAGCCTGAAGTGATATGGAAATGCTGGTTTTTCAGTTTTCAGAAGTGGATTGATTTCCACACCTACAATGTACAGCCTTGTATTAAGTTGTTAATAAAACTACATGATAAACCTACTTAATGTTATGTTCTGATTTCTAGTGACATTCCTTTGGCTGGCAGAAGTCAAAAATAACAATAATAGATACATGTATATCATGTCAGATCTGTCCTAGGTATTTAGTTGTCATATTTTACTTAATGCTTATCACAACTCTGCTGCTGCTGCTAAGTCGCTTCAGTCATGTCCGACTGTGCGACCCCAGAGACAGCAGCCCAACAGGCTTCCCCGTCCCTGGGATTCTCCAGGCAAGAACACTAGAGTGGGTTGCCATTTCCTTCTCCATCACAACTCTGCTAGACTCTAACATTTTTTAGAGCATGAAACCAAGCTACTGAAAGCCTAAGTGACTTGGTCAAAGTGTAGTAAGTAAGAGCAACAGATATTTCAAACCAGGCAATGTGACTTCAGCAACTCTTAATTCATGCAACTTTAGAAATATCCAACCAGTTCATATTCCTATGAAAGATAATATTCCTGAAAGATAGATGTACATAAAAAAGGAAAGATATGCAATCCCACATCTTAGATTTGACTAGTATCCTCGCCTTGTGTACTCCAGATCTGTGCCAGCCAGGCATTGTATGCTCTTCTCACCTACTCCTCTCAATCTGGATCTTATCACATCCTTTTGACAGGTGAGGAAACTGAGATTTAGAGACTTGCCATAACATGTACTTTCAAGGGGACATATCAGGAGCTGACTCCATTCATCCTTCCAGCCCTTGCTCTTAACCATTACCCACTGTTGTCCCCCAGAACACCTGGTCATAAGGCAACTGAACTGTTATTGAAAATAAAGCCAAAAGTGAATGTTTTCTTCATAAAATTAACCGTGCCTAAAATACCCCTCTTGCAATATCTTCTATGCAAATCTCAACACTTATTCTTAATCTATTGCAACATCTAGCACCTCAAGGGTTCAGCCAAGCAGATAAAAGTTAAATTGGTGCTTTCAGAGCTCAGAAGAAAGGTCCATTGAAGCAAGCTCCCCATTGCCCACATTTTGCACAAGATTCTGGAGTCTTATGCAACATCACCCAAAGCTATTTACACTACTGTTGTGCAAGCCCCAACCTCTTGAGTAAATTTCAACTCTGGTCTCCATTTAAACATAATTTCTAAACTATAGCAGCCTTACCTGTCTTACTCTGTGACACAGACAGGGCACTCCAGACATGTGCTCTAAGATAATAACCAGGATATAATTAAGGAAATATTTGGTCTACTTTTCATAATTGTTTTTGGCACAGAAGATCCATTTTGGAGGAAAATTGCAATGTCTTATCTTTCTGAGGCAAATCACATTTGTTGAAGGCAAATTATAGATCCTGTGAAGGAAATAACTTAATTACTTAGAATAGAATCCAATTTGGCTGTACATTTTTGCTGCAGTCTATGGAGCTGGTATAATTCAGAGTGGTATTCCTATTCCACTTGAGAAGACAATTAGATTTTACATAGGAAATTATGTTGAGGTTTCTTGGTTTTCCCTGGGAAGCCTAATTGGATCACCCTTCATTTAAGCATAGTTTTACATGTTCTCTCACAAAGGCTTAGTCTTAAAGCTGTGACCATTGTAAAAGACTTCACTTGAACTTTCTCCATAAATATTTATTCTTGAGGAGACAATAGAAGAAATCCTTGGAAGGAATTCCTTTTCTTTCTCATCTTGGCTTGAAACCCGTCACCCCAGATTCCTCGCCTCTGCCCTGGAGTCACAACAAAAGGCGCTGGGCTGAAACAAAATTCCCAGTGTCACCAGTCTTAATGGATATTTCATTCTCCCTTGGAACAAAGGTGGGATATCTCTTTTTCAAAAGGAAAAATAGCCTTGGCTCGTTCCCTGCCCTGAAAGCTCCCGCAGCCCCATCATTCTCTGTCTCGACCCTGCCATGTTCTAAACGGCTCCAAAGCACTCCCTGTGTCCTGGTTTGTCTGACAATGCTGGGAAAGCCAGTCTGCTGGCCAGCCCTTGCATGAAATAGTTGATTGTTCCCTTTCCTCATCCCATTATGACTGGGGCCCTTGAAGGTCAGTAATGTAGATCCAGTTGTATAATGGAAGCTAAAATATTTAAATTGTATGCATGCTGCCAATAATGGCATAAATATGACATCTGAGTTATTAATAACATGAAGCTTGTAACTGGGGAGGCTTTATCTTGCAAAGCCTTTGTTTTCCTAAAACGCGACTTGGCAATTCACCTCTCCCTACTCTGGGCTTCTCAGCCTCCTTTTGCGGTTAGGCCCATATTAAAGCAATAATTCTGGGGTACTCTGCTAAGAGGATACCCTACAGACTTTCTTTTCATAATTAAACTAAGTGTCTGTGACTTTCTCCAAGCTTACTGTCAGTAAATAAGGCACCACAAACAAAATTGAGTAGTCATTATTTCCATCAGCTTCCCAGGTGGCTCAGTGGTAAAGAATTCGCCTGCCAATGTAGGAGACACAGGAGACGTGGGTTGGATCCCTGGGTTGGGAAGATTCTCTGGAGTAGGAAATGGCAACCCACTCCAGTATTCTTGCCTGGAAAATCCCATGGACAGAGGAGCCTGGCAGGCTACACACATAATGTGGAGTAATAAAGACACAGACACAACTGAGCACAAACACACACACACACACACACACACACCCATTCCCAGGTAACACTTAAGAGGGACAACGACCACTGGAGACAAGATTCACATTACCTTAGCAATTAATCTAGGCAGCCCCAACACTTGGAAATGTGGCACTGAGCCTAGCATTGTAGGGATTAACCCAGGCCTCTTTGAGGAGGTCTCCACCTGGCTGCCAATGTGGCTTAGCCAGGCAGTGCTGGAGAGATCCAAAAGGTTAGCTAAAGGAATGGCCTGAGAGGCAATTTGGAGCCTCGAGGGCCCATAAATTCGTGGAAACAAATTCTTTCAAAGCAGTGGTTCTCAACTGGGGGTGATGTTTGCTCACCAGGGAACATTTAGTAAGGTCTGAAAACATTTGTGGCTATCATACTGGGGGGTTCGTGGGTGGGTGGAAGAGTAGGTGAAGTGCTACTGGCATCTTCCAAGGATGCCACTAAACATCCAGTGATGTACAGGACAGGCCCCCACAACAGTTAGCCAGCCCAAAGTGTCAGTAGTGTTCAAGACTGAGAACACATTTTTAAGGTGAGGGCCATGGTATGAAAATAATTATCAAAATAAAGACACATCCAAGGACTTCCCAGTGATTGGGACTTCACTTTCCAAACGCAAGAGGTGCAGGCTGGATCCCTGGTCGGGGAGCTAGGATCCCACATGCCTCACAGCCAAAATACCAAAATATAATTCAGTTCAGTTCAGTCACTCAGTCGTGTCCACCCAATGAACCACAGCACACCAGGCGTCCCTGTCCATCACCAACTCCCAGAGTCTACCCAAACTCACGTCCATCGAGTCAGTGATGCCATCCAGCCATCTCATCCGCTGTTGTCCCCTTCTCCTCCTGCCCCCAATCCCTCCCAGCATCAGGGTCTTTTCAAATGAGTCAACTCTTCGCATGAGGTGGCCTAAGTATTGGAGTTTCAGCTTCAGCATTAGTCCTTCCAGTGAACACCCAGGACTGATCTCCTTTAGGATGGACTGGTTGGATCTCCTTGCAGTCCAAGGGACTCTCAAGAGTCTTCTCCAACACCACAGTTCAAAAGCATCAATTCTTCGGTACTCAGCTTTTTTATAGTCCAACTCTCACATCCACACATGACCGCTGGAAAAACCATAGTCTTGACTAGATGGACTTTGTTGACAAATTAATGCCTCTGCTTTTTAATATGCTGTCTAGGTTGGCACCCCACTCCAGTACTCTTGCCTGGAAAATCCCATGGACAGAGAAGACTGGAAGGCTGCAGTCACATGGGGTTGCTGAGGGTCGGACACGACTGAGCGACTTCACTTTGACTTTTCACTTTCATGCATTGGACAAGGAAATGGCAACCCACTCCAGTGTTCTTGCCTGGAGAATCCCAGGGATGGGGGAGCCTGGTGGGCTGCCATCTATCGGATCACACAGAGTCAGACACGACTGCAGCAACTTGACTGCAGCAACTTAACATCAGCAGCAGCAGCAGGTTGGTCATAACTTTCGTTCCAAGGAGTAAGCGTCTTTTAATTTCATGGCTGCAATCACCATCTGCAGTGATTTTGGAGCCCAGAAAAATAAAGTCAGCCACTGTTTCCACTGTTTCCCCATCTATTTGCCATGAAGTGAGGGGATCGGATGCCATGATCTTAGTTTTCTGAATGTTGAGCTTTAAGCCAAAGCTCCTCTTTCACTTTCATCAAAATATAATTAACAGAAGAAATATCATAACAAATTCCATAAAGGCTTTAAAAAAAATAAGGATACATCCAACCAGTGTAATTTCATGAAATTATTGCTTTGACAGAGTCCCAGGGTTTCCCTTGAGCCCCTTTTGCTCTGTCTCATGTCAATGCATTTTTTCACTCCCAGCTTACTTAATTTATAATTCTCTTTCACCCTTATTTCAATGTTACTTTGTCATGAACATGTCTTTCTGTTTTCTTCTCTCATGCCATTCTAGGAAGACATTCCGCAAAGGGAAATACATGGTAAAGGGTGACTGCTAATGATTCTCTAGTTCCCACCCAGTATCTTTCACTGCAAAGACTATGATGTTTACTCATGTAATTCCCACCACAGCCTGTGACTCAGTTGGGAACACTTCCCATTTTTCTCCTTTTATTTGAAAAATAAACAAGGAGTGATGAGGTACCAGCCCATTGTTTTATAGTCTGCAACTGATTCGGATTAATTTAAATCAGTCTCGTTAAGTCCCACAATTAAAATCTTATGAAACCTACTGAAAACCTTCCTTTCAACTGAAAATGTAAAATGCTTGCAGGCTGATGTAAAGAATCAAACAATGTTAAGAAAGCCACGAAAGGGGAAAGAATTTTTCCAAATCAAACAAATACAGGTGCTCAACCAAACCATACCAGGTGCTGGCTGTTTATCTGGCAGAGTCAGGACACGATTAAGTTGATTTACATATTACAGTTCAATTAACTAGAACCCAACTCATCAACACTCTTAATTAAAGGGAATTACTTCCTGATATTTGACACTGTCAAAAGGAAAGTAATACTTATTGAGAGCTCACTAAATTCTGGGCACTATCAAATATGTGGTCCATGCATGAACCCCAGCAGTTAGATGATATTACTTTTCAAGTGAAGATGCAAAGAAGTTAAACTACAAACAAAGGGGTTATGCTCCTTCCACTACGCATACTAAAAATGGCATTAAAACAGAACCACCAAGTTTGGGGGCATGTCCTCAAATTCTCAATACATTCAATCCAAACATCTCTGTCTATTCTAGACTGACTACTACATGATAACAAAACAGTTACCATTACCATTTACTTTGAGAGTTTCCTACATTAAAAAATACATTGCTTATTTCATCACAACAGCCATATATGGTAGGAATTATTATTTGCTTGTTTTAGAGATAGGGAAATTGAGGTAAAATTCACCCAGTGCCACACACTTAATGAGTGGTAAAGCTTTGACACCACGCAGTCTGACATCAGACTGTACCTTCTTAAGCACTACAGTAATTTATTTTCTATGATGGTACCCAGGGTATCCCCATGAGGTCAAAAAGATCCTCCATGCTCTCCAGTTCTTTTTAGGATTCAATACTATACACTCCATTGATTGTCCTTTTTAAAGCAACAAAACAGACACTGACATTTGAGAAAGATTTTCACTATTAGTCATTGAAATAAAATGGGTTTCGGTGCCTGGCACATAGCAGGACCCAATAAATATTTGTTGAATGAACACCCATAGTTTCTGTTCTGAAAGCACACTATGGTTGAAGCATTCTGATTACTGTTTGTGTGTGACTTGACTTCCTTCCTTTACTCTTTCAGCCATTCTTTTTTTTTAAAATTGAAGTATATTTGATTTATAATATTGTGTTAGTTTTAGGTATACAGCAAAGTGATTCAGTTATATTTTTAGATTATTTTCCATTATAAGTTATTATAAGATATTGACCGTTTCCTGTGTTATATAGTCAATCCTTGTTGCTTATCTATTTTATGTACAGTAGTTTGTATCTGTTAATACCCTACTCCTAATTTATCTCTCTCCATCAATTCTTTCTACTTTGTTAACCATAAATTCATTTTCTGTGTCTTTAAGTCTGTTTCTGTTTTGTATATAGGTTCATTTGTGTTCCTTTTTAGATTACATGTATAAATAACATCATGAAATATTTGTCTTTGTCTGACTTATTTTAGTTAGCATGATCATCTCTAGTTCCATCCATGTTGCTACAAATGTCAATACTTCATTCTTTTTTATCAGCCATTCTTGTATTAAGTAATTTGTTAAACAAAACCCTGGGCCATGCAGATATGAATGTTGCTCATGGTATAGTGGAAGATGTAATTCTTTGGTGTTCTAGACATGCTGGAAAATTAACTAAAGGACTCTGAGACTTTCCAACTTCTTACATTTTAAGAAATCAAAGTTTCCATCCTCCCACCCTATTTTCCCATTATTCAGTACCCGCCTCCGAAGTCTGGCTTCCAATGATTTCCCCATCTAGTGGAGAGCAACTCCCTGCCCACCTCACAAGCTGGATGAGAAGCTCCCAATCCTGGTCTCCCTATTTCACCAGCCCAAGGGAAACTGCCCATTCACATCATGAGGCTAAGAGCAGAAATTCTGTTAAACCATAGGATATGGGAAAGAACCCTAAAGCCAGTTTCTTGGGCTTCTGTCCACGGGAGATAACTTGATAGGCCCCTGGGACTGAAGAAGGAAATTATGACCATCATTTTGGGCCACATCCTTTCTCTGGCAAGCCCACTCCATCTCTATCAATCCAAAGTAAGCTTTTCCACCCTAAATTCTTAGCTCATGAAGTCTGCAGCTTGTAAGCTAGCATGCATAAAAGGCTTTTGAAAAGTTAAAAGCAGCTATTGAGTGTCATTACCATTATTCTTTTTTTATTTTTAAATAAAATTTGCTTCCCAACTAGTTAAATGTCTGAAGTGCAGAGACCTTTGCAGTCTAACATAGTTAATTGATAGATTGGATTGGATTGGATGAAAAACTAACCAGATTCCATAAGGTTGTGCCAATGCTGGCTAAAATTATTTAAGGTTAGCTCAGTCGGTTAGAACCTGATGTTTCTAAGCCAGGACCAAGGGTGAGTCCCATTAGGGCCATCTTTAAAGTAATGTTGCACATGGCTATAAGCTCTATGAATGCAAAGACTATGTCTATGTTGTTTATAGCTGTATTTACACTATCTAGAAGAGGAATGGAAAGCTTTTTCTATAAAGCACTAAGTAGTAAATGTTTTAGACTTGCCAGGCCATGCAGTTTCTGTCACAACTGCTCAACTCTACCATTGTAGCAAGAAAGCATCCAGAGAGGATACATGAATGACTAAGTATTTTTGTGTGTCAATAAAACTTTATTTTTGAGCACTGATGTTTGAATTTCATATAATTTTCACATATCACAAAATATGATTCTTCTTTTTGCTTTTTTCAACCATATTATTAAAATGTAAAGAGCATCCTTTGCTCCCAAGCTATGAGAATCAGGGGCAGGTCAAATCTGACCTGATCAGCTGTAATTTGCTGACCCCTGACTAAATAATGCTTAAAATACAGTAGAAATTCAATAAATGTGAATGAATATGTGAAACTCTCAATATGAGAAAAGTTTACTCTTTAAGCTTTAAAGCACAAGGAGCTGCAGTGAACCAGTGAGTTTTAAGTAAGAGCACACCTACCACTTAAAAAACACTTGCTGCTGCTGCTGCTAAGTCGATTCAGTCGTGTCCGACTCTGTGCGACCCCATAGACGGCAGCCCACCAGGCTCCCCCGTCCCTGGGATTCTCCAGGCAAGAACACTGGAGTGGGTTGCCATTTCCTTCTCCAATGCATGAAAGTGAAAAGTGAAGGTGAAGTCGCTCAGTTGTGTCCGGCTCTTAGCGACCCCATGGACTGCAGCCTACCAGGCTCCTCTGCTCATGGGATTTTCCAGGCAAGAGTACTGGAGTGGGGTGCCATTGTTAAACAGCCACAAAACACTTTCAAAGAGGGAACCTCAGCCTGGGTCTGAGTGCTGGTCTGTGCCCTATTGGCTGGCCAAATCCTGCTACTTTACTGTGTCTCTTACTTGGGGAAGAAAGGTCTGGGATGCAGAGTTGCCTTTTTTATCCACTTTTGTGTTCTATCACTCTCATCTCCCAGAGTACAACATCTCCTTTTTTAACTTTCTGTAACTAGAACAGCAATGGCTCACTCATAGGAGATGTTAGGACACGCAGACTAACCTTCTTCACTTCTCCAAAGTGATAATCACCAGTCCAACTTTTGGCAGTGACTCCAGTCAGTAAATAAGACAAAAGAAAAAGCCATAATCTGCAGCAATGAATAGTGTTTCATAGCAGCAAGCTGAGCCACAAAAGCCCAAGAAAAATCAATGGTGCAGAAAGCCTTTATGGACCTGACCCCAGCTTTGGGGGGAATGAGGATAATTCTTCTTTTCCCTTTTAGCCTTCAGGTGCCTCATGGAAATCTCAAAATTAAGCTCCAAGGCTGCCACTAGTATGTCTCTTACTAAAAGAGTTTCCAAGTGAACTTCATTACTTTACAGAACGTTCTTCCCAAGGAGAGAGACCCAGCTTTTGTCTCAGATGAGGAGACATGAGAAGACACTGAAGAAACTGTGAAGTGCTTTCTGTTTAAGATGGGCTTTGTTACAGCTATACAACAGTACAAAAATGACTGCACAGTCACCACAGTCCTAGGTAAGGAAGACAAGCTCTATGGGCTAAAACGGCCCTGGGGATAAAAACATCACTGGCTGAGCCAGAATCCTATCTGTAAGGAGTGGAAAAGAGCGATGTGGGAGAAATAACAGATAAAATGAGAAAGGACACAAAGTGCCAGTTCATAAAAGAGGAAATAAAACTGATAAACAAAGATAGGAGGAAATGTTCAACCCCACTGGCAACCAAATAAACAAAAGTCAAAACAACAACACAATCCCTCTCATTTATCAAACTAGCAAACATTTTCAAAGTAACAATGTCCCAAGTGGAAGGCTGCAGTGAGCCAGGCATCACTAAGCACTTCTGGTCAGGCATTAATTGGTCAGACCCTTCCAAAGCCCTGGCAGATGTCCTGGAGGCTTCGGTGTTCATCCTCTTGTACACAGAAACCATGTCTGTATCATTCTGGATGTTTAACTTTAGAAAACAATCCTAAATACTAAAAATGTTTGTGCACAGAGCTATTTGCATGTGGTGTATCAGAAAACAGGAAATCGACTAAATGACCTGGCAGCAGGGACTTCCCTGGTGGTCCTCTGGATAATACTCCACACTTCAACGCAAGGGGCACAGGTTTGACCCCTGGTCAGGGAACTAAGATCCCCCATGCCGTGCAGCATGGCCAAAAATGAATAAATATCTGGCGGCAAAATGAAAATTAAGGAAACCATGAATCTACACAGTAGAATATTATCTAGTTTTTTCAGTGATATTTACAGAGACTACAGGAAAATGTTTATGAGATGTGACATTAAAGAAGCAGGTTTCATACAGCTTCTACTGTGCATACTACCTGATTATAATTTTTTTAAGTCTATGGATATAAAAAAGAAATGAAAACGTTATTAGCAGTAGTTAAGTGATAGGTTTTTTATTGATTTTTAAACATTTTTTTTTCTTTTGATTTCTCTGTATTTTCCAAACTTACTATAATGAATAATGAAAACGTAATCAGCTTATTTTAAAAAGGTGTAGGGCAGGGAGAAAAGAAGTATGCAAGCCCCTTTTTAGTCTATAAATACTCCAGGGTAGGAACCCAGTCTTTTCCTTTTTTTTGAAATCGGCTTATGGCATCAGTAGGTACTAAATAAATGATTGTTGAACTGAATTGAACTAGGCATTTGCAGTTTTAAATTAATTAAACAGGAGATCATTAGATTGAGACTCTAATGCCTTGGCAGCCTACTAAGCAAACCAAAATCTAAACTTTTAAATGCCTCAAGGTTATATAATCAAAATGCTAAGGACAATCAACTACAACCAGCCAACTAGGCTTAAAGCTATAGTCAATCAAATAATTTCCTGTCTTTGCTGCTGCACCTCTTCTAGGTAAACCTTTCCTCTGGCTCTTGTGGAGGAGCTCTTATGCCCACTAACCACTTCTGATTTGGTGCTGCCCAATTTCAGTCGATTTTTGCTCACATAAACTCTTAAAAAATTAATGTGTCAGTTTATCTTTAAGCTGTCTGATATACATTTGTATTACCCTGAAGGTATTTAGAATGTAGCAGTATAGATAGAATTTACTAACAGCAGAAATCTTAACATTATATTCCAAATTAGAGCCTTTGATAAAATCGAGTGTTTCTGAACTGAAGGTTATGATCTGAAGAAAGCATTCTAGAGAATTCCACAAGTACAAGAGAATGGAATTCAGGACTGTGTGGCAGCAGCCAACGAGCTGGACTGAGCTTATGGTGGTGAGTGAAGCTGTTTCATATCAGTACACATTCATGGCTCCATGTTTACGAGGCTGGCTGTTTAAGGCTCTAGTAGAGGCGATATGGATCTGGGGTCTCTCAAACGACTTCTCTCAGAGAGGTCAAGCCTTTCAAAACCTACAGGAAAATAAACACACAAGAAAACCTCAAGGAAATCTCTAAAAGTTAGGCATTCATATATGACGGCAATACTGTGGGGCCTGAAATGGGAACAATGTGTAAGTGGTCAACCCTAAATACTCCACTTTTGCATTGTATTAGAAAGGAAATGTCATGTTAGGGAAAAACTTCCTTCACTCTAATAAGTCTTCAAAATACAGCAGCACACAACAATGGTGGTTTACAAGATGTAACATAATGCAAGGTTCTGAGGTGGGGAATGCCAGCTGAAAAAGACCAATGTTCACTCTGTGACAAAAATACCAAATGTTTCTTACTTTTACTACTTGAGATAAGCTGAGGAACCAAGTAGACAAAAGGACAAGAAAGGAAATATTTAACATTTTTCCTGTAGTTAAAGTAAATTAACATTTTATAACAAATTTAATATTTTATTATGTTCTAGTAAACAAATTTTTCTAGTGCATATATAAATTATCTTAAAAACAATATATATTAATTACAAAGATACTGTCTGGTCTGATTTGGATTTCAAATCCACATAAAAGAAATCTCCACTGGTAGTTTCAAGCATATGGCCACTTAAGAGTTGTAATTTAGTTCTTGTTTAAGATAAATGATTTACTTAGTTAAGCATTACAAGCCCACTCAGGAATTACCAAGGCATTTTGGTCTTATACGTTCATTGTATGTTTTTTACATATACTTATATAACTCTTTGGCTATAAATCTGAGAAAAGGTATTAATTCTTTGAGGGTCCTAACCCAAATAGCTGTGAAAAGAAGAGAAGTGAAAAGCCAAGGAGAAAAGGAAAGATATAAGCATCTGAATGCAGAGTTCCAAAGAATAGCAAGAAGAGATAAGAAAGCTTTCCTCAGCCATGCATGCAAAGAAATAGAGGAAAACAACAGAATGGGAAAGACTAGAGATCTCTTCAAGAAAATTAGAGATACCAAGGGAACATTTCATGCAAAGATGGGCTCGATAAAGAACAGAAATGGTATGGACCTAACAGAAGCAGAAGATATTAAGAAGAAGTGGCAAGAATACACAGAAGAACTGTACAGAAAAGATCTTCATGACCAAGATAATCACGATGATGTGATCACTCACCTAGAGCCAGAAATCCTGGAATGTGAAGTCAAGTGGGCCTTAGAAAACATCACTACTAACAAAGATAGTGGAGGTGATAGAATTCTAGTTGAGCTATTTCAAATCCTGAAAGATGATGCTGTGAAAGTGCTGCACTCAATATGCCAGCAAATTTGGAAAACTCAGCAGTGGCCACAGGACTGCAAAAGGCCAGTTTTCATTCCAGTCCCGAAGAAAGGCAATGCCAGAGAATGCTCAAACTACCACACAATTTCACTCATCTCACACGTTAGCAAAGTAATGCTCAAAGTTCTCCAAGCCAGGCTTCAGCAATACATGAACTATGAACTTCCAGATGTTCAAGCTGGTTTTAGAAAAGGCAGAGGAACCAGAGATCAAATTGCCAACATCTTCTGGATCATGGAAAAAGCAAGAGAGTTCCAGAAAAACATCTATTTCTGCTTTACTGATTATGCCAAAGGCTTTGATTGTGTGGATCACAATAAACTGTGGAAAATTCTGAAAGAGATGGGAATACCAGACCACTGGACCTGCCTCTTGAGAAATCTATATGTAGGTCAGGAAGCAACAGTTAGAACTGGACATGGAACAACAGACTAGTTCCAAATAGGAAAAGAGTACGTCAAGGCTGTATACTGTCACCCTGCTTATTTAACTTCTATGCAGAGTACATCATGAGAAACGCTGGGCTAGAAGAAGCACAAGCTGGAATCAAGATTGCCAGGAGAAATATCAATCACCTCAGATATGCAGATGACACCACCCTTATGGCAGAAAGTGAAGAGGAGCTAAAAAGCCTCTTGATGAACGTGAAAGAGGAGAGTGAAAAAGTTGGCTTAAAGCTCAACATTCAGAAAACGAAGATCATGGCATCTGGTCCCGTCAGTTCATGGGAAATAGATGGGGAAACAGTGGAAACAGTGTCAGACTATTTTGGGGGGCTCCAAAATCACTGCAGATGGTGATTGCAGCCATGAAATTAAAAGACACTTACTCTTTGGAAGGTAAGTTATGACCAACCTAGATAGCATATTGAAAAGCAGAGACATTACTTTGCCAACAAAGGTCCGTCTAGTCAAGGCTATGGTTTTTCCAGTAGTCATGAATGGATGTGAGAGTTGGACTGTGAAGAAAGCTGAGTGCCGAAGAATTGATGCTTTTGAACTGTGGTGTTGGAGAAAACTCTTGAGAGTCCCTTGGACTGCAAGGAGATCCAACCAGTCCATCCTAAAGGAGATCAGTCCTAGATGTTCATTGAAAGGACTGATGCTGAAGCTGAAACTCCAATACTTTGGCCACCTCATGTGAAGAGTTGGCTCATTGGAAAAGACTCTGATGCTGGGAGGGATTGAGGGCAGGAGGAAAAGGGGACGACAGAGGATGAGATGGCTGGATGGCATCACCGACTCGATGGATGTGAGTTTGAGTGAACTCTGCAAGTTGGTGATGGACAGGGAGGCCTGGCGTGCTGCGATTCATGGGGTCGCAAAGAGTCGGACATGACTGAGCAACTGAACTGAACTGAACTGAACCCAACATGACTGGTGTCTTTATAAAAAGAGAAAATTAGTACATATGTACAAACAGAGGGAAGACCATGTAAAGACACAGGGAAAGATGGCTATTTATAAGCCAACAAGAGGTCAAAGAAGAAGTCAATTAACCCTACTAACACCTCAATTTCAGACTTAAAGCCTCCAGAATTGTAAGAAATGATATTTCTATTGTTTAAGTCACCCAACCTGTAGTGCTTTGTTTTGGCAACTTTGCCAAACTAATACAGCCTTTTTCTAAAAATGCTGTTACGGTATGTCTTATTCTTGTCTCTTCTATTTAATATAAACCAAAAAAAATTAACATACATCCAATCATTCAACAAATATTCATTGAGCACCTCATATGTGTCAAGTGCTGAGATACAACCGTAACAGACAAAGTCTCTGATCTATGGACTTTACAGACTAATAACAAAGGAATTTGGAGAAGGAAATGGCAACCCACTCCAGTATTCTTGCCTGGAGAATCTCATGGACAGAGGAGCCTGGAGTCTATAGTCCATGGGGTCACAAGAGTTGGACATGACTTAGCGAGTAAACCACCACCAACAGCAACAAAGGAATTATTCTCCTTCTAGAATTATTCTTTATTTCAGAAATAGGCCTTATAAATTGAGCCACTAAAAATCTTCAGAGAGAATTAACCAGGAAAGGAATATTGAAAAGTCAAAATGAATAAAACCCTAACATTTTAATTGCATATCATTATATTACTGGAAGCCCTCTGCATCAGTTATATTTTTCAGGAAGCAGATGGTGGGGTAGAATTAGGAGTGCTAGAGGTTTATTGGAAGGTATAGCCCATGAAAGAGCAAAAAGAAAGGAAGGGGATTTGGAAGAGAAAGCTTTTAAACTGTGATCTTGAGGAGAAAGCAGGATTGAGAGAGCCTCAGACCACAGTGGAGATCCAACAAAATCTTGGCCAACCCAACAGGGAGCTCCAGAGAAAGGGGTACCTGTTACAGAAGTCCTGCATGGGGTACAAAAGGCCAGGCCCTGGTACACCAGTGGTGCTCATCATTGGCTGAGGGCTGCCTGGGAGGCTTCTGCTAGAAAGCTGATGTGGGGCCTGAAGGTGTCCACAGCTGAAGACTGTCAGCTAAATGGAATCAAGACAAGGTTCTCCCTGAAGAGAGTTCTGAGCAGCACCTTCCTGACTTTTGCAGCCTTCAAAGGGTAAAATAGGAGACTGTTTTTCTAGGGAGGTTACTTAAAATTCCATGCAAACAATTTCTTTCCTTTTAAAACATAAGAATGTGTCTCAGCAAGTACTTTAGCCAAAATCTAGATCTTTGAGAAAATGCATTTTTAACACCTGATAGAAGGTTAACTTAACAAATATTTAAATAATGGAAAGAAGATTTAAATTTCAAATTTTTGCTTAAATGTGATATGTCACTATAGGCAAAAGCATGTTTGTAAAAAAAGGGCAGTGTACTTTTGAACGCAACACTAGGATTTATAAATTTACTAGGAGTTATAAATTTCATTCATTCATTCATTCATTCATTCACTCCAGGTGCTGTGCTAGGTGCTGAACACAGCAGACCAAACATAGTCCCTACTCATACGGAACCTAGAGTAAGAGAACTAAACAAATGCTTATTTATGAACTGGACTTAGTAATCTGCAAGAAGCCAAGAAATATGACCTAAAATGACTGTCCTAGGCAGGAAAGAAATTCCTAAGAAATGTTGACTGTACTGACATCAGAAGGATGAGTGTGTATTTGGAGAGAGTAAGGGATACACGAAATGACAGCATGGAGGGCACGTGTAAAGACCCTGGGGCAGGGAGAAGTCAGCAAAACTAAGACTATGTGATTAGATCTCCAAGGCCAGGGGGAGAAGTCGTACCAGATGAAACTAGGGACTCAAGGCAGGGTTAGACCTAGCCAGATTTCATAAGGCACATCACTTTGATCTCTGCCTAAGAGAAATGGGAAGTATTTTAAAGCAGAAATCTATGAAAACCATAAACATGATAAGGTTAATGTTTTGAAATGATAACTTTGTAATGTAGGAAAAAATTAGAATGGGCCTGAGTAGATTTAGGAAGACAACTTAATCTGAAAGTGTGTGGTCCAGGTGAAAGAAGAGGGTCCCAGTCACTGATCACCGTTTCTTTAACCTTCACAATGTGTATTTCAAATAGGGCACACTGTGGAGAACACCATGGAAGAGGAGAAACTACCCTGTCCCTCATTAAAATGAAAAGATCACAGGGGCCTCAAAAGAGACACAGAAAATGACCTGTTTCTTACAGGTTTACTCACCAAGGTTTTCATTTTCCACTGTCACTTCAAAATATGCTCAATACAGAAAGGAATCCCCTATAAACTAGGTCTGCATCAAGTCCACTTCCTCCCACCTGCCACAGCATCATGTCTCATCTTCTACATGTGAAACCCAGATGTTATCAGTGGCACTTCCCTCTCCTTTGTCCCTGTGTCCAGTTTGTTGCTTAGTGACCCGGGCAGGACAGAATTACACCCAGATCTCCTGGCTCTTTCCACCATGTCCCTTGTTCCCCTTCAAGGGCAGGGCCACACAGGGGTCTCTGTCCAGCAGAACAGTGGTTTTCAGGAACAAAGACAATTTAATTTTGTATTCTCATCATATTTCACAAGTGTGGTCACTAGGTTTAAACCTCTTCTCTTTCATGTAAGTTTCCTGTATTGCTCTGGTTGCCTTCTCCCCACATTCTTAAATCCAACCGTCCACACTATGCAATTTGCTTCTGAATCACTGTCTTGTTCTTTGATTGGCTGCAATTTCCTGATTAGCCAAATGGAAGATTTAGACAAGACTTCTAATAAAAACCAACTTTCAAACAAAATCTTATGTGGACACCCAGCATGTGAAACATAAAATTATAATTGTTCTGATTAAACAAAGAGTGGTAGACCAGGAAAAACTTCCCTATGCCCCCCACTTCCTAGCCACCTCTGAGGGCCCTTATTTCAAGGGTATAAGAAGCTTAATTTGAAAAGCAATTTTTTAAAATTAGAGGCCTTGAATGCCTCTAAGGTCTCTTTGAGCCCTAAAATTCCATGGTCTGTCATTTCATAAATGTCACTTGGTCTTTTCTTTTTTTTAATTTTTATCGGCATACAGTTGCTTTACAATGTTGTGCTATTTTCTGCTGTACAGCAAAGTGAATTAGCCATATATATACATATAGTCCCTCTTTTTGGATTTCCTTCCCGTTTAGGTCAGCGCTGAACACTGAGTAGAGTTCCTTGTGCTACACGGTAGGTTCTAATTAGTTATCTATTTTATACATAGTAGTGTGGATAATGGTTAGTCGCTCAGTCATGTCCAACCCTTTACAACCCCATGGACTGTAGCCCACCAGGCTCCTCTGTCCATGGAATTCTCCAGGCAAGAATACTGGAGTGGGTTGTCATTCCCTTCTCAAGGCAATCTTCCTGATCCAGGGATTGAACTCAGGTTTTCTGCATTGCAGGCAGATTCTTTACCATCTAAGCCACCATTGTATATATGTCAGTCCCAGTTTACCCCACTTCCTCCTTTCCCTCCTTGGGGTCCATATGCCTGTGTCTCTATTTCTGCTTTGCAAATAGGTTCATCTGTAGCATTTTTCTAGATTTCATATATTTGTATTAATATATGATATTTGTTTTTCTCTTTCTGACTTATTTCTAATATTTCCCACTTGATTCTCACTACAACATCGTTCAGGCCTTTTTCACCTCCTGTCTGGAATATTGCAAATCGGTTGAAGAGCATTCCCCCAAAAATACTCATGTTTACCTGGAACTTCAGAATATGACCTTATTCAGAAACAGGGTCTTTGTAGATATAATCAGTTAAGAGGAGTTTATATTAGAAAAGGGCAAGTCATAAAACCAATACAGTTGCTGTCTTTCTAAGAAGAGCTGTAGAGAAAGGAGAGGCACACGGAGAAAGCCATAGGACAATAGAGGCTGCCACAATGCTGCCACAAGCCGCCACAATGCCTCCCTCCACAAGCCAAGGAACGCCAAGGATGGCTGGAGACCACCAGAATCTAAGGACTCCGGGAGAGAATCCTGCTGGTCAGATCTTTAGACCAGAATCCTGCTGGTCCTGCTGGCCAGATCTTTTAGTCTTCCAACATCCATAACTGTGAAAGAATGGATTTCTGCTTTTTTAAGGTCCCCAAGTTGTGGTAATTTATTACAGAAATCCTAGGAAACAAATATATTCAGTCTCTCTCCAACAAAAATCCCCTTTACATGTTTCTTCCAGGTAAAATTTCCTTAATCTCTGCTCTCATCAGAGTCCTCTCCTAATTATTTCATTTGAAGAAACATTAAATTTATTGAGAAACTACTATGTGAAATTTACCATGATAATACTGATTGTATGGAGGTGAAGAACACCAACATGGCCCCTCTCACCATGGAACTTTGAGTCTAGCAGGGAACAAACGGTCTCCATCTGATGTATAATCATACATTGTGATGTACTAAACATGAAAAGAATTGATTATTATGAAGTTCAGGTGGAGAGCTGAGGAAAAAGGGGTTAAGCTGATGCTTGCAGAATGACTAGGCACCAACATGACAAAGAATGAATGAAAGAACTTCCCTAGTAGAGACAATACATGATCAACAGGCCCAGAGTCGGAAAGAGCTTGGGGTATTTAAGGAACTAAAATGGAAAATGGCTGCTGTGGCTGAAGACTGGTGAGTAAGGAGAAAGTGACACAGGATGAGATCAGGGAAGAAAGCAGAAACCTAATCATAGAGGGTCAAGTTCAGGTCTTAGCACTCTGTCTTAATAAAATGAGATGGCACTGAGAAGTTTCAAGCAGCTACATGACCTGAAGCATGTACGTTCTTAAAGATGTCTCTCGCTACAGTCAGGAGAGGGATGTATGGGGTCAAAGCCAAATGATCAGTTAGGAAGTAATGCAGTTGCTGTACATGAATTTGGATTGTAGATGAATTTAAGATATTTTTTAGGTTCAACCAATAGGACTTACTAATAATTTGAATCTGAAGAAGAAGAATGGAGTATCAGCAGATTTCTGGCTTGCAAAATTAGGTTGATAAACATACCATTTACTGAGATGAGGAAGACTAAGTGGATGAGTTAGGAGCATAAGCGAAACTGCAATACAGAATGGTCCCAAAGCACAATGGCCTACAGAATATGAACCATTTCTCTCTTACATAATAAGCCATAGGTAGAGAGTCCAAGGCTGGTATGACAGCTTCACCAGCATAAGCGCAATGTTTTTTGGATCTAAGTTGGTTGTTACAGATTCAGCCCTGACTATAATAGCATCCTACCCAGCACAATTTGGGGGCCACCAGCTAGAAGTGGCTCATGTCACTTCTGTTGACCTCTCTTTGGTAACAGCTAACTATATGACCACACCTAACTGAAATGGAGGCTATGAGTGCAGCTTTCAGCTGCACCTCTATACACCAAGCAAAAATTGGAAAGTTCTTTTACTAAAGGAAGAAGAGTATAAAGGTTTCTGATGGACAACAGCAGTGTCAACCACACTGAAGGGTGATCTATATTAAGTAGGAATGGTAAATGTGTAAGTGGGAGCTTCCCGTAGGATACCTAAGTGGAGATGTCAAGTAGGTAGATGGGAATATGGTTCTGAGAAGTTCAAAGGATAGTGTGAAGCCAGCGACATGTATTTGAGAATTATCTCCATGCAGATGATATTTAAAGTTATGACTCTAGATTAAATCAAGTACAGTAGCTAAAGAAAGGGGCCAAGGACAGAACCCTAGGCACCTCTAAAACTTAAAGGTTGGATAAAGGAGGACAGGCTTGTGAAAGAGACTGGGAAGACCAGTAAGGTCAGAGGAAGACCAAAAAAATGTGTGGCTTCTGAGAGCTAAGAGCAGAGAGCATTTCCAGAAAGATGGCCCACTGTGTCACATACCAATTAGAGACTGGTTCCAAATAGGAAAAGGAGTACGTCAAGGCTGTATATTTTCACCTTGCTTATTTAACTTGTATGCAGAGTGCATCACGAGAAACGCTGGGCTGGAAGAAGTACAAGCTGGAATCAAGATTGCCGGGAGAAATATCAATCACCTCAGATATGCAGATGACACCACCCTTATGGCAGAAAGTGAGGAGGAACTAAAAAGCCTCTTGATGAAAGTGAAACAGGAGAGTGAAAAAGTTGGCTTAAAGCTCATTTAGCAAATTAAGATCATGGCATCTGGTCCCATCACTTCATGGCAAATAGATGAGGAAACAGTGGAAACAGTGTCAGACTTAATTTTGGGGGGCTCCAAAATCACTGCAGATGGTGACTGCAGCCATGAAATTAAAAGATGCTTACTCCTTGGAAGAAAAGTTATGACCAACCTAGATAGCATATTGAAAAGCAGAGACATTACTTTTCCAACAAAGGTCCGTCTAGTCAAGGCTATGGTTTTTCCAGTGGTCATGTATGGATGTGAGAGTTGGACTGTGAAGAAAGCTGAGCACCAAAGAATTGATGCTTTTGAACTGTGGTGTTGGAGAAGACTGTTGAGAGTCCCTTGGACTGCAAGGAGATCCAACCAGTCCATTCTGAAGATCAGTCCTGGGATTTCTTTGGAAGGAATGATGCTAAAGCTGAAACTCCAGTACTTTGGCCACCTCATGCAAAGAGTTGACTCATTGGAAAAGACTCTGATGCTGGGAGGGATTGAGGGCAGGAGGAGAAGGGGACGACAGAGGATGAGATGGCTGGATGGCATCACCGACTCTATGAAGGTGAGTGTGAGTGAACTCCGGGAGATGGTGATGGACAGGGAGGCCTGGTGTGCTGCAATTCATGGGGTCGCAAAGAGTCGGACATGACTGAGCAGCTGAACTGAACTGAACTGGAAATGAAAATACAGATACTTATGGGGCTTCCCAGGTGGTGCTAGTGGTAAAGAACCAGTCTGCCAATGTAGGAGACATACGAGACGTGGGTTCAGTCCCTGGGTTGGGGAGATCTCCTGGAGGAGGGCACAGCAAGCCACTTCAGTATTCTTGCCTGGAGAATCCCACAGTTAGAGGAGCCTGGTGCGCTACAGTCCACAGGGTCGCAAAGAGTTGGATATGACTGAAGCGACTTAGCATGCACACCCATAGGCACTTATAATGTATCTCTGCTGCCTTTTCTACTTTCTGCTTTCCTTCAGAGAAGTTTGAATCTGTTTTTAGCCTATCAAACATACTTCTACTTCTCCTTCTAAAATCGTGTCCTTATTCTCAGAGTTTCCACACATATCAACTTGTCCCCACCTTTCATCATACTCTTCCCTGAACTGATATTTCTCTCCATTCTCCAGTTACCCAAGTTGCCCTTGTTCCTCAAGTTTCCCTTGCTCCTCAAGTTTCCCTTGTTCCTCAAGTTTCCCCATTCATGATGCCACCTTTGACTCTTAGAGCCCACACTAGTTGAACAATAAACTGGTTTCTCATTATATTTTACGTGCTCTTTTTCCCGACTCTTAAGGGTGGAAACCACGTTACATTTATTCCATATCCCAAACAAGCTAATAGAGTTAGCTGAGTACTCAGACTAATGGGTAATAGTATTTATTGACTAAGGCATAAATATAGTGCTTTCTGGATACAATATGTGGGAATAGAGCATTAGCATTTTAGACGTAGAAGGACCTTTGGGATTACATGATTCAAACCTACAACTTACACGTGGAAAACCTAAAGTCAAAGCAACATGAAAATATTTTCTCTGTATTTAAAACAGAACCAAGTTAATAGTCAGTCACCTTCCTCATCAAGGAGCACCAATGAAACACTGTGCCTCACTAATTGCGCTTTTCACCAATCTTCCCTTTGCTTCAGTTCCTTCTATAGTGCCTCGTAAAGCATCTATTAAACACCTGGTGAGTGTCAGGCTCTGTGATTATGAGCAAGATGAGGTTGTTTCCTTGAGGATTCTGTAGACATAGAAGCTGGAGACTATATCAGTTTCTTCCTTCCTGATTTCCAGCAATGCACCAGTTTTCCAAGGAACACTGAATCATATGCACAGGCATAAAAGAAAGCCCCATCTTTACTGCTTCAGTTGACGAAAAATGCTCCCTTGCAAGAGTTGACTTTTACTTGCCTCACTACAATTCTTCCATTTATATGCTGTAAGTTGCACCAAATTTAGTGTAAATACATCGAGCAAATAAATATATTTAACATTTGGAGGTATTTAGCTCTTTTCTAATTCAAATAGCCTTGTATGAATTTCACTGTGATATGTCAATCCTCCATATGATGACTTACAAATGTTTGTGGTGGAACAGAGATATTCTTAACCAGCATTTAACCACCATAGTATTTGCTTTGGGAGGGCCACTGCAGGGCAGGTGCAGGTCAGAAATGAGAGAAAATTTACTAAACACTAAAGGTGCTCTTGCCTGGAAAATCCCATGGATGGAGGAGCCTGGTAGGCTGCAGTCCATGGGGTCACTATGAGTCAGACACCACTGAGCGACTTCACTTTCACTTTTCACTTTCATGCATTGGAGAAGGAAATGGCAACCCACTCCAGTGTTCTTGCCTGGAGAATCCCAGGGACAGGGGAGCCTGGTGGGCTGCCGTCTATGGGGTCGCACAGAGTCGGACACGACTGAAGCAACTTAGCAACAGTAGCAAAGGTGCCAGGGAAGGGTCAAGGAATCCTTTTGGGAAAATCTTATGAACATTTTAAGAAGCTGCTCAAAAACTGGGTAGCACCATTTTACACTGACCTGCCTGTGCAGTTCACAGAAAATAGACAAGTGGCTAACAGAGTGGTAGTTCTGAAGTACAGCAACATCCTTACATCTGGGATCCTGGAATCCCCTGCCCTGTAGAGGGTCTCACTGGTGAGGAGTTCATGGGAACAAAAGGAAATGCCCAGCAGAACCTGTGCCTCGGGTACTCTCAGCACTCAGGCCCTGGTAAGTCCATATCCTAATAGGTCTAGGCCTGCTGCCAGGCTGTGAGGACCTCTTCTCTGGGTCATCCTCCTGAGGCCAGACTATATCACCAATACGCCATACTCTTAGGATCAAGGGACAGCTTTTTGAAGGGGTAAGGGATGGAACTTGGATATGCCAGCAAAGTGTTCCCAGCTAAGATGGAGCTAGGAGTAGGAAAAAAAAAAGGGTGGCTTGAAGCCTCCATTTGCATATTGCTCAGACCTCCAATGTCAGGGGCAGGCCAGTTCAAACTCTTGTAAAAGGAACTGCATTATAAAAACACTTCATGCTCCACACCAAAAGACTCTATATGACCAAGTCCCTTTGGGGATCCTCTAACAGGTAACAGCCATGGCAGCGTCTGCTGAGAAAAGGGCTTCCTGAGATTCACCTGCTTGGGTACCTAATCACTGATGAGAGCAGAGAGGAGACTATCTCATGGAAACATCTGGGATGTGGGTTTTGGTTCAGGGTTCAAAGTCAGGTATTGATTTTCACGTCTACTCAGCTCTGCCCAACAAGAATAAAGCTAACAGGCTGGAATGGATCTTCATGTGGTAGAATGTTATTTGTATTAATGCATAAATTAATTAATTTAATTAATAAACTAGTTAATTAAAAGTTTTAAGACTCAAAGTTTAGAATTTAAATTTTTAAACGCTTACTTTCAAAATGAATATAAATTTTGGCCAAGATGCTTATTTTGCCCTACTTGGAGGTAGCAGGAGATGTTTAGCCCTTAAATTAAGCCTTTGAATTGTTCTAGAAAGAAATTATATTTAATATATGTATTATATATTTAACATGACTATTATCTGAAAGTGCCTACTTATTTTTTCTTTGTTCTTCCCCGGTCTTTCTCCCTCATTTCTTTTCCTCTGCTGACTCCATACAAGTGGCTAGAGTACACATGCTAATGAGTTGCCCAGGCACTTGAGGATCTTAATCCCAAATCATAAAGACCCTAAGAAGGACCTCAGCTGCCATCCATAAATTTTTATTTAAAAGCAAGATAAAGACTAATTCAGCGCAGAGTTAGTGCAGCAACAGGAAAAAAAAAATGTGTCATTTCAAAATACTTATGCGTGTCCCTACCCATCCCAAGCTCATAAGTTCTGCACATGCTTAATAGGTCATGTCATAGTTAATGCTTCTTCCTTCCAGGAATGGCTTCATAAACCCCTCTTAAATCCAGTCATCACAGATGATCGGGGAATCGAAACACAGGGGCAACTCTCTCCTTTCTCTAATTGGAATGACTAATTCAGCCATAACAGCAGTTCCTTCCAGATGCTCAGATTGGTTCAGAGTATGGAAATCTGCAGTGAGGGGATTTACTCAGGATGCTGAACAAAGAAAGCCATCATTATCTGTGGTCAGGAAGAAGTATTCTAATTAGTGTTAATATTCTCCTGCTGAGCTCCTGTCATCCACGTTTTGATCTCTGTCCTTGGGCTTTCCAGGATCTGATGTCCTGGCTATGTGTAAGCAAGGGTCAGGGTCCTGATACAGGCAGATGGGAAGCAGAGACTGGGAGTGCTGTCCAGAGCAAAAAAGTTAGCTTAAAAATCTCACCCACATTGACTTTCTGAAATGAGATCTTTATAAAAATTTGCTCAGCAAGTGTCAGTCTAATGCACTCAGTTTATAAGCTCATAATAACAGACAGTAACCGAATAAAAGCATGAGAAGAATCTGTGGAACATTGCCTTCAAACATTTGAATTACCATTAAGGCTCATCTGCAAATCTAGCTGAAACACTTGGTTATCCATTCAGGTGTGAGATTTCTCAGCAATAAATTTAGGCTCCAAGGGAGATTAGGCACAAGTCAATGCTTAATAAACCCCTTCTGAAGATGTCAGTGACAGGAAGAGGTGCAGGTGGGCCTTTCTCTGGATTCCTTTCTATTCACTTACCCCCTAAAGTCAGCACACTAATGGGCTGATTTGAAAGCCAAATAAATGGCCCAGAAACAGACTAAGGAAAAGAAGCTTGATGTGCTTAGCCCTATGTGGAAAAAAGGAATGAAAAAAAGGGCCCAGCAAACCCAAACCATTAATGTCCAAGGGAGACTTAAAAATTGAGAGCTTTAACTGATGCAGTTGAATCCTTTCATACGATGTTACGATGTTCTCTGAGCACCAGGCGCTCCGCCAGCCACGTATCTTATGTCACTTGTAACATGTGTGGCTCATGGTGAGAGCCAGGATTGAAGAGAAGCCATGACGGCAGTTATCTGCCACAAGTAATTGAAGCAGGGCAAAGGGAGATTCTCCCCCTCCACCCACTTCACAAATCTCCCATCCCTGACCTGCTTCTTTTCTCCCCTCCTAAAGCGAAAATGACTTCAGGAAAATAATCTGTGACAATGTCAAAAATATCTGAAATGTCTAACGGTGGAGTTCAGTACCTGCTACCCCAAAATATAACACCTTGGCATATTAAATAGTATAGGTGGAAAGACTTAAAATCAGCAAAAGCAGGAAGATCACTGTGATCTCCACCTCCCATTCCTCCCTGAAACAGGTTATAAAACCCTTCTGTGAGAGGTGCTGTCCTATATCCAGAAGAAAGGAGCATCCTTATCTCCAGAAACAAAAGAACACCAAAAAGAGTCTGAACAATTGGGCCTTGCTAAATTTCCCCCCCATTCACTATACTTACCTTATAATCTGAACCTATCATGTTCCTCCACAACTGTTCACTCTCCATCAAACCTAACATGAAAAATACCCACAGGGCTTCCCTGGTGGTCCAGTAGTTAAGACTCTGCCTTTCAACGCAGGGGGCACAGGTTCAGTCCTTGGTCAGAGAACTACTGTCTCACATGCCACACGGTGCAGCCAAAATTTCTTTTTTACATACTCAGGTTTAATTAATTCTTCAGATCTTCATTTCTTTATGAAGGCTCCTGTGTCACGTGAAACTTACACTAAATATATCTGTATGCTTTCCTCTTGTTATCTGTCTTTGTCAGTTTAATTTTCAGACCCACTCAGGGTCCCTAAGAGGATCAAGGAAAACTTTTTCTCTCCTACACTACACTAGAAACTAATACATACTAATTATTAGAGGAAATGCAACTCAAAACTACAATAAGGCCATCATCAAAAAATCTACAAACAATAAATGCTGGAGAGGATGTGGAACAAAGGGAACCCTCTTACACTGTTGGTGGGAATGTAAACTGATACAGCCACTATGGAGAACAGATGGAGATTCCTTTAAAAACTAGGAATAAAACTACCATACGACCCAGCAGTCCCACTACTGGGCATATACCCTGAGGAAACCGTAATTGAAAAAAACACATGTACCCCAATGTTCATAGCAGCACTATTTACAACAGCTAGGATATGGAAGCAACCTAGATGTCCATTGACAGACAGATGGATAAAAAAATATGGTACATATATACAATGGAATATTACTCAGCCATAAAAAAGAATGAATTCAAGTCAGTTCTAGTGAGGTGGATGCACCTAGAGCCTGTTATACAGAGTGAAGTAAGTCAGAAAGAGGAAAACAAATATAGTATGTTAACTTATATACATGGAATCTAGAAAAATGGCACTGATGAACCTATTTGCAGGGCAGGAACGGAGATACAGACATAGAGAGCAGACTTGTGGACACAGTGTGACCCACAAAGAAAGAGAGTGGGACAGAGGAAGTAGCAGCAACATATTTACAATATCACCTGTAAAACAGATAGCTAGAGAGAAGTTGCTATGTCACACAGGGAGCCCAGCGTGGAATTCCGTGATGACCTAGAGGAGTGGGATGGGGGGAGCAGAGTGGGGCTCAAGAGGGAGGTGATACATGTATAATTATGGCTGATTTGCATTGTTGTATGGCAAAAACCAACAACATTGTGAAGCAATTTTCCTCCAATTAAAAAAAAAATTTAATTAACTTTAAAAAAAAGTAATCCATTCACTGACTCCTATTTTTTTTTCAACTCTAGAGGTGGAAGATGATAGATTTAAAGCTTCCTATGAAAATTGAGGTTCATATCTTTATCCAACTGATACTTAAGTGCTGAAGTCCCTGACCATAAAGGCAAAAGGAAACCTACCATGTGTTTGGCTTTTTTACAGTAAGATTCCAACCTGAGTCCAAATCTGTTATTTATTGTGCTATAATAATAGCACAATATTATTTATAATAATAGCTGCTTATTTATTTTTTCATAATGAAGTTATATAATAAAATATCAATTATACATGTTGTTCCTTACAAAACCTAAGACATTAGCTCAGTAACAATGTTGCTGAGAAATAAGAGAAAGATTTCATTTCATGTAAATCCTAGTATAACAGGATTTTTCGGTCTTAATATCAATTAAGAAGTAAATAAATTCTGATTTTAAAGTGCAAATCTTGTGGCTATTATCTTCTGTGTAATTTCTCTGTCCCTTTATTTACAGGTATAAGTAAATAAAGAAAATGCTTAAAGTAAATACCAAGAGGCCAAGATAAATATCTGAAGTAAGAGCAGGGGAAAGAAGAGAAAGGAAGTCTCAGAAATAAAGTTTTGTTTTTATTGTGGATGATGATGTCATGGGTGTTGATGCCGCTGCTATTGCTCCTTTTTTTAAAGTTTTCATTTTTTTAGTTGCTAAGGATATATTTGTTACCACCATGAGAGTGGTTTCCACTATCAGACTCCGATCATATCCAAAGAATCAGTCTTTTAAAATCAGGAAAACTGCCATTTTATTGACTGTGCTGAGTCTTCATTCCAGCAGGCAGGCTTCTCTTGTTGCAGCATGTGGGTTTAGTTGCCCCGTGGCATGTGGGATCTTCCCTCAAACAGGGATTGAACCTTCATCCCCTGCATTGGAAGGCAGATTCTCAACCACTGAACCACCAGGTAAGTCCCACTATATTCTCTTTTAAATATCATTTTGTTGTTCAGTTGCTAAGTTGTGTCCAACTCTTTGCAACTCCATGGACTGCAGCACACCAGGCTTCCCTGTCCTTCACTATCTCCCAGAGTTTGCTCAAACTCATGTCCATTCTGTAGTGGAGGAAAACTCTTTTTCCTACTATTCTCCTAGGTTCTCTGGCTGAGGCCCTAACAACTGGTCTGACAAAAGACATATAAACAAGAGAAAAGAATACACATTTATTTGATGTAAGTTTTACATGACAAGGGAGCCTTTGTAAGGAAACAAAGACTCAGAAAAAACAGTTCAATTTGGGTATTTTTTATACTACGTTTGATGAAAAGTAGAAAGTCAAGAGGGAATGGGATAGGATGAAAGGGTATGAGGTGAGTGTAGTAAACTTAGTAAGGCCTGTTTGTTCAGCTTCCTCTAAGTGTATTCTTATCTTCAGAGAGAGGGATGCTCCTTCCCTCTGGGTGTAGGGAGTGCAGCTCTCGTGTGGGGGTTTGCTGCTCTGCTTCAGGTGAAAAGGGAGAAGTCAGAGAGCTCTTCCTGCACCTGCTGTTTCTCAGATTCCTTCAGCTTAAAATATTCAATACGCCGAGGTACCATATTTTGAGGTAGTATGTTCTGAATTGTCAATCCCAATAAATTACAGAAACATTATATTTGTTTTTTGTTTTCACTTGTGATAAGAACACTAACCCTTCTTAACAAAATTTTCAAGTGTACAATGCAGTATCACTAACCATAGGCACAATGTGATAGGGTGGATCTCTAGAACTTGTTCCCCTTGCTTAACTGAAATCTTATACTCTTTGAATATCAACTCCCCATTAGTGGGGCTTTTCATGGAGAAAATCCAAGCAAACTAAAGGCTTTCCTCATCTTAAGACAGATAATTAAAAATTACTGGGGAAGAGAAATAGGGGTCTAAGAACTGAGGTAGAAGAAAGCAAATATAACAATATCTCCACAGATGGAAGTTTATTCTCACCTGCCGGGCATCAATAAGTGTTACTTTGCAAAGAGTTAAGGATGATGGGGTCCAAGATACAGTACCTCAAATTTTGGCACCTTGGGATGTTGAATATTTTAAGCTGAAGGAATTTGAGAAAACAGCAGAAGCAGAAGTTTACTCTGACCTTTTCTGCTCCCCCTTCTCCCCTGAAACAAGTCATCAAAACCCTCCTGAGAGAGATGCCCTCCTAAACCCAGGAGAAAGGAGCATCCTCATCTCCAAAGACAAAAGGACACCAAGAAGAATCTGAACAAATAGGCCTTACTAAGTTCCCCCAAAATTACCTCATTTACTTCATACTCTTTGTCCTTTCATATTTCTACACAACTGTTCACTCTTCATCAAACCTAGCATAAAAATACTCAGGTTTAACCATGTCTTCAGATCTTCATTTCCTTATGAAGTCTCCCACATCATATAAAACTTACATTAAATAAATTTGTGTGCTTTTCTCTTTTAAATCTGTCTATGTCAGCTTAACTTTCATATGCAGCCAAGAACCTTAAAGATGTCAAGAAAAAAATTTTTTTCTCCCCTATAGAGAAGAGCAATGAGCAAAGGATACCTCAGCCAATACACACAATATCCACTTCCCAAACTCTCTGCTCACCTAACCTTATTGTAAGTGATATTAATGAAATTCATTTATTCCTTTCTTCGATAAATATTTAATGAGAGCCATTCTGTGCCTCAGTCTTTCATTCAGTATGTATATATTGAGAGCCCACTATTTGCCAAGAACTGTTCTAGGTCATAGGAATTTAAAGGTGAGTAAGATAGGCAAGGCAATGCTAAAGAATGTTCAAACTACCACACAATTGCACTCATCTCACACGCTAGTAAAGTAATACTCAAAATCCTCCAAGCCAGGCTTCAGCAATACATGAACTGTGAACTTCCAGATGTTCAAGCTGGTTTTAGAAAAGGCAGAGGAACCAGAGATCAAATTGTCAACATCCACTGGATCATCAAAAAAGCAAGAGAGTTCCAGAAAAACATCTATTTCTGCTTTATTGACTATGCCAAAGCCTTTGACTGTGTGGATCACAATAAACTGTGGAAAATTCTGAAAGAGATGGGAATACCAGACCACCTGACCTGCCTCTTGAGAAACCTATATGCAGGTCAGAAAGCAACAGTCAGAACTGGACATGGAACAACAGACTGGTTCCAAATAGGAAAAGGAGTACATCAAGGCTGTATATTGTCACCCTGCTTATTTAACTTATATGCAGAGTACATCATGAGAAACACTGGGCTGGAAGAAGCACAAGCTGGAATCAAGATTGCCAGGAGAAATATCGATCACCTCAGATATGCAGATGACACCACCCTTATGGCAGAAAGTGAGGAGGATCTAAAAAGCCTCTTGATGAAAGTGAAAGAGGAGAGTGAAAAAGTTGGCATAAAGCTCAACTTTCAGAAAACGAAGATCATGGCATCTAGTCCCATAATTTCATGGCAAACAGATGGGGAAACAGTGGAAACATTGTCAGACTTTATTTTGGGGGGCTCCAAAATCACTGCAGATGGTGACTGCAGCCATGAAATTAAAAGACGCTTACTCCTTGGAAAAAAAGTTATGACCAACCTAGATAGCATATTGAAAAGCAGAGGCATTACTTTGCCAACAAAGGTCCATCTAGTCAAGGCTACGGTTTTTCCAGTGGTCATGTATGGATGTGAGAGTTGGATTGTGAAGACAGCTGAGCACCGAAGAACTGATGCTTTTGAACTGTGGTGTTGGAGAAGACTCTTGAGAGTCCCTTGGACTGCAAGGAGATCCAACCAGTCCATTCTAAAGGAGATCAGCCCTGGGTGTTCTTTGGAAGGAATGATGCTAAAGCTGAAACTCCAATGCTTTGGCCACCTCATGCAAAGAGTTGACTCTGGAAAAGACTCTGATGCTGGGAGGGATTGCGGGCAGGAGGAAAAGGGGAAGACAGAGGATGAGATGGCTGGATGGCATCACCAACTCAATGGAGGTGAGTTTGAGTGAACTCTGGGAGTTGATGATGGACAGGGAGGCCTGGCGTGCTGCAATTCACGGGGTCGCAAAGAGTCAGACACGACTGAGCAACTGAACTGAACTGAACTGAAGATAGGCAAGATGTCGTCTGATTCTCATAGAGCTCACATGATAGTAAAGAAATACACTAATAAGCGAATAAGGTAATTTCTGCTTGTAGTAAATATTAGAAAGAAAGTAAAACAATAATATAAAAGAGGGGGACCAGGCAAGCTATTTAAGGTTGCTGTGGCTGCTACTAAGTTGCTTCAGTCGTGTCCAACTCTGTGCAATCCCACCAGGCACCCCCGTCCCTGGGTTTCTCCAGGCAAGAACACCGGAGTGAGTTGCCATTTCCTTCTCCAATGCATGAAAGTAAAAAGTGAAAGTGAAGTTGCTCAGTTGTGTCCAACTCTTAGCGACCTCATGAACTGCAGCCTACCAGGCTCCTCTGTCCATGGGATTTTCCCAGCCAAGAGTATCAGAGTGGGGTGCCATTGCTTTCCCCTCTGTTTAAGGCTGGGCAACATCTAATCAATAATCCATCCATCTCTCAGCAAATATACTTTGGGTGCTTAATCAATTAGTTTTTGCAGCATAACAAACCACCCAAACTTAGTGACTTAAAATAAGCACCATTTTTTTAGTTCATACTTCTTTGGCTGATCTTTCGGGTTGGGCCCAGCTGGACAATTCTCCAGGTCTCAGCTAGACTCACTCATACATCTGTGACCACCTACTGGCCGTGTTGGCAGCTTATACTTGGGCTGATTGGCTGTCAGATGGAGTGATAAGAGTGACAGAGCCGTATATCTGGAGGCCACCCTAAGCTCATTCATGTGGAGGTCCTGTGCGGTCCAAGAAGGCGTGACTCAAGGCCAGAAACCAGGAAGTCAGACTGCAAAAGGCAAGGATAGAGGGAAGGGAAGAATTATTGGGGTTTGTATTTATTTTTTTGTTGTTTTTTGGCCATCTAATACAGATGCTTGGAGTAAGACAGGCAACTGAGAATACAGTGTTAAACAACATAGGTATGAATCCTGTCTTCTTGGAGCCTACAGTCTATCTATCTATGATTTGTGCTACAGTAGGAAATGCCTGCCCGCTGATCTAAGAGAATGGGTATGGAATGGTTGTTTACCTGTGAGACCTGAATGTTGGTTTCATTAATTGGCACTTGGCACCTGAGACAGGGGATTCTGCCTGCTCAACATGGGACCTATTAACACGCCTTATTGAGAATAGAACTAATTACTAAAATTGGATTCTTACCAAGCCATCCTCGGCCACTTCTCTACGGAGTGCCAATCCTATTGAGCAAAGGACAGACACAGCTCTGTTGAAATTTTATTTTCTTTTAAGACGAAGTCGTTTGCTCATTTGTTCATTGTCTCAGCTCCCTATTGCATCTGGTGCCCCTGGACTGGAATTATTTGTCCAGAAGGTGACCTTCACCACCATGGCTTTCTCCTAAAAAATAACTTCCAACAAACATGCGGTGAGCTTGAGGGCCAGGAGGCCGGGCCAAGGCCTGTTGGTCGTCCACCTTCCAGATGTCAAAGCCCAGAGACAGAAGGTGATTGTCTCCAAATGGCCTCATCCTTTGGCACTGCAGGGGGGCAGCCATGTGGTAGACACGACAGGCCCCTCGCTGCCAAGGCCGCACAGAGCTCACCATGGGCCAAAATGGAAGAGAAAACTTGTCAAATTCTAGCAGAAGGGCTAAACAAAGCTCTTCATGTGCTTTGTCTAATTTTTCTTCCTGAAAAACAGAGCTGCAACCACTTTATTCTCATTCCCAGAGTTTTTCAGAATGCATGCCCTGATATGTCCACATTAGTTGGTCAACAAATTTTATGAAGCATTATATTAGAGTTACAAAAATAAATAAGACCCAGTCCCTCATGGCACTTGTTGGCTTAGAGAAGTGTACAATGAAGCTTCTTAAGGTCTGAGACTGCAATTATAAGATGGTTTTATTTAGTGTCACACAGAGCAGGCTTGCACAAAACATGGGTGTTGCTAATTATGACGTTAATACTTACTGTAACTTAAAAGGAAAGATCTTCTTTGAACTGTAGGTTTGCCATAGCTATCCTGTTGTGTCAAAATTCTTCAGCCAGTGGGTTAAACATTTTGGAAAAGCCCAACTGTACTGAGATTACTCCTTCAGAATTGGAAGAGGGGAATGTGTCATGCTAAGAAATGGAATTTCCATGGCTGAGTGAGGTTTTACCCATCCCCTAAGAGCTGGGGGAAATGAAGACTGGCCAACCTCTTCTAGCTCTGGCACCTCACCCTTCACTCCACTGACTGGAGACACATACTATGGTCCCAATTCCACGTCCTTCTTTGGTCTATGGCCTCCACTTTCTTTCTGCATATGCAGATTCCAGGTCTGACATAAAACTCAGCAGAGAAGACCCCTCTCTCATGAAGTCTGACCTGATCATCTTGCCTGCTACTCACAGCTTTCCAAAAGTTCCATAGTATTTATCTAAAACTGTTGGTAGCATTTTCAATTTGTTTCCCCACAGTGCGTAACACATTGTACCAGATGCCTAATATAGTCTCCATAAATATCTGCTGAAAATGAAAGGGAGTGGAGAGGAGAGGGGAGGTAAAATGGAGAAATATCAGTGGGAAAGAGAGAAACAGAATGGAATGGAAAGACTCCTAGGAAAGAGACAGCACCACCCCAAAAAGAAAAACAGAAGAAGAAGACTCCCTGACTATTTGGGGAAATCCTATGTCTAGTGGCACTGACTTTCTGAGTAAGAAGATGGATTTCCCTGGTGGCTCAGACAGTAAAGCGTCTGTCTACAATGTGGGAGACCCAGGTTCAAGCCCTGGGTTGGGAAGATCCCCTGGAGAAGGAAATGGCAATCCACTCCAGTACTATTGCCTGGAAAATCCCATGGACAGAGGACCCTGGTAGGCTACCGTCTATGGGGTCGCAAAGAATCAGACACGACTGAGTGGGGTCGCAAAGAATCAGACACGACTGAGTGACTTCACTTTCACTATCCAGGGGGAAGCTTTATTCTTTCCCTTTTGTTCTGATATGTGTGATGACTCAGGGACCAATCCAAGATGCCAGGGCACAAAAGAATCCTGCTTAAACAGCTGCAAACTGAACACAACCTCCACCAGCCCCACCGGTCCCCCATTCTAATTCCAGATAGTCTCCAGGCTTGTTGATTTCAAAATAAAAGGGACTTGGGTCCTCCATGGCAGCGCAATTTCCTCTGGGTCATGAAACATGATTACTTCAGACGATCACCCCCAGAGCTGAAGCCAGGAAGAAGAGGGAGGGGACACTCCAGTACAAAAACTGAGACTCTCTTGCCAAGTCCCATTTTACCCCTAATCAGCTTTTTGGTTCTTCTTTTGAAAAGTAACATACCACAAAATAGTGGCTAAGCTCAGAGGAAGGCAGAAGTGGCAAGGTCACCCAGGACACAATAGAACTGTCATCCTGTGGGCCCCACGACTGGCTGCCCTGTTAGTCACTAAATCAAAGTTTCTACTTCCTGCTGTCTGAAGGTCAACTCCAAGAGCTCCTGGCAACACTTCTCAGGTGCTGAAAGCATGTCTATACTCGGTCTCAATATGATCTGCAAAAATCACAAGCTGTTCGGTAGAGAGAACTGGTAGTGCTATTTCCATCTTACAGATGGGGAACTGAGAGGCTAAGAGGTTAAATGACTGGTCCAAGGTTACAAGCAAGTAAAGGAGACCAGAACCAGGACCCAATACCTGCGGATACTATGTCTCACTCATCCCTTTCTCCCAAACACCCTCTCCTTTTTTCTTGAGCTCCCACAGTACCCTGTGATAACCTCCACAGCAGATTTCCAGTTTTCCATCTCTTAGCCATAGTCTGCCTTCCCCGTTTCATCCCCAGCTCATGACACATACATGACTCATAAAAAGAATTCAGTGAATATTTGTTGAGTTAAACTGTACCAAAGCCCAAGACTTCTAACTCTAAACTCATAGCTCTAGAATCTATTCCTCCCTAAAAGTGCAGTTTACTGGCTGCAAAAAGAGTTCACCAAAGATGACTTGGAAAGCAATGACAAATATTCGAAAAAAATAGACTAGTTTCATGACCCAAAGGTAATTACAAGTTTCATTTTTATTTCCTCCAACATTTTTTCCCATGAACATATGTATTTTACAGATTGAGTTTATAAACAATATAACACTGGACTGTAAAACTTTTCCCTCATTATTGTATTTTGGTGGAAATCTTTATTTTCAATGGTTCTTGAATTTTTTATTCCAATATTTAAATATATCCCAACATTATAATATTCGAACATATAAGTATCTGAAGTTATTTAGTTTTTCTTACTGTTTTTTATCTAAGCTGGTTCTGACTTTTAAATTATTATTAACAAATCTAAGATAAATATCATTGTAAATAAATCTCTGTTAAAGTTTATGACTGTTTCTTTAAGACAAAGTTCTAAAAGTGAAGTTACTTTTAAAGTTTTTTAGAAATTATTGTTAAATTGCTTTTCAGAAAGAGTATAGTCTGAGGTTCTTTTGTGACATTAGACAATTAGAAACATAATGCTGAAAGAAAGTTAGGTATTCTCTACCAAAAATCAAGTTATTTTATGGATAGGAAAACCAAGGCCTGTGAATGGTTTGTCCAAAGTAACACTGTTGTTAGGTTAATATCTTTGAGAGGAAATAAGCAAAAAGAAGGAAAATTGACATTCTTAAGGTATAGGTACAACCATAAAATATGAAGGAAATTGGTTTAAGATATGCCCAGCAGGCCAGGGGGTAAAGAGCTCATTCAACAAAGCTCTCCACTGCTAGCTGTATATTTCACTAACTACTGTAATTGATTCTTCCTCTGCCTCTAACTGACTCTCAAAGGAGTCCCTTAAAGTTTTAACATCCCCACTCTGACTCCTGGCCAAATTGTTAGTCAGCAAACATTTCAAGTCAAGAAGACTTAATTGAGCACCTACTGTGTTCTAAATATTGTGGTAGGTACTGAGGACACAGAGATGAGCGAGAGAAACAGAGCCCCTGTACCCAAGGAGCTTATATGCAGAAAACAGACCATAACAAATAGATAAATGATGTAATTTCAATGACCAGTAAATGTCATGAAGAAATAAAATAGGATAAGATACATGTGACAGAGAGAGCTGCTAATCCAGAGTGATCAAGGGTCAATTTTCTGATAGTTAAGACCCAATTGATAACAAGGAATAGCCAATGAAAGATCTGGAAGAAAGCAGTCTGATCCAATGGCTCCGAGCCAGCAGCAAACAGCCTAGCAAAAAGACAGAAAAAAAAACCAACACAGACAGAACAGAGGGAGAGGCAGGCAGAGACAATCTCATGCAGGGCCTTGAAAACCACCATAGGAGGGACCTTGGATTTTATTCTGTGATGGAAAGCCATCGGGGGCTGTAAGTCCAGAGCTGTGTGCTGAGCTTTCTGCTTTGTGGCGATTGAGATCACCTGTAGAGAGAGTGCAACTACCTAAGATCGAGGGTCTACGGACTGAGCCCCAGTGACCCCACAATGAGAGTTGTTTTTGGAGAGAAGGGAGTAACGGAGACTGCCATGTGTGTTATTATTTAGGTAGAAGGAGAACCAAGAGATTGTGGTCTTCCAGAAGCTCAAAGAAAAAAGTGTTTGAAGGAGTGTGTGACCAGCAGCATCCAATGCAGCTGAGAGGATAGACAAGGTGAGGGCATTGACCACGGGCCTTGACAAAATGTGGCTCATCAGCAACTCTGTAAAGAGTGAGTTCAGTGAGGTAATTGATATGACTGAATGGCATGGACTGGGGAGAGAAACAGTGGTGGAGAAATGGAGATAACAAGTAAAGCTGACACTTGGAAGGAGTTTTGCAGGGAGGAACAGCAGAGACGTGGAACCAGTCACTAGCACAGAGCATGGGTCCAGGAAGGTTTTGTAGCAGCACCCTCCAATAGAACTTTCTGCTATGATGGGACTGTTCTGTATCTGCCATTGGGCACTTGAGGAGTGATGGAACTGAGGAACTGAATGTTGCATATTACTTAATTTATTTAATTTAAATGGCTGCATATAACTGATGGCTACTGTTTGGGGAACACAGTTTGTAGTTATTCCTTTGAGAAGTGATATTAAGACACATGTGCCTGCTGATAGGAATAATTACACATATTAATTAGATGGGTACCTGAGTAACTCTGGATTCTGGGTCGCTTTTCTACCACCACCCCCTTCATGTCCTTAAACCTGTTGGTGTTTGACTCATAGTTAGTCTTTTATGATAAGATAAAAATATTCCTCTCTTATGGTCAATTCCATGAACCGTTATACTTCTATGTGAGTCACTTTAACCTCTATGTGCCTTAGTCCCTCCATCTAGAAATGAGGTTTGAAATGAAAACAGCTCAGTTCCCATTTTCTAAGGAAAAAAGAAGTCATTGGTGGATCTAGTTAGAATGGCTGTATGATAAGCAATTAAGACCAGAGGCTTTGGGTAGAGCAAGCTATAGATGTCCAGCTCCCAGCTCTATGATGTATTAGCTGTGAAACTTTATGTGAATTACATGAACTTCTCAGTGTCTCAGTTCCTACATCTGGAAAATGGGATAGTAAGAGTCTAGAGTAAGGACAAAATGAAATCACTTGGGCACAGTGCCTGCCTGGCATATAGTAGGCATAAATAATAAAACAAAAATTCAGAAATGTTAGCTATTATCATTAACAGCACGCATGAGAGAAAGCCTTGGAAGCAAGCACCAATATGCCCCAGTCTGGTGCTGGTTTAAGGACACTAATGTTTCAATGTATTCGTTTTCTTATCTGAAAAGTAGATACAAAGGCTTATATGACACCAGGATAGCTTAATTTCCTAAGCCTGGGATCCAGGATTAGGATAGAGCTTCTCTAATTTATAGCATATGGCTCCTTCCTGGAAGTGGGTGCAAGGACAGGAGGCTTTGGAGGACTTCTCCAATGAACATTACCCACTGCATGACTTGTTATTTTTCCCAAACCCTTATCTACCAATGCTGCCCATGTAAACCAAAAGACTTACTGATAATTCTGAGCCGAGCTGCCAGGCCAGCAGTCATCTGTTTAGAACTTCAAATGAATGCCCCCCCCCCCCCCCACATCCGCCTACTTTCTCCACACAACACTACAAGATAAGTCTCCCCTGGCTCCTGATAAAGGCTTTGAAGAACATCTTGTCTGTTAACAAACAGCTTTTGATTATGCCTGGGTTTGATCTTTATTTTGTTCTTATTCATAAGACCTCTTTAAATGGATTCTTTCACACTCTTCAGATTAGCCTAAAGGAAGCCCCATGAAACAATGCATCCAATTCTCCCTGGGTGCAGGGAGTGGGCTGTCAAAAGACCACATATGGCCTCCTGCAAAGCTATGAATGGAAAGAGTGGTTGGTGATGTTGCCAGCACCAGTGAAGAGTGAATTAGGCTAGCTTCAAAAGCAGTAAAATAGGATAGAAGAGCAGAAACACAGCACACAGCCCTCTGGCCCAGGACAATATTCCCTCACTTTCAAAGAACATTTGTTTCCCTTAGAAATAGACAGCTTCTTCATCAGAAAGCCCTAGGTCATCACTAGTGTCTAGAACACCAGAGCTGACCTCCCACTGGCAGAACAGGAAAATAGCCAGTATGGTCCAAGTGATTAGAAGAAAGGAACTTTATGTAAAGGATATAGAAGACCCAGGATCTACAACTTGGTCAAGCTGTTTCTATTACATAGAGACCTCAACCCCAAAGATGTCTTCTTATTCTTGAAAGTATCCAAATCACTGTAATTTCAATGAGAATTTTTTTTAATTGAACTGAACATTTTCTACAGATGTGTTCATGATGCACAGCCATATTGAATAACTAATTATTTATACCAAAAAAGCTACAAGGGGAGTGGTTAGGACTCAGCGCTTCCACTACAAGGGGGCACAGGTTTGATCCCTGGTCAGGATCTCACACGCATGCAGTGTAGGCAAACAAGAAATCAATCAGCTACAAGAGCTATGTTACTTTTCTTGTGCACCGTAAACATCATAAACATAAGGCAAAGAGGACTGTTAGATAGATTGGAGAATCACACTTGAAGTTCAACTTCTAGAAATATTGTCTATCTCATTGCGGAGCTGGTCTAATGATAATCATGATTGCTACTACCAGGCGCTGGCCATTTGTTGGCACTGTTATTTTTGTGCCACTTCTGACAGCTTTGGAGCCTGGAAACTCAAATTGAGGCCAATCTCTATGCTTCCAGCCCAATTGTGACTTCTGAGCCAAGAAACTCATACACCATGGCTTCTGCCACTGCTGCTGGATGTAAAGCCTCCACATCCTTCCCTCACTAGCTCCTGAGTCAGAGGCTGACCCCAATAGGGTTGCTTGCAGACTTTTATGGACTAAGTTGAATCCCTTCAATTCCATATTTTTACCCACGATGGGACTGTATTTGGAGATAGAATCTTTAAAGAGATAACTTAAGTTAAATGACATCGTAAGGAGTGGGGCCTAGACCAACAGGACTGGTGTCCTTATAAGGAGTAGGACAGACATCAGGGAGGTGCACGCACAGAGAAAAGAGCATGTGAGGACAGAGTGAACAGGCAGCCGTCTGCAGGCCGAGGAGCAAGGCCTCGGGAGAAACTAGACCTGACACACCTTGATTTGAGACTCTCAGTCCCAGAACTGGGAGAAAATTACTTTCTACTGTTTTTGGTACCCAATCTATGGCATTTTGTTATGGCAACCCTAGTGATTAAATGCAGTGTATTTCTTCATATGCCTTTCCTAGCTGCAGGGAAGGATGGGAAGTGACAGGCAATATTACGAAGGATAAACTCAAGAGACTTCACACATAAAGATAGAAGACGATTTGGTGGCTAATTAGAAATGGGGATGAAGGCAGAGAATGCGTCAAAGAGGTCTCTCAGATATAGAACTCAGATCATTGATAATGACCTGGTAGAGACAGAGAAGTTTCACAAAAAATTAGATTGGGAGGAATTCAACCCTACACATACTGAAAGGTGGAAGTAGCTAGTGGAAATTTTAAGTAGGAACCCGAGGCAGGGCATGCAGCTTAACCCTAGTGCATGGGGGCAAAAGCTGAATCTGTAAGAAGGATACACTGAGAGAGAGAGAGAGAGAGAAGGAGATCCAGGATCTTGTGGAAAGCCTAGCTAGGGGTGGTGAGAAGGAATATATCAGCTAGATCAGTTAGGGCGGTCTAAGTTATGCCTCAGTAATAACCCTAATATCTTAATGGCAATAAAGGTATAATTTCTTGCTCTGATTCACCTCCATTGGGTTGACTGGTGGATTCATTCATTTTAATCCCTCAGGGACCCACGCTGACGGAAGCGCTATCTGGACATGTGCTTCAGTGATCACCAACCATGTCAGGGAGAAGTGAGTGTGGCAAATCAGGCACAGACTCTTCAAGCTGGTACACAGAAGTCACGTCCGTTCACCTTTTCTTGGCCAAAATAAAACGCATGCCCACATTCAACCTCAGAAGGATGAGAGTGTAATCCAGTCATGTACCCAAAAGGGTCTGAAGTGAAATTATTTGGTAAACAGCAACAGTGACAACCGCAGAGGACAAGAGGACGAACAGGAACCAGTAGAAGGGACAGGATCAAATCATTTAGAGAAAGGTTGTGAAACAGGGCAAGGTAGAACCAAAGAGGCCCATTTGGGGGCTTCCCTGGTGGTCCAGTGGCTAAGATCTGCACTCTCAGTGCAGAGGACCCAGGTTTGATCCCTGGCCGAGAAACTAGATCCTACATGCCGCAACTGAGATTTCACATGCCACAACTATAAATTCGCATGCTGCAACTATAAAGATCCCACGTGCCACAACTAAGACTTGACACAACCAAATAAATCAATTTTTTTTTAAAAGAGGTCCATACAAAATTTAACAGGACCACTCACTGCTTTGATTGCTAGAAGAGTGTGTCTTATGTTATTTTGTTTGGTTTTGACTCTTTCAAAAAGGGAGGATTTCCCCGTAGTGTGTATTAATAATTTTAGAGAAAAGGAAAGTCTGAGACAAGATTTTCCCCCAGGAAGCAAGGTACAGGCAAGTGGTCTGACAGGCTCATGACCTTTAAATCTTGACTGCTGCTGCTGCTGCTAAGCTGCTTCAGTCGTGTCTGACCCTGTGCAACCCCATAGACAACAGCCCACCAGGCTCCTCTGTCCCTGGGATTCTCCAGGCAAGAATACTGGAGTGGGTTGCCATTTCCTTCTCCAATGTATGAGAGTGAAAAGTGAAAGTGAAGTCACTCTGTCGTGTCCAACTCTTCACGACCCCGTGGACTGTAGCCTACCAGGCTCCTCCACCCATGGGATTTTCCAGGCAAGAGTACTAGAGTGGTTTGCCATTGCCTTCTGCATTAAATCTTGACTAAGAAGAGGTAGTAGTGGAATCCACAGAGTCCAGCAGCCCCTGAGGTGATGTCAGGGCCTGACCATTACCACTGAAACACCAGCTTCTCAGCACTCAGGGCTGCTTGGTTTGCAGCCCACTCCCGAATCTTCACTGCTGGTCTCCAATTGGCTCTATAAGCCATGTTGTACCCCCCAGTAAATTAATTAAAATAGCTAGAATTGATATCAGACTCTTCGATCTGAGAGCATCCTCATTCAAGTCCACACCAGGGTAAGGCCTGCATGTGTAGAGGGAATTTATGCAGTTTTTCTTATTTTTAGTCAGAGCCCTGATGATGGTTTCATAGTTAATAGGGCATAAGAAAATAGCATAATGTCAAAACTGTTGTTTCTAAAACAGCAAGATACCCAACAATGGGAGTGGAGGTGGAGAGAAAGTGACATTGAATCACCCAGGGAAAATTATTGCCTACCTACCCTTACATTCCTTTGAATTGGGAGTGGAACTCTATGTAGTATCATCTCTTGGACTGGCCAATATCTAAGCCCCCTTCCTCTGCTTGGGAAATTCCCCATTGTGTGTCTTGGTGGAAAGTAGGGCTTGCCTCCCACCACAAAGCTGCATGTGCCGGGTGCTCACTATCTGGCTTCCTGGTAATCATGGCACGTGAACTAGGCTCAGCCCCTGGGGTTGCTCCTACCGAGGATGTTGAATCTAAGACAAGTGGCAGAGGGCCAGAGGTAGCAGGGCAGGCTGGGTGTTCAGGGTTCTGGAGAAGAGACAGAGGCAGCCGCCTAGTTAGCCGTGAGTTGGGAGCACTGACTCCCTGGGCCATATCAGTTTCTGCTCAGTGTCCGACCTGGTTCTTCAGTCTTCCCAGGAACCAAGGGAAGTCTGTGATACACCTTCAGTGAATTCCTTTTCTGCTTAAGCTAATGCGACAGTTAATTTTATGTCAGCCTGGCTGGGCCACAGCACCCAAATACTTGGTCAAACATTATTCTGGATGTTTCTGTTAGGGTGTTTTTGGATGAGATTTACATTTAAATCAGTAGACTTTGAGTAAAGGAGATTGCACTTCCCATTGTGGATGGGCCTCATCTAATCAGCTGAAGGCATGACTCATCTCAAACAAAGACGTTCACCACCTCACCTCCCCAACAAGAAAGACTTGGGCTACAGCCTTGGCTCTTCTGTGGGCCTCTAGTCTGCTAGCCCACCCTGCAGATTTTCTCCTTGCTAGCCTCTATAATGATGTCAACTGATTTCTTAAAACAAATCTCTTTCTACATATACATATACCCATCCTATTGGGTCTGTTTCTCTGAAGAATCTTAACCAATGCAACTAATCAGACTGGCTTCTGATAGCTGTAGTCTAGCATCCTGATCTATGTATTTTGAAAAAGGCCTCCTTAAGGAATTCTAGTATATTACTCACTTTAAGAATTATTGTTTAAAATTAATCTCTACCTGCTTAATTCCTTGTATTGTTGTTGTTCAGTCACTAAATCACGTCTGACTCTTTGCAATCCCATAAACTGCAGTACGCTGGGCTTCCCTGTCCTTCACTATCTCCCAAAGTTTGCTCAGATTCATGTCCATTGAGTCAGTGGTGCTCTCTAACCGTCTCATCTTCTGCTGCCGCCTCCTCCTCCTTTTGTCTTTAGGCTTTCCCAGAATCGAGGTATTTTCCAATGAGTCTGCTCTTCACACCAGGTGGCCAAAGTATTGGAGCTTCAGCTTCACCATCAGTCCTTCCAATGCAAATTCAGGATTGATTTCATTTAGAATTGACTGATTTGATCTCCTTGCTGTTCAAGAGACTCTCAAGAGTCATCTCCAGCACCACAATTTGAAAGCATCAATTCTTTGACACCCAGCTGTCTTTATGGTCCGTTTCTCACATCTGTACATGACTACTGGATTATGTGTTATAGTCTGTAATGTATTATGTATGGTTTGTCTGTATGGTTGATAATAATACCTTCTGTTTCTATCATGATTTTTTAAATTGTGGTATAAAACATACAACAAAGTTTACCATCTTAACCATTTTAAATGTGCAGTTCAGTAGTGTTAAGTATATTCACATTATAAAATGAGTCTCCAGAACTTTTTCATCTTGCAAACCTGAAACTCTATACCCATTGAACAATAACACCTTTTTTCTCCTCCCCGTAGACCCTGGAAACCACCATCCTACTCTCTGTTTCTATGAATTTGACTACTTTAGCTACTTCATATAATGGCGTCATCTTTTAGTATTAGTCTTTTTGCAACCGGCTTATTTCACTTAGTATAATGTCCTCAAACTTCATCCATATCATAGCATCTGACAGGAGTGCCTTCCTTTTAAAGGCTGAATAATATTCCATTGAATAAGGACACATCACATTTTATTTATTCATTCACTAATGGACATTTGGGTTACTTCCACTTCTTGGCTACAGAGAATAGTGCTGCTATGAACGTGAGTGTACAAACACCTCTTCAAAACTCTGTTTTCTATTCTTGTGAATAAGTACCCAGAAACGGGACTACTGGGTCATATGGTAGTTCTATTTTTAATTTTTTGAGGAACTTCTATCCTGTCTTTTATTGCAGTCATACAATTCTATCTACTATGCTTTAAGCTTCTCAAATGCTTTTACATTTATTGTTTTGTTCTGACAACCCTATGAGGTTCATAGAACATAGATTATTATCCCCATCTTGTAGAGGAGGTGGTTGAGGCATACAGAGGTTAAATGATTTGCCTAATATAACAGCTATTTCATGACAAATTGGCTTCCTAGTCCACTGCACTTGTGACTGACCAAGGACACTAAATCAGAGGTAGGGGGTAAAAATGGCCTAAGTCTACGGAAAGATTTTTTTTCAAATTAAAACTCTGACCCTTTCCCAAATAAATGGAACAAAAAATCCTTTTAGTGAGAGCTGATACTGATGGGCATGGATTGTGCATGTGAATGGTACAGAAGTGGGGGGAAATCTCAGAACTACTGTTGCAGATGACACCGTCTCTCAGGGACCCTGCTGCATTTGTTTATTCAGTCTTCACCCAAGTCCTCCTCTAAAGAAACAGTGTCTGCCTGATGACTGAAATAGACCTAACAATTCTCAGTGAGGATATTTGGAAATGGGGGAATCATTGGTTTGGTTGTTAGAATGACAGCCCCCTCTTCCCTGACATGTAGTGAGCGGGGTGGGGGACACTGAGAGTTGCGCAGCACGAGGTGGTCCCCACATAAAGAAAATGGTCCATTCCAAAATGCCAGTGGTTCCCTCTTTGAGAAACACAGGCTTAAGACAAGCTGTGTGCTGGTCAACCGGGTGGCTTAGGGGCTTTTGATTCAAAGGTTCTTCAAGTCACTGCAAATAATTACACAATCTAAGTGGCAACAGTGTGCTTGCTACACAAACATAGCCTCAAGCCGGGTCCCTTAGCCACTCCTGTGCCTACAGATCTCCACTACTATGCCCTCTGGTAAAAAAAAAATTGTGAAGATGCTACTGAGCATGCTCAGAATTCAACCCCCAGAAGTTCTGGGAGGTAATTTTGACTGCCAACTGGTGATTTACCTTTAAATAGAAACAAAAATAAGATTTTTAAAGGAGCAATTAAAAACAAAAACCACTTAACTTAAACCCACTTGCTGCTCCAATGGAAATGTGAGATTCCCAGTTTCAGGTCATCTTTTAGACTGAGCTAAAGGAATGTCATCTCCTGCCAGGCCTCTCCTTAGTAAAGACGCTTTTACTCTGGTTGATGGGTATTTTGCAAATAACAAAACCTTGGAAAAGGTAAAACAGCCCTTTTCTAAAATGTGTGTTCCCGGCCTTGGAGCTGGTCGTTGCCACATGCTTCTTCAAGCATTCACTCCACATCCACTGTGTATGGGGCCTCTGACCTACGTGGTGCTGGCTGAGGGCATCCTGGAGGTTCTTAGCTTGAACAGATCTAACTCAAAGAGGAAAGACAGGAAAGAGGGGCAAGGTGGCTTCATGCTCATTAGCATTTCCAATTTCCTCTCTCACCACTCCTCCCCTCTCAGATCCTGTGTGACACAATGAACTAATTCTTGTGATTGATCAGGGCCTGTAGATAACAGGGCGTACTTTCTTGCTTTTGTATTCCCTTGTTGGTCACATAAAGAACCCACAATGCTGTCTACAAGGAAAGCTAGCATAAATCTGAAAAACTTAAATATTCATGTAGAGAGTGTTTGTAGAGCTCAATTGCAAGTAACTTCTTTTTCTCTAGTTTTCATAAAACCGGCAGAGGGGGCGGGTAGCAGTAGGGATGAAGATGGCAAACTCTGACTGCTTCAGCCTTACTCTTTTAGAACTGTAGTCAGAAAAGATTATGAGTCGTTTGGAAATGAGCACTTAGCCCATTTCTACTGCACTCTGGAAACGATGAGCATTTTCATTGCACGTACATGGATGATCAATTTCTAAGCACATCTTTGTTTTTCCTAAATAGCCGCATTATTTGTCTGATGTTGAAAATGGCATCTGTACTGTATGTAATTTCCATACTCGTTTGGCACCATCAACTGCCTTTGATGACACTCAGGACTGTTTCTTTTTTGTCTCCTTCTTCCCTCCAGCTGCAAGACCCAGATGTCAGGTTCAGGAATGCATTTTCTCTGGCAGAGCTATCTGGCTTCCCTCAGCAGTCCCTAAGTTGGTGGCTATAGTAGAACTGCCAGCCAAAAAGCACAAGATCACACTAAAGACAGGATTCAGATGTTTTTGTGGGAAAGAAAGAGAGTCCGAAACTGGGAGGGAAAAACACATTTCTTATGCCTCTAATTATAAGCCAGGCGAGTGGTAGGCCGTGCCTGAGCAAATTGCTGTTCCCCCCATTTATCTGCTGCTCATCCATTTTCCCCTCTTGACAGTTTTTTATCTCCCTAGCCTGCATCTGAAATCGGCAGCTGGGTACGATGAAGGGTTTGCCTAAGTTAATCAAACCTGGGGTACTGACAGGGTCAGGCCCTATGTAAAATATGTGGATTAGAAAGAAAAAATAGAAAGGAAGGAAAGAAGGGAGGGAGGGAGGAAGGAAGACAGCCTGAAGGAACTGGTAACGGAAGCAAAGACAAAGGACAGAAATCACCCAGAACTGCTGTGCCCAAGAAGGCGATTTGTAGCAGCCCTCATGTCACCTGGGTATTGGGATGCCACAATTCGCTTTTCTTTTTTCAGCAGCCTTTGTAAATAAGAATGGAGATAGACCTACCCTCTGTCCTAGCCTGGCTTCTACTGGGTCTTGCTTCAGACATCTTGAATGAGGCAGAAACTCAAAGAAGCATAACCCAAAACATCAAATACCAGTGGAGGTACCAGGAAGTGAAGAGAATCTTAAGTCATAAAGCAGGCTTGTGATGTCTTTTTTTTTTTTTTTTTTTCCCCTCTTCTGAGCAGTTGCTCTGGGCCAAGAAGTTGAGTGCAGGGCAGAGTCTGGAAGCTTCCTACACTCAAATCTGTCTACCGGATGCCCACCAGCTGCCCCTTGTTCACTGCCTCTAACACTCCCAACAGTTCAAAGAAGTTTGCTGAAACTCCGTCAGGGAGAGTCTGTCTGCCAGACCAAAATTCAGGTTATCCTGTGCTTTTAGAAGTATGAAGCAGTGTTGCATCTTAATGGTATTTACCGTGAACTCACCCTCCCACAGTTTAAGCCACGTCACACCTGGCTCTGCCATTTCACTTCCCACATATGGCTCTGGATTATATCTCTGTTTAAGGGTGGACCACTCAACTGCAGGCTGATTCTTCTGATGCCCTCCACAGGCTAGGTCCCTGGGACATCCCAGCTCTTGGAGCTCAAGGTCATCTAAGTACAGGGCAGATCTGAATCATACTCCATCCTCCAGCCTTGAATCTGGAGACAAGTCAGTGCTCAGAAATGTCAGCCAATCAGAGTAAACCAACACCAGCAGGTTCCCCCAGGAGTTCACACCCAACCAAGGCTCCTCCTGCCCCTCATCCTCACTGATGGAACTCAAGGGTTATTTTGATTTGGTGTGAACCCAAAGAGCAAGCCAGTTATAAAAGATTCTGAAGGCAGGTCATACACCCCAGAGCACAAAAAATGCAGCACATCCATACTAACTCTGCAGGGAAATGTGGACATGGTGAATTTGTTGAAAGAAGGTTCTTTTATGTTACAAAGCATAAATAAAACCATGAACTCTACTTTTTCATGTAAAGGCTTTTCTTAAAAATCTCAAAACTTGAAACTGATTGGATTTTTAAGGGCATTTTCACAGAAGGTATGAAATCCCAGTCCCTCATCATCTGCCTTCTCCCTACCATCTTGCCCTCAGTTAGGCTCCCCTGCTCCTGCTTCAGCCAGACCGGTCTCCACACAGCCTCCTTGTTGACTTATGCTGCTGCTGCTGAGTTAGCTTCAAAGACATCTTGAATATTTCTCTCTGCTTTGTGAACACAGCAAGCTCTTCAGTAACCCAGAGCTTTCAGATGTCTTCCCAACTGGTGAAATGCGTACAGCCTCTGACGTAAACTGAGTTTCATACCCATGTGTACCCAAGTACTCCAGAAGACTTGTCCAACCTGATCCTTCTTATTCATGTGCTGTCTCCCTTCCCCATCAGTACCTGTCTTGTCTCCATCATTCATTTTGACATAATCTTAAGCTTCCACACTGGGATTGAAGAAATAGTGAAGGTTCTTACAGGGCCATGCCTCTTACTGCCGGTTTTTCCCCCAGCTGTGTAACACAGCTGGTGCCAGAGCCATACCCAGCATCTGTGGAACAGGCTGCTTGGCAGCCTCCAATGGGGCTGTCCTGCCTCAGCACATACATCCATGCTAGGTGGTGAATTTAGTCTACTCAGCTCAAGATATCTGGTTTACAGTACCTGAGGGGCTTCTTTAAGATTTAATTAACAGCAAAATGAATGAGATGAAAAGGAAGAGGATGAATGACCTACACATGAGTTGTTTAACAACCTACTATCCTAGATAAGTTTTTCATATGTGTAATAAGTTAGAGAAAATTCCATTTATGGTATTGCCAGGAAGACTATGTGAGTGCTTAACAGAAGTATTTTATTTGCTCTTTGAATTAAGGGTGGGACCCCCTGTGGACCTTCCCTGATAATGATAGGTGGTCCCTAAACTGCCCTTCAGAAAGGGTCTTTGCTTTGCAGACTGAGTAGATATACAAGTTGGGGACTGAACTGAGCTGTCTCTTCTGAGAAGGTAGAAGAGATGGAGAAGGAGAAAAGGATTTGGACAAACTTGTCTAGTGAACATATTTGCAGTTGCTTGCTATGTAGTGTAGGAATTCCCTGGTGGCTCAGACAGTAAAGAATCCACCTGCAATGCAGGGGACATGGGTTCAGTCCCTGGATCAGGATGATCCTCTGGAGGAGGGCATGGCAACCTGCTCCAGTATTCTTGCCTGCGAAATCCCACGGACAGCAGAGCTAAAGTCCATGGGGTTGCAAGAGTCGAACACGACTGAGCAACAAATCAACAACCAAGTAGTATGCAATAGAAACTACTTCTTCCGTTTTCCCTATGGAATCTTTCATCGACTCTTCTTAAAAAATCATAAAACACAAATATGATTAAATGTTTTGCTGTGGAAATGGTTAAGGCACCAGGTCTGCCTGTCAGAAGCTACAGTGCTAAGCCTATATAGATGAGGGGCAACCTGTATACCACAGTCATGGCTGTGCCACAAAGGGGATCAAGTTTACCTGCCTGGGGTTTTTTATGTAAATCTTAGGGTCTCTCTGTGATTTTTTGTTTCTAGTGATTACAGTACAAGAACTTTCTCCTTCTACCAGCGAATTTTCTCTGCTATAACAGCTGTTGCTGCTGCATCTGGCAGCTTTTCACCCTCTCAGCACATTTGTATGTCCTACATAACGCCATAGTTGACTCAGTTTCAGGGGACTGACTGCTTTGCCTGCTCTGGGATGAGCTCTGTGTACAGTTTTGCCCACTTGCTCCTGACAATGGCTGTTTTCCAAGTGACTCCCTACCCTTAAGCACATGGTCCCAGGGTCATGACCTCACAGATCATACCTTGCTGCCCATCTAACTACAGCCCACATGTCAACCATTCACTCACTTTACAATGTTTATTGAGCACCTTCTTTGTGCCTGGCACTGTTTTAGTTCCTGCTTCCACAGGGCTTACAGTCTAATGAGAGAAAAATCAACTAACAAACACAGCGCCTGCTGGGCAGTCTGTCTTTGCTACTCCCCACTCTTTTCCACCTTGCTCTGCGCCCAGGAGGCTGACCTCTACCTGTTGCTTCACTTGGGCTTCCTTGACCATTGGTTTTTGGATGGGTTTGTCCAGTGAGGGCACCAGCAGGGAATAGGAGGTCAGGATGAGACAGAAAGTGTTTGTTCCCCTGGCCCTCCTTCTGCCCGATGGTCATTTGGCAGTGGCTATGTTCCTCTACCTAAAGCCGCATCTCCATGAAAGGCCTCTCCACCAAGGCAAGAGCTCTCTCTGGGTTCCAGTATCAGCTTCCTTTCTCATCCTATCAGGACCACCAAGCTTTCCTTAAGATAGTTTCCCTTGTTGCCAAACCCTAATGCTTAACCATCTCCGGTTGGTCTCTTAACTCTGCCCACATCCTTGAAAATAGTTTTTTCATTAAATTACATCAACGAATGTGTCATCTATTTCCTACCAGGATCCTACCAATCTGTATATAATTCCATACAAATGTCAAATGACAAAAGCTATTAAAAAAAAAATATATATATATATAGGAGGGTAAGGGACAGAGAGTGAGAGGAAGTGAGGAAATAAGGGCTACTTGGTATAAAGTAGACAGTATTCAGGGGAGGCATCTCTAAGCAGACATTTGAGCAAATGCGCAAAGGAAGTAGAGATTCCAAATGAAGAACTCTCCTGGCAAAAGGAACAGCAAACGTAGAAGCCTGAGGAAGAGGTTTGCATAAGTGTTTAAAGAGCTGCCTGGAGTGGAGTGATTACAGGGCCATGGACAGAACCTGAGAGAGGTGATATAGTCTAGACTAGATAGGGCATTTGTTACAGATCAAATGTCTATGTTCCCCCAAAACTCATGTTTTGAAATCGCAATTCCTAATGTGACGGCACCCCACTCCAGTACTCTTGCCTGGAAAATCCCATGGATGGAGGAGCCTGGTAGGCTGCAGTCCATGGGGTCGCGAAGAGTCGGACACGACTGAGCAACTTCACTTTCACTTTTCACTTTCATGCTTTGGAGAAGGAAATGGCAACCAACTCTGGTGTTCTTGCCTGGAGAATCCCAGGGACGGTGAAGCCTTGTGGGCTGCCCTCTCTAGGGTCGCACAGAGTCGGACACGACTGAAGCGACTTAGCAGCAGCAGCAGGAAGTGGAGCCTTTAGATAGTGATTAGGTCGTGAGGGTAGAACCCTCATGAATGGGATTAGTGCCCTTATGAAAGATTCCAGAGGGGTCCCTCACGCATCCCACTATGTGAGAAGTTAGCAGTCTGCAACCTGGAAGAGAGTTCCCTGGAACTCAACCATACTGTCACCCTGACCTTGAACTTGCCACCTCCTGAAATGTGAGAATTAAATTTCTGTTGTTTACAAGCCACCTGATCTATGGTCCTTTTTATAGCAGCCTGAATGGATTAAGACAGCCATGGTAACAACTTTAGAATTTATTCTGAAAGAAATAGGAAGCCATTGGAGAGTTTGAGCAGTGTGTTAAAAACAAAGTTCAACTGAGTAAATTTAAAGATCTAATTGTCTTCATTAGGCAATTCATGCATTGGGCAGCAACCCATTAACGCCTAGGAGGGTGCTCTGAGAGGTTGTACAAATGGAAGGTTTTTAAGGGGAAAGAGGTGGAACAAGGGAGCTATGAGTGAAAGAAAAGAAACAACTATTTTTAGGCAGGACATCTTTTGTGGAACAAGGAACCTACAAGGGTTTTGTCATGCATGCACATGCCTCTTCTTTCTCTGGGAGATGGAAAGAAACCACTTGACACATAACCTCATTGCTGCTGATCAGACAGTTCCAGACTGGTTGATTAAGATTACATTTCTGAGAAAGTAAAAACTGCAAGTAAATCAGGTAATAAGTCTAGGTTTGCTATCATCAACTTTAGCACAAGTGATACCATTTGGGGGCCTCTTTAAAAAACCTTTGTGGTTTTCTCTTTAACGGGAGAGATAATATAATCTGACTTTATTTTTAAAAGTAAATCTCTGACTGCTATGTGGAGAATATACTGCAGAGGGATAAAAGCAAAAGCAGGGAAAACCATTAATGAGCAATTCCAACTGCTTAGCAAGAGATAATAGTAGTAGCTTGAACTGAAATAGAAAGGCAGTGAGATGTCAGACGTTTGTTTTACAAAGGTTAATTTGAGATACTTATTCTGTACCCAAATGGAGATGACAAGTAGGCAACAGACTTTCAGCACTGGAGTTGCAGGAGCAGTCAGGATTTACAGATTAGGGAGTCACAGATTAAGAGGAGTTTTTATCAGTTCGGGAATTATCAGTTTATACATGACATTCAAAGTCATACACCTGGATGAGGTCAGCTTGTGAGTGAGTGCCAGTGCAGATAAAGAGGTCTGAGTGCTGAGCCTAGGGCTCTACCATCACTTAGAGTTCAGAGGATCCAGCAAAAGTGACTGAATGAGGTAGGAAGGGATTCAAAGATCGTCTCCAATGGCTAAGTAAAGAGCTTCAAAAAAGAAGGGGTGATCAACTGTGTTGACATCAGATAGGGCTGAGAGTTGATATCTGGATTCAGCAATGTGGAGCTCATTGGTGACAATAAAGGGAGCTGTTTGGTACGGTGGAGTGGATAAACTTTGTTTAAATTGGTTCAAGAGAGAGAATAGGAGGAAAGGAAATGGATTCAAGGATGAAATATAATTCTTTTGAACATTTTGCTATAAAAAGAAGCAGAAAACTGAGGAGGTAGATGGAAGAGAACATGGGGTCAAGGAAAGATTTGTTTTGTTTTGATTTGCAGGCTAATGGGAATGTTCCAAGAGAAAGGGGGAAAAACAATAATGTGGAAAACAGAACAAAACCAAATCATGCAGAAGGTATGGGTTGGCCTTCCTTAGACAGGATCAGTGTCAATTCATTTGGGATCACAAGAGGAAAGACAGGGAATATGGATGCAGATGGAGAAGGGTGGGGAGTTCAGGTGGTAGAGGCTTATGGAAGTTCTCTTCTGACTACATCTATTTCCTTAACAAGAAATAAGAAGCAAGATCATCAGCTGAGAGTAAGGAAGTGGGAGGTGTTTATGGTTTAGGAAACAGAAAGTGTAGAGGAGACATCTACAACAATAGTGAGTTGACTGGGCAGTGCAAAGTATCCCTTGAACTTTGTGGTCACACTGACCAGGGAACTTTAACTGACATAGATCTTTCTGGTCTCACCAGAAATATTTATGTGTTCCATATACGTATGTGTTCCATCTTTCATGTATATACCCTGACAGTTGGGAAGCACTCTTCCCTCTGCTTTCATCTCTTGGTTTGCTGAGAGGCCATTCCCAGTACTATGACTTGGAAAGAATGATAGTCCCCCTGAAAACAAGAGTCTTTTCTATTCTTCCTATTTCTCTCATTCAGACTGCCTTATCTGGAAGACAGGGATTAATGCTGCAATGAGTTAGGTGCATTGTATTAGGTGCTTCAGAAATACAAAGCCCAATAGGGTCCTGTCTGCACTCAATATATGTACAATTGGGTTGGGGAGCAGAGACTTGTACACAAGCATCTATGTACAATAGCTAAGCCCTCTTGATCATGAGTACTTCCAGGGCTGGAGTTGTGAATAACTGAGTAGGGTGTGAGATTCGGATCAGATGCTAGAAGGGATCAGAAGTGCAGGAGATCAGCAAGGGCTTGGAAATGTCTAGGGAAGCTCTACTGAAGCAATGGGACTTAAGTGCAATCATTAGGCATGCAAATCGTCTTGTGGGCTTTCCAGTGTGTGCACTGGAAAACATTAATGAGCTCAATTTCCCCTGTGCTAAAGCTCTGCTCTGTGCCTTTGAACTGACACGCCCTGTTGAAATATGTGGAACTTGAGTACCTTGAGTTCAGACCTCCCGTGGAGAATCTGAAAGGAAGAAAGAAAAAAGTACTTACATGTTGGCGGCCACTGCCTCACTCCCTCCCAGGCAACTGGATGTAGGAGACTTTGCCCATCCGTCTCAGCTCATTTCCATGTCAAGATGACTTTACCCTTAATGTTTGTTTTAACCTGTTTGCCCATATTTGAGGGTGGAGGAGGCATCGATGGAGAGATACAGTTCCACCCTCCCAGGATGGCCTCCTTCCAGTTCTTAAGATTCTGGGATGTGCCCAACAATCTGTTAAAAAATGTAATTCAACTGAATAACTTTAAATATTTAATGATTCATGAATGGGACAGCACCCCATTTTAGCAGATAGAAAAGAGTTCTGAGAAACTGTACAAAATGGAAAGCTTTTGTAGGCAGAAGGGATTAGAAGAAGGAAGTTTCTGGCAGAGTGGATTATTTCAAGCAAAGTCACCTTCCTTTGGGAGAAGGCAGGGGTCTAGCAGGCAGCAGATCTGCTAGGGCTGACCAGATAATTCCAGACTGACTGATTAAAGCTCACATTCCTGGGAGAGGCTGAAACTACAATTAGGTTCTATATTAAGTCTTTGTGAGGCTTAGCACAGCAACTCCATTTTGGGCTCATTGTTTCTTTTTTTTAACACATCTCTATTCTGGAAGCCTATGATTGGGTTAGGAATTAACTCAATTTTTCCTGTTTAAACCAATAAACTGGAAGAGTGTTGTTTGTCTCAGAGCCATCATGTGGTTCAAGTGACAGATCTATGCCTTTGCCTGATGCTGAAGCTCCATGGGAAACAGCATGTATTCTTGCTGAACTCTGATGGAAAGGTAAGTGCCACAAACCATTTAATTTTAGATTGTACCTGTTAATCACTATACATTCCCAATGCTTCTCAGTGATAAGAAACTCGCCTGACATCTGTCATTCCAAAGACACTAAAACAAGCCTAGTTCATCCTATTACCTTTAAGAAGTGGCAGAAACTGCATTATGGCAAGTAATAAAAATACTGATACAGAGTGCCCTGGGGTAAGCATTAGATTAGTGAGAATGTGCTTATGAATATCATAAGGAATAAAATGACTAACAAAATAAAAATGCATAAAATCAATGTAGTTTGGGCTTAAAGGGCAAACTAGAAATACCTGAAATCAGCAAGTTCAAAGGCAAAGGAGAACAGAAAAGACAAAGATAAATTCAGGTTAGACATGTTTAGATCATAGAGGGACTTACTTCCTGACTAATGTCAAAAGCCAATTGTCCTTTGCCACGAGTGGAACAAATAACACCCCCTTCATCCAGTAAACCACTTTCTTTTTCCTTTTTGTCTCTGTAGTGCTTATGTATTCAAAATATAAAGAACTCATACAAATCAGTGAGAAAAAAAAACAGGCAATCCAATAATAGTGGGCAAAAACATCTGAAGCGGAACTCCACAAAAGAGGATATCTAAACAGCCAATACCAGACCACCTGACCTGCCTCTTGAGAAACCTATATGCAGTTCAGGAAGCAACAGTTAGAACTGGACATGGAACAACAGACTGGTTCCAAATAGGAGAAGAGTACGTCAGGGCTGTATACTGTCACCCTGCTTATTTAACTTCTATGCAGAGTACATCATGAGAAACGCTAGGCTAGAAGAATCACAAGCTGGAATCAAGATTGCCAGAAGAAATATCAATCACCTCAGATATGCAGATGACACCACCCTTATGGCAGAGTGAAGAGGAACTAAAAAGCCTCTTGATGAAAGTGAAAGAGGAGAGTGACAAAGTTGGCTTAAAGCTCAACATTCAGAAAACGAAGATCACGGCATCTGGTCCCATCACTTCATGGCAAATAGATGGGGAAACAGTGGAAACAGTGTTAGACTTTTATTGGGCTCCAAAATCACTGCAGATGGTGACTGCAGCCATGAAATTAAAAGACGCTTACTCCTTGGAAGGAAAGTTATGACCAACCTAGACAGTATATCAAAAAGCAGAGATATCACTTTGCCAACAAAGGTCCGTCTAGGCTTTTTCAGTGGTCATGTATGGATGTGAAAGTTGGTCCAGTTCTAACTGTTGCTTCCTGAACTGCATATAGTTTTCTCAAGAGGCAGGTCGGGTGGTCTGGTATTGGCTGTTTGGATATCCTCTTTTGTGGAGTTCCGCTTCAGATGTTTTTGCCCACTATTATTGGATTGCCTGTGAAGAAAGCTGAGCGCTGAAGAATTGATGCTTTTGAACTGTGGTATTGGGGAAGATTCTTGAGAGTCCCTTGGACTGCAAGGAGATCCAACCAGTCCATCCTAAAGGAGATCAGTCCTGGGTGTTTATTGGAAGGACTGATGCTGAAGCTGAAACTCCAATACTTTGGCCACCTCATGCAAAGAGTTGACTCATTGGAAAAGACCCTGATGCTGGGAGGGATTGGGGGCAGGAGGAGGAGGGGACGACAGAGGATGAGATGGCTGGATGGCATCACCGACTCAATGGATATGAGTTTGAGTGAACTCTGGGAGTTGGTGATGGACAGGGAGGCCTGGCGTGCTGTGATTCATGGGGTCGTAAAGAGTCGGACACGACTGAGAGACTGAACTGAACTGAAACAGCCAATAAACATGAAAAAGCACTGAATCTGTCTTTAAGCATCAGAAAAATTCAAATAAAACTTTCAGGTGGAAACTCCAATACAAGTACCAATATGACTGAAGTTAAGACTAACAGTACCAGGTGCTGGAAAGAAAGTTAAAGAAGTAGAAGTCTTATACCCTGTTGCATTTCATCCAGTTATCTCTGATTTTCCACTTCATTTATGGAGGAAATACAAAGGGTCTAAAATATAGTTTTTTAATTTGATTCAACTGTATAGTGAATGAAACAAAAAGGCCCTCTAGAGAAAAGATAAATTTTCTATTGCATGGCACCCTCCTCGCAAAAGCCAGTCAGCCCACCACATCCAGTACTCTGCTTTCTAACTGATGTTCTCAGACTGATATATATTCATGGCTAGAGCTGGTTACAAGTTTTCAGTAAAGAACTAGCAAGAGTTTGGTTTCTGGCAACCAAAGGAGCTTCTTTCTCATTAGACAAGCCTATGTCAGAGCAAGTGAAAAATGTTACTTGTCCTAGGGAAGGAGAGACTTGTGTGGTTGGGAGGGCAATGGATACCACAGCCTCTAAGGCTCAGGGCTTGGCCAGGATGCTCCTTGCTGAGGAAGAGCCTGGACGCAGAACTGGGAGCAAATGGGGTCTTTGGATGAGCTGGGAGTTCAGCCAGTGAGAACTCGGCAGGAGGCTCTGCCTGGTCTGGAAGTAGAACAAGGACAGGACTGAAAATCATTCCTAAACGAGAGAGAAGGACTAACTGCTAGAGTGTGTGTCATCAGTACACATACTTGGCAGCTCCACTCTCTGCTGTTATTTAACATTATTTTGAGTCAATATTGCCCAACTTGGGGCTTCCCTGAAGGTCCAGTGTTTAAAACTCTGCACTTCCAATGCAAGGAGCACAGATTTGATCCTGGGTCGTGCAGTCAAAAAGTAAAAATTAAATATATATATATATTGCCCAACTAGGTCATTGTGATCTTGAGGGCAAGTTTTTTTATGCTGAGCATTTCCTCTCTGTGACAATCTGTGCAAGAAATACTATTACTGGTTCTATTTTTCATAGGAGAAAATGGAGACAGCAAGAGATGGGTAAGCAACTAATCCAGGAAATTGCAGTTTAGGGAGTGGCTTCTTACATTTTTGTTGACTAAAAGAGTAAATCAATGAAAACCAATGTGTATGTTTTTAAAAATATACTTTTCAACTTTCTTTCTCAAGCAAGTTTAAGATGCCATTTGGAATTCATAATTAAAATACTGGAAGCAAACTATTTGCAGGGAGCAATCAAAGTAAGTGCACTGAGATAGCAAAACAGTCAAAGGGTGATCTTTAATTAGTTTATTTGACTGTAAAATACAAAACAGTAAAGCCTGTTATCTAAAGCAACAGAAAAAAGATAATACAGAGTCAAAGATAACAGATTTCAGCAGTTACAGATTTTTTTCTCTCTGGAAATCACAGCTGTTTTTTGTATCTGTCAACCAACTGCAACTCATCAGACAACTTATTGAAAGCCCACAAGGTCCTGGCAGGGCACACAAGAGCTTGCAGAAGACAGGGGCTGTCTCTTTAAGGGGCTGTACATTTTAAAATGGATTCAAGGCAATCAGAGAATTCAAGGGGAAACTGACCAGGTGAGGGTGCAAGGACAAGCTTCAGAGCATATCCTCACATACTCTAACTTTTCTGCCAAGGAGCACAGCCCCTGGACACTCCATACAACAAGGAGGAAACAGGAACACCATAAAGCCTATATTTGCTGAAAGCCTACTATTGATTTTAATATTTATAATTAAGGCTGCATTGTGTTTACAGTCATCATTCAGTCAGCCAACAAGCATTTGGGAGGACTTGCTTTGAACTGGGCTCAGTACTGGTGACAGATTTGCCAGCATAGAAAGCAGTCCCTAGAGTCTGTGAAACTCAAAGGACCTCATTCCTCCCTAGAAACCAATAAACTCAAGTTGCATGTTGACTCAAGTTGGCATCAGAGAGCCACCTGGCTAACAAGTCATCTAACTAGCTCTTACCCAACCAACACACTGCCTCCTTGCTCACCTTGCTGTCATCAAAGCAACAGAAGCAGGCCTGGAACTGGCTGCCAAGTTCCCTCACTCGCAACCCTCTACTCCTTTGGCGACATTTCTCTCATCTCCACCACCTTAACTGCCTCACATTCCTTATAACACTTCTACCCACTACTCTCCCTAGTGTTGACACTCATCCTGACCAAGGCTGCCTTAGAAGTTTCATTTTTACTAGCTTTCGTATGTCTGCTGCGTCACTGGGGAGTAGGTACAGACATCTTTTTCTCAGAATGAAGCCCTGCAAATAGCTGCTACCAAGTAGTCTAGCTGAGATGAAAGGAAAAACTGGGTTAGTATTTACCGAAACTGGTCGGGCTGAAGTGGAAATCCCCAAAGAGAAAGATGCAAAACACTCTACTGTTTCTAGCAGGAATAGAGAGATTTATGGAACCCAAGCAGGAGCAAGGGGGTGGGAATATGGTGCAAAGTTGGTTATACGGTAAAAGAAAATGAACTGGGGGCTAGATCTTTTTAGATGACAAATTTTAAAATTTCAAACATGCAGAATAGCACAGAAAATAATCTAATCATGTCCAGGTTAAACAAAAGTTAACATTATGTCTTTTTGCTTCAACTCCTTTGTTTTAAGAAATAGGATGTTATAGTCTAGGGTGGGGTGGGAGAAATTGGGATATTGGGCTTGACACATACACACTATTGATACTAGGTATAAAATAGATAACTAATGAGAACATACTGTGTCTCACAGGGAACTCTACTTAATGCACTCTGGTGACCTTCATGGCAAATAGATGGGGAAACAGTGGAAACAGTGACAGACTTTATTTTGGGGGGCTTCAAAATCACTGCAGATGGTGACTGCAGCCATGAAATTAAAAGATGCATGCTCCTTGGAAGAAAAGTTATGATCAACCTAGACAGCATATTAAAAAGCAGAGACATTACTTTGCCAACAAAGGTCCATCTAGTCAAAGCTATGGTTTTTCCAGTAGTCACGTATGGACATGAGAGTTGGACTATAAAGAAAGCTGAGCACCGAAGAATTGATGCTTTTGAACTGTGGTGTTGGAGAAGACTCTTGGACTGCAAGGAGATCCAACCAGTCCATCCTAAAGGAAATCAGTCCTGAATATTCACTGAAACTCTAATACTTGGGCCACCTGATGCAAAGAACTGACTCATTTGAAAAGCCCTTGATGCTGGGAAAGATTGAAGGTAGGAGGAGAAGGGGATGAAAGAGGATGAGATGGTTGGATGGCATCACCGACCCAATGGACCTGAGTTTGAGTAAACTCTGGGAGTTGGTGATGGACAGGGAGGGCTGTCATGCTGCAGTCCATGGGGTCACAAAGAGTTGGACACAACTGAGCAACTGAACTGAACTGACCTGACCTGAATGGGAACAAAGTCTGAAAGGGTGGGGATATATATATATATATGACTGATTCATCTTGCTGTCCAATAGAAACTATCACAACATTGTATGGCAATTATACTTCAAAAAAATTAACTTTTAAAAAAAGATGCTATCCTCTGATTCATTTTACCCCCTCTGCAAAGTGCAGATAATTTTCAAGAATAAAAGCTACTTAGTTATCATATTGGGGTCATTTTTATAGCCTACCATTTGTTTTTGCTTCATATGAAATATAATAAAGCTTTGTTCAACAACTACCAGTTTGTTAAAAATGTATGAAAAATAAGGCAAATTCTATTTCTTACATACCCCACTGTTCTCAAATGAATCAGACTTGGTTCATGTGACATTTCTTAGAGAAAGTGACTCCTTGCAGGATATACCCCTTAAAGAAATGGAGATCAGCATGTCTTCTATATATCCCCGTTAGGCTCTGGAAAAGGATCTGTCCCTCTGAGCCTCATTTCTAAAACTCACCTCTTTGAACATACGGTTTTCACATGTGGCCTGTATCACTTCTGTTAGCTAGCTAGCTAGTGTCTTCTTCTCAAGAACATTTCTCCATGTGTGATGTATAAACCAACAGGGATTAGTCTAAGCACTTTATGTATATAAACTCATTTAATCTTCACAACAACCCACTGAGGTAGAGACAGTTATTATCCCCATTTGACAGATGAGAAAATTCCTCTGAAGCACATACAGGACTTCATGTTCTTCTGAAAAGGAATAATGTGGTTATCATGAGCTCTTGCGTGCAGAGTAAACTGTAGCTGTTGTCCAATTTGATGTTATTGCACTACGTAATTACTGGGGCTTTAATAGCCTAGAGCTTCAATCCATCCAGCCATTATGTCAGTTCCTACTGGTATTGTAGCTACTCCCTTAACGTTCTTCAAATACAGTTTTCATTGCTTCATAGAGAACTCACTAGAAGACATATGTCTCATTGGACCCAGACCACCCATTTTGCACACAAGAGCATAGTCATCCCCCATCTTCTTGGGCCTAAGAAAGAGCTGGGACTTAGGGAGAGCAAATCAGAGCACTTTGCTGCAGCAGCAGGACACGAGCCATCCCTGCTCGTGTCCTCCCAGCCCTCCCAGATCCCTCCCAGGGAGAGTGGAAAGATGGTACCCCTTCAGCCACAGTGACTCCCTACCATCTCTTCCTTTCATTCTACTTCTGACCATCCTGCTGGCCTGGCCAAAACATAATCATTCTTCAAGGCCCAGCTTAATCTATATGTTCAGTGAAGCCCTCCTGGACAAGGGCAGCCCACGCTTGTTTCTCAGCACATCTTACTATTGTGTAATTGGTTCACATTCTCCTCTCTCTCTCTCTCTCTCCTTCTCTCTTCGACTGGCCAATCAACTTCCAAAGGACAGAAATGTTTTATATGTATATATACCTAATGACAATCATTATACAACTCTTCAGGGTTCCGCTTGTTTCCTGGCTTAAGAATATGGAAAGGAGAACATGGTGGAGACCAGATGAAGAAAGATAGGTTATTATCATGACAGCCCTACCCCTAGGAGGCAGATGGTGTTGCTTGGCAATTGGATGACTACACAGCAATCTTTCAGCCATAGAGAGGACAATATTCTTTCCTTCCATTCCAAGCCAAAAACAACATGGACATCTAAGGGATCCTTAAATGCCTTTGTACCCTGGATTACAGGAAGTTCATCAGGACCCACTATTAGATTGCATCTGATCAGAGGAATTAAACGAAGGTAGTAGAGTTACAGGATTAAGAACACAGACTCTGGAGCCAGATTGCCTAGGACCAAAAATGCTAGCTCTGCCACTTACTAGCTGAATGAGCTTCAGCGAGCTATTTAATCTCAATATGCCTCTAGTTCTTAAACTGGAAAATCAAGGTGATGATGATATCATGTGTCCTTAAGGTTGCTATGAGCTTTAAATATACTTCTATTCATAAAGCACATAGAACAGTTTTTCATTCATACAAAGTGGCAGCATAGAAGTGTTTGCTACTATTTTTCATGTCCCTCCCTTCTCTCCTAATTTTTTTTTAATAAAATAAGGCTTTCATTCAGACTGCTTAACTTTAGCTTTTCATACTATGCTTTGGGTCCAAAAGGCTTCCTTAATGTATATGAATCCTTTTTGCAAAAATGATCAGCAGAAATGCATTTATACACCCATGGAACCACCAAAACAATCTATGCCATAAACATATCCATCATTTCCCAAAGTTTCCTCCTGCCCCCTCTAAAAACAAGTTTTGCATCCTGTTTATATGGTAAATAAACCTCTAGGTTTTCATTTTAATATGCACATTGGAACATGATTGTAAAACCATTTTCAAAAAAGGAAGTCTTGGCTTCAGTGTTATTCTTAAAAATGGTTATATTATAAGAGCAGTGTCAAGCATCACTATTTTAAAAGAGAAATCAAGTGTCAAAGGAATATAGTGGGAGTTTGATCAGGACATACATTGCCTCCAGAAAAATATTGTGGTGAAAAAGCAATTACTCAAAATCCTTTTGGGGATTTGCTCCCTTGAAATCACTTTCAGAGTTTAAAAGACCACTTTTTAAAAATAATGAATAGACTCACCTTTATTCAGAAGACTCTATAGAATCATGGCATGTTAGAGCTATAAGAAATCATCCTAAAGGTAATTTTAAGATAGTTGTCCCACTCTACAGATCAGGCACTTGGGCCCAGAGAGGTGATAAAAGTAGCTCAGGATCAGCCTTTTATTATCTCTCTCACAGTTGGTCAACTCTGGGCCAGATTTCTTACATTTGCACTAAACTCAACGGCTACTGCCCTCTTCTCTGACTGCAAATTTATACAAATGTGAGAACCGACATACACACACCCAAGGGGAGAAAATTTATACCTCTGTGTATAGGTAACATTAGCAAGAAAAATGATAAAATGGCAGCATGGTGGAGAAATATCCCTTTAACATAATTCTGCTTTATCAATGACTTGGACTATCCATCATTGTTTTTTAATTATTATCTAAAAAGTATCTAGCCAAACACTCACTTCTAGGAGGCCTTGACTAATCAAATGTACAAAGTCACAAAAAGGCACACACTGAGTGCTCACATCAGGTCAGGCAGATGACAGGAAGAACCACCCTTGAGCAGAATTATATTAGTCAACCTGATATATATGGCTATAATGCATATTTACGAAAAGCCCCATCATTCACAGTGACTCAAATAGAGCAAATCCTTCACAGATGCTGGGTATGAATTCTGTTCTCAAGCCAACTTACACTGTCCCTCTTGAAGTTACTGAGCGCTCTGTTTCCCAGAGGAAACCAGCCAGTACCCCATAAAGGCAGCTCGAAAATGACTCTAAGAGATGCTTCCACAATCTCTGTTCAATTCCATTTTCTTAGACTTTGTAAAGAGCTATCAGACACCAGGATTAGAGACACAATGCAAATACAAAGCCAGATTAATTTCCCCATTGTCCCGATGTGACCTTCTTCACTGACTATTCCATCCTGTGTATGGAAGCTACCCTCCTCCACAGATTATACAAAAATTATTTGAGGAAGGATGTTGTTGTCAAGTCTGAAGTTGCTTTGTAGGATGGAATGACTCACTAAAATTCTTGATATATTCTGTTCACGTAGCTCACATAGCTCCCGGGAATGCAGAAGGGAAATGAAGATGATCACCCCAAGGTACCCCAGTTTCCTCAGTGCATTTTCCTCATGATTACTTTCTGGTTATGTAAATGTGGGTTAGTTTGAAATCTGCATCTCTTACTTTTTTTTGTCTCCTATTAATTAACTCTATTGTTATTTCACTGCTCATTAGCACCTCTGCAACAGAAGACAGGGAAAGAAATGAAACTCACGTATAATTAGATAATATCAAGGAAGATACTTGATTTGGAAGAAAAAGAATCGCAAAACAAAGTGACTTTAGAAATCATCCCTTTGTGGCCATTAAGATGCCTTCAGATGGACTTTAGCTTCAAGGAAGAGAAAAGCTGACTTTGCTAAGGAGTTAAGTTTGACCTCAAGAACTAAAGACATGTGATTCACTTCATATAATAAGTCCATTGGTGAGCAACAGGCCAAGGGCTAGCCTATTCCCATCTCCAGGGAATCCTCAGAGGATTGGCTTTTCATCCTCATGCTTGTTTACACATGAGGCAGAACAGTTGTCACAATTCCAGGCATCCTTTCCCCCACAACGACTGCTTTCAAGGCAGGAAGTGGAAGGCAGAGAACAGGTTTTCTCCCCATATCTCTGCCACTTTCTCTAGGAAAAACACCCTTCTCAGAAACCCTTCAGCAGCCTGCCCCTTAGGTCACGTGAGGCCGGCAGAACTGCAATGGAGGCTAAGCAGAGTTATATTTCATCTTTCGGTCTCTACTCCATTACTGAGAAGTCGACAAGGAAAAGGAGAGGGGTTAAAATGATTACAAGATTAGCCAATCAACAGCGTCTTCCATACATGACAACTATCTTATTTCTCAATAAGAACATTGAGACTGAGAGAATTTTAGAAACTTATATTTAGCATTGTTTGAACATCCAGTGCATCCTGGTCCCGCAAGCTAGTTGGTGACAAATCCAAAGCAAAAAGGTGGGTCAGCCTGACCCGCAGCTCTACACATGTATTACATCACACCACAGAGGAGAAGATGGTGCACACTGGGAAGAGAGGCAAGCAAGTTTTCTGCCTTAGTTAGATGAAATTATTTTTTTAATGGGGGTGTTATTTGACTCTTAAATAGTATAGACAGAAATACCTCCCTACTAGATATTAGCATTGGTAAAAAGATGCATCAGGGGCAATTTTGAAAATATTGGCTGGTAGTAGTACATTGGGACTTATGATTCTTGCATATTAATGACCATTGTCAACACTGATATACCTTTAAGATTTGGGAGAATTAAATGTAAATTTCTTCTACATCAAGTCATGGGGTGCCATCATGGAGAATTCTACCACAGAGAATTGAGAATCTACGATTCAAAAGACTAAAACATAAAAGTATGAAAACAGGCCTCTCTTTTGGAACATTTTTATCAAGCCTGATTTCATGAATGAAGAAGCTGAAGCTAAACAAGTTTCAATGACTCATGTTAAGTTTCAAGGAGATTCAATAACACAGTGCAGGTCAGTGATCAATGTAATTTTTGTATGATCTCAGGCAGTAGAGCTTCAATCATACATTTAAGCAAAATACATGTTTTATTTTTCTGGAGCATGTCAGCTCTCTCTAATTTTCCAGATAACCCAGGCAAAGGCAGGGACATTCACCTGAATCACCTCTGGGATTCATTCCAGAGTTGAGACCGTTTCCTGAATGATCTGGAGACTAAAGCTATGGTCCTATTCACTATAGAACTACAAGTAGCTTTACATGAAGACTTTGAATGACAAGTGTAGAATGTCTGATTTTTAGCTTACAGACTAAATGAGAGTTTCAAAATGAAATGAGAGTTTCAAAATCATACTCTGGTATGAATATTGACAACACCAACATAAGCTGTGGCCTAAATAAATGGTCACAACAACACTACGCAACGAGGGCATTGCTCTCTCCTTGGACAGGGTTTGGAGGGAAGGGGATTTGACTTCACTGTATTCCCTGAGTAAGATATTGTTCTGGTCTAATCAAGCCCAGTTCTTTGGAGAAAGACAGAGACCTCTTTGTTAAATCCAGGGGAAATCCACATTAAATTTAGCATGGAGGCCCATTTCTCTTTTACTAATTTATGTCACTGTATAATTCTATGCATGTGAAGAAGCCCAAGAAAAATATGAAATTATAACCATGTTCTCGTTCTATTGTATACAAATGGTTTTTGTTCCCTAATTCAGACTGTTTACTTTAGAGAGAGAGTGAAATTTAGGGACAGGAGGGGCTCTAGAGATGATCTACTTAGATCCCATCCTTTGACAGAACAGAAAATGATGCCCTAATGGAGCTAAGAAAGCAGCCATGCTAGAAACATAATCCAGAGCCCCTAACTTTTTGATTCTCTTACTCAAGAGAAACAGTTTCATCAATAGCAGTTGGTAAAGATAAAATCGTACTACAATTCAGATATGTTGTGATATTTTGTGGGCTTATTAGTCAATCTAATTATTACTATCTCTATGGGAAAAAATATACTTAAGGTTCTAAATAACCAACTTGCACATGTAATTTTGGAGTAAAGAGAGTTAATAAATAGTCTGAAGCTAAAAGCCCTGCGGTATAGTTCTTGGAAATTCTTGCATGGCCACAAGCACCCCGTGACTCTGAGGTGGCAGCTATGATTGGCAGGAAGTTCCCCAGGCATCTTCACTGAGCTCTCTCCTACTGATGCCCTTCATGGTGTCAGAAAGGCTGCACCTGCAGCAGCTGCCTGTCACAGAGGTTCTCTGAGGTACACAGTGCTGGTGTGATGGACATGCACATGCACCACCCAGATCTCCATCAAGGAGGAACTGCCACCCAGCTGCAAGGAGCATGGCTGATAGATGGCCTCCTGCTGTTGGCTTCTCCAGGGCCAGCCTCTCTCAGCTAGAGAGCCTTTCTGCCCATGACTGTGCCTTCCTGGCATAGTCTGCATCTAGTGACTAAGCAAGGCAGCAGGATAAAGCCCAGACATGCAAATGGACAGTACTGTCTCAGAGCCCCACAGTGGGCTGGCCAAGGTTCTGTTGGGCCTGCACTGCAGTTCAACATTTTATTCTGCCCAATACTGTTACCTCCCTCTTCCTTTGACAGGCGTTTGTTTTATAATATACTTTCTTTTTTAGGATAATGTTTAATGCACAGAAAAATTGAGAAGATAGTAGGGAGTTCTTATATATTCCATATCCAATTTTCTCTATCACTAGCATCTTATATCAGTATGATGTACTTGTTGCAATTAATGGGCCAATGCGGATACATTACTATTAACTAAAGCCAACCGTTTAGTTAGATTTTCTTAGTTTGTACCTAATATCCTTTTGCTGTTCCAGGATTACAGCCAGAATGCTACATTGTATTTAGATGTTATGTCTCTTTTATTTTTAATTGCTTTGCAATGTTGCGGTGGTTTCTGCTGTACAATGAAGTGAATCAGCCCTAAGTATACATATATCCCCTCTCTCTTGAGCCTCCCTCCCTCCACCCCCAGATGCTATGTCTCTAGAGGCTTCTCTTCTCTCACAGGTTTTGATCCTAATAAATAACTTACATCTCAAATTCTCTTATAGTCTGTTTCCAGAAAATCTAATCTGCAATGGTTGTTGTCTCAATAGTCATTCTCTCCTTTTCTTGATAATATCATTCCAATTTCTTACCAGTAACAGTGGGCCCAGCCTCAGAACATGAATCACTGCGGTTCTAATCCAGTTGTGTAATCTCAGTCTAATGTGCTGGTGATTGACCCAGTGGTAGTCATATGACCCAATCATGGTCAGTGAAACACAAAGAGACTTCTGCCAGGGGCTTCCTGGGAAGATTTCCCAACCTGATAAAAATTATCAGTTCAATTCAGTTCAGTTCTTCAGTCATGTCCAACTCTTTGTGACCCTATGAATCGCAGCACGCCAAGCCTCCCTGTCCATCACCCTCTCCCGGAGTTCACACGAACTCACGTCCATTGAGTAGGTAATGCCATCCAGCCATCTCATCCTCTGTCATCCTCTTCTCCTCCTGCCCCCAATCCCTCCCAGCATCAGGGTCTTTTCCAATGAGTCAACTCTTTGCATGAGGTGGCCAAAGTATTGGAATTTCAGCCTCAGCATAAGTCCTTCCAGTGAACACTCAGGACTGATCTCCTTTAGGATAGACTGGTTGGATCTTCTTGCAGTCCAAGAGACTCTCAAGAGTCTTCTCCAACACCACAGTTCAAAAGCATCAATTCTTCGGCACTCAGCTTTCTTCACAGTCCAACTCTCACATCCATACATGACCACTGGAAAAACCAGAGCCTTGACTAGATGGACCTTTGTTGGCAAAGTAATGTCTCTGCTTTTCAATATGCTATCTAGGTTGGTCATAACTTTCCTTCCAAGGAGTAAGCGTCTTTTAATTTCATGGCTGCAGTCACCATCTGCAGTGATTTTGGAGCCCAAAAAAATAAAGTCATCCACTGTTTCCACTGTTTGCCCATCTATTTCCCATGAAGTGATGGGATCTAATGCCATGATCTTTGTTTTCTGAATGTTGAACTTTAAGCCAACTTTTTCACTCTCCTCTTTCACTTTCATCAAGAGGCTTTTTAGCTCCTCTTCACTTTCTGCCATAAGGGCGGTGTCATCTGCATATCTGAGGTTATTGATATTTCTCCCAGGAATCTTGAGTCCAGCTTGTGCTTCTTCCAGCCCAGCGTTTCTCATGATGTACTCTGCATATAAATTAAATAAGCAGGGTGACAATATATAGCCTTGATATATTCCTTTTCCTATTTGGAACCGGTCTGCTGTTCCATGTCCAGTTCTAACTGTTGCTTCTTGACCTGCATACAGGTTTCTCAAGAGGCAGGTCAGGTGGTCTGGTATTCCCATCTCTTTCAGAATTTTCCACAGTTTATTGTGATCCATGCAGTCAAAAGCTTTGGCATAGTCAGTAAAGCAGAAATAGATGTTTTTCTGGAACTCTTGCTTTTTCCATGATCCAGCGGATGTTGGCAATTTGATCTCTGGTTTCTCTGCCTTTTCAAAAACCTGCTTGAACATCCGGAACTTCACGGTTCACATATTGCTGAAGCCTGGCTTGGAGAATTTTGAGCGTTACTTTACTAATGTGTGAGATGAGTGCAATTGTGCGGTAGTTTGAACATTCTATGGCATTGCCTTTCTTTGGGATTTGGATGAAAACTGACATTTTCCAGTCCTGTGGCCACTGCTGAGTTTTCCAAATTTGCTGGCATATTAAGTGCAGCACTTTCACAGCATCATCTTTCAGGATTTGAAATAGCTCAACTGGAATTCCATCACCTCCACTAGCTTTGTTTGCAGTGATGCTTATCAAAGAAGTTCAAAGAGAAGGGTTGCCCCACCCCCACCCCACTCCTCTCCCTATCTGCTGCTGCTGCTGCTAAGTCGCTTCCATTGTGTTCGACTCTGTGCGACCCCAAAAATGGCAGCCCACAAGGCTCCCCTTTCCCTGGGATTCTCCTGGCAAGAATACTGGAGTGGGTTGCCATTTCCTTCTCCAATGCATGAAAGTGAAAAGTGATAGTGAAGTCGCTCAGTCGTGTGCGACTCCTAGCAACCCCATGGACTGCAGCCCACCAGGCTCCTCTGTCGATGGGATTTTCCAGGCAAGAGTACTGAAGTGGGTTGCCATTGCCTTCTCCACACTCCCTATCTACAGAAGGCTTTCTCTGGTGGTTCAAATGGTAAAGAATCTGCCCGCAATGCAGGAGACCAGGGTTCAATCCCTGAGTCAAGAAGATCCCCTGGAGAAGGGAATGGGACCCCACTCCAGTAATCTTGCCTAGAGAATTCCATGGACAAAGAGGACTGACAGGCTACAGTCCATGAGTTTGCAGAGAGCTGGACATGACTGAGCAACTAACACTGTCCTGTGAAGCAACAAGGCAATGCAGAGGACAAAGTCTCCAGGATCTTTACTGACATCATGGAATTGCAGAACCAACACTGCAACTGGAATTATTGTTATATAAACAATAAACATCCTTCTGTTTAAGACACTGACAGCTGAGTTTTCTGTTCCTTGTAGCTGAAAGCATTTCTAACATGAACTCTCTCGAGGTAGCCCAAGAAAGAGGCTTATTATACAGATTCACATGACTAAGAAGGAAACAGAATGTCATAAAACGTTAATAACAATCCAGGTTTCCCAGAGCCTTCACTGAACAGTGGTTTTAGCAGGAATCCTCACTTGGCGATTTTGGAGGTCTTCACTCCTGTGCTTGACTCTGTATATCTTTTCTCTGCCTCATATCTTCTGCTTCCTCACAATATAGCTCACTTAGGACATCTTAAGTATCTCTTAATTTAATGATCTTTCAGCTTCAGCTCCCAGTAGAAATTTTCAATATTTATCTGTTGAAAATCTTCATAGGAGAGGAATATAATCAACACAGCACTTCTTCTTCCACCAGGTCATACTACAGGTCACTAGCGAGTCTACAGATTGCCTTTGGCATGTCCAATCAATTATACTTGGAGGAGCAAGGTCAAATGGTATAAAACCAAGCCATACTGAGCTACCCCTCCAACACCACTGTGCATGGGACAGTGAGTTGGTCAGGCACAGAGATACATGGGGTCTGGCAGAGCAGCAGCTGGGAGCAGAAAGATGGAGATATCAATGCCATACACTCTTATCCCTCATCTCTGTCCATCCTTACCAAATTAGTCCAGTTCTAAGTTTTTCTGTTTGTAAATTACTGGAAACATTCCTATCTAACACAAATAAAAGACAAGATGCCTTCAAATAAACTTTAGTTACTACCTCTACTAGGAAGCAAGCAAGAGAGAGAAGGAAAGAAGGAAGGAGTGAAGGAAGGGAGGAAGGGAGGGAAGAGAAGAAAGGAGAAAGAAAGAACAGAGCAAGGGTCTATTGTCTTTGACAGGCACAAGCAAGTGTTGATGACAAAGACTTGGCACATTAGCAAGAGAAGAAGACAGAAAGCAAAGCCATAGAGGAATGAGGTCCAAATCTGCTTCCAACTCAGCCCAGAGCCAATGGGAAACAGAGGTGGTTTCATGGAAGAGAGAAGTTTTAATGGATGACATAAACTGGACTAATCCAACAGGCTCCTGCAGTACAATCCTGCCCCGTGGAAAGCATTCCATGGATTCAGCCATACCATGGATCATACCATTCTTCCCCCAGGAGTGTCATCTCCTTTCTCTGAATCAGCATTGTGGAACATTTTTACTGCACATATCAGAGAGGCCCAAATTAATTTTATTTCTAAAACAGCAAAAGTACCCAATTTACCCCTAAGAATAAGACATACAACAGGAAACTCTGGTTCAATGTATCTAAAAGCACAGAGTGAACTATGAAAATGGGATTTCACTCCATGACTACCAGAGATTTCCTGCAAGCATTTGCTTTGCAGAAACCTTGGCTTTCATTCTTCTCTTGATTTTTTTTTTAAGCTGTCCTTTGAACACAACTCAGTAGGTAGTTGGCCCTTTTGATGTTTGGCACTGGCATAAAAAGGATGAGTTATTTAATTTTCTGCAAAGGCGGCCAAGCCTGTTCTGTATGTAAAGAGGCAAGCCGTTCATGCACATGTGACTGCAGGAGTGATAACTTTTTCTTCTTTGAAGGTTCAAAGTTAACATGTCAACTGAATTCCAAGGAATTGTGCATCAGACCCTGAAATGAAAAACTAAGTCAGGCAACTTGAAGTGTGGGGTTAAAGCAATTATCATGAACATTAAGGGGAACTGCAGGATGGCTCATGGTAGAAAAATGTTTTTTTCCTTTTTGTCTTCAATTTTCTAGGTTGGCTGTCTTCTGACCAAAGAGAATATTGGCAATCCAAAGGAAAATCCAAAAGGAACTGAAGTTGGCTATGTCCACAAAAGCAAGACAAATTAGAAATCTGACTTGATTTATAGGATAGAACATGTGCTAGTAGGAAAGATTCCTTTAGTCTGAATGGTCCAGATCAGTCACTTGCAAGGAGCTGAACTGATATGTTGTGATAGAAGTTTTTATTTGAATATAAACAAGGCCTGAAGGGAAGCAAACAACACCCAATGAAGTTATTGAATGCTTGTACAAGTTAGGTTGTGTGCGAAGTGCCAGGAATATAGAAATTAAAAAGATAAACATCCACTAAAACTATTCCATTAAACAACTGTAATAAGGATAAAGTAGAAATAAATTAAAATAGATGCCTATAGAGTTTATGCATTTGGAGGATGGTTAGGATGGTTCATGAGGTTCATGAACTTTCCAAAGTCACTGGCCTACTTGAATCCAATCCAGTTACCTTAACATGAAACTGAAGACCATCTACAATTTGGTCTCAGATACTTTTCTGTTCTTCTCCCCTTCCAAGCTTCTTCAGCCCCAAATCCTGAACTTTGGGGTTAACACAACTGTTTTCAAATGCACTGTAACTCTTCAGTTTCAGTCAAGCCATTCTCTCAGCCTGGAATGCTCTCTCTGCCTGCACTCTTTATGTTTCCCTTTCTTCCTGCCACAATTCCTCTGTCTTATGATTTCTGTTGGACAATTGAAGCCCACTCTTTTTTCAGCCTAATTAAATGCTAACACCTCCATGAAGAACATCACTGATTCCTCCTGGTCCGATTTTCATGCACCCTTCTGGGCTCCTATTACAGGTGGTTTATGCCTCTACGTTGGTCGACACTGTTTACACCTAGCATTACAGTCATAATATATCCACATCTCCCTCCAGATTGTTGCTTTCTTGAAGAGAGTCATGGTATTATTCATTTCTGAAGTCCTGCTAGAGTTACACCAAGTAGGTACTTAAACCTGCTTTAATGTATTGAACTGAGTTGAAGAAGGACAAACAAGATGCATGAATGTGTTCTTCTTAAATAAGCATAGCAGATTTGTAAAGTTCAAATAGCCTATGAAAATTCGTGTGTGCTTTTGTTTTTTAGTATTTTTTGTTATTTTCTATATCAGTGTGTTTCTTTTTACATGGGTTTCCCCTCCAGACTTCTGTATTCTTGATATTTCTCATTTTTAAAACTTATTTTTGGTCTAAACCACTCTTCCTTTGTGTCCATATCTGTACCAGAAAGTCAGGCCACTTCAGGAAAGCATGGACCAGTACACACTGACAGAATTTCCTTATCATCAGAGCATGTCCCTGCCCCAGACATGTCAAGGAAATGTACATTCTGAAGGAATGTTCACAACACCATCAGCTGGATGGAATTTCTTTATTCCAGAGCATGTTGGTCAGCTACATGAACAGGGGCATGTGGACAGACAAACCTTAAATAGCGAGCTTCCCATTTGTAATAAAAACTGATTAGATCTCTGGGCTAATTTTAATTAACTTTTCCAAAGACTAAAAGAGGAAAATAAGGTCTAGAAAGAGGACTGTTTTTATGTCAAGAACTACAAAAATTCAGGATAAACCAAAGAGAAGGAGAAAGGACAATAGGGAACATGACCCTTAAGTGAATCTTTGGTTCTGACTTCACAGACTTTTGAGGTTTCAAGGAAAAGGTGGTCAGCATTACTATTGGCAGCTGAGAGACAGAATCACTCATTCAATAAACTGTTCAATAAATATTTGCTGAATGTCTGCTAGGTGGCAGGACTGTTTGTAGAACTGAGAAGGGCAGCCATGGTCTCTGCTCTTGATGAACTTTCAGTCTAGGGAGGAGGCTGGATCTTAAATAAACCATTGCACAATTGATTGTGAGAAGTATTACTATGCAAAAGTGTATGGTGCTTAGAGAACGCATATAATGAGGGATGTGTAATCTAGTCTGTGGGGTCAAGGAAGGTGGCTCTGTGGAAATGACATTGAAGGGCTCAGGAAGACAAGTGGATGTTTGGCAGGTAAAACAAAGTAAAGAGAATTTGCCTTAGGGTGAGAGAAAGTGAACATAGATGCAATCAGACCTAGAAGTCAAAATAGGAAGTTAGACTTGAAGGATGAGAAAAAATGGATTTATACACTGGTGGAACTTTTCTCTGACTGCGCCAATTAACCAGCCTCCCTATGGAATGTTCTTCTAGCACCCTGTCTCTGTGTTCGAGAGTTCATAATTGTGTATAAGATCCATGTCTGAGAATGTGTGTGTATGTGTGTATGTGTGTGTGTGTGTAAGATCCATGAAGGTGGGAATCATTTTATGTTTTAGTCACTATTGTAAGCCCATCTTTGCCACAGAACCTGGAACATCATATGCTCTCAACAAATATTTGTAGAATGAATGAATGACCAAGTGAATAAACGATTGGCATAGTAATAAAAACACTTCTGAGTGTTGAGTTCCAATTCTGGTTCCAGCACTAACTGACTATTGATATTGGATATTTCATCTAATATCTTTAGGATCCATTTTCTTTTTTCATGAACAAAATTAAAATGTTGAACAAGATTACCTCTAAACTCTTTTCCAGTTCAAAATTCTTATGTGCTCTATTCCCACAAGTTTTATTTTTTGTTCCCATATTTTCCACAGAATAGTGTAGGTTTTTCCCAGTTCTTATCATCTGCCTGCTCACAGGCAACACCCAGCACTCCAGGCACTGCCACACAAAATCAAAATTTGCAAGTTTATCAGACCCTGGTCAGTGGAAGCAAATTCTGAAGAGCTGGGCTTTCCTCTACCCCAAACAATTTGGGTTATCAAAAGATGAACATCAAAGCTGATGACTGAAAGTTTCCCAGCCAAGTGGGCCTTTGATTTGCTTTTACTACTTACACACTAAGACGTTAGTTAAAAAACAGAATTCAAAAGCTCTTTTCATTTATATTTTTGGCTCTTTCAGTAAAACAGATTATCTAAGAGTAATTAACCATCTGAGGGGCATAATTACCCCTACTAAACTCGCACTGAATCACAGTCACACACATATATTGGGTTGGCCAGAAAGTTTATATGGTTTTTCCGTAAGATGGTACAGAAAAACTATACGAACTTTTTGGCCAACCCCAATTCATAAGTAGGATAGAGTCCCAGCAAGGGGATATTTTTCCTGAAAATTTTCTTAGAATAGACATGATTACATTTCAGTGGTTTATTAACATGTGGTCTTTAAAATTCCTATCTTAAAAATGAATGCGGTTCAAGAGTGAGGGGACATATGTATACCTATGGCTGATTCATGTTGATATATGGCAGAAACCAATACAATATTGTGAAGCAATTTGCTTGTCTGCCTCCAATGCGGGAGACCTGGCTTCGATCCCTGGGTCGGGAAGATCCCCTGGAGAAGGAAATGGCAACCCACTCCAGTATTCTTGCCTGGAGAATCCCATGGACGGAGGAACTTGGTAGGCGCTAGTCCATGGGGTCGCAGAGAGTCGGACACGACTGCGCGACTTCAACTTCACCTTCACCTTCACCTTCACCAAAAAATAAATAAGTTTGGGAAAAACAGAATAAAGAACATATTTATTACAAATATGGCAGAAGAAAAGATTAGTCAACTTGAAGATATAGTGATAGAAATTATAGAAAATGAAATGCAAAGAGAAAAAAATAAAAGAAGAGAGAAAGGAAAGGGAATCAGTGAACTGTAGGATTATTTCAAGGACATAATATACATGTAATTGAAGTTCCTCGGATAGTTTAGATATATAGAAAAGAAGAATTTGCAGACAAAATTTTTCCAAATTTGATGAAAAGCTACAAAACCACAGATCTCTCAACAAACTCGAAGCACAAGAAAGAAAACCATACCAAAACACTTAATAACCATATTACTCAAAATCAATGAAGAAGAAACAAATCATTTTAAAAATCAGAGAAAAAAGACACATTACACACAGAGGAATAAAGATAAGGATGGCTGCAAATTTTAATCAGAAGCAATGCAAATGAGAAGACATTGGAACAAAAAGAACTGAAAAAAATCGTAATCTTAAAGAAATATTACAAACCCTAGGGCAACCACTTAGAAAGTTATTTAAGGAAGTATATTTGATATGCTTAAGACGAAAAGAAACAGAATCATACGGAATGTTCAGTTAAAATCAGAGAAGTCAGAAAAAGAGAAAGATGAATGGTACAGGAAAAGATATATCATGCTAATCAAAAGAAAGTTGTAGTGACTATATTAATTTCAGACTATGCAGACTTCAAAACAACGAAAGTCTTTAGGACTAGGGAGGAGCATGACCTAATGATAGAGAAGTCAATTCTCCAAGAAGATATAATCCTTAACATGGACTCCTAACAACAAAGCATCATGACACAAGAGGCAGAAACTGGTAGAACTGCAATAAGAAATAGACAAATATAATAGTTGGAGACTTCAACACCCATCTTTCAGTAAATGACAGAAAAAGGAAAGCAGAAAAAGGAAAAAATAGTGAGAATATAATTGAACTAAATAGTATCATCAATCAATTGGATCTAATTAACATTTATAGACTATTTCATCCAACAGTTAGCAAATATACATTCTTCTTAAGTTCACCTGGAATACTCACCAAGATAGGCCATATTCTGGGCCTATCTAAAATAGGCACCTAAAACAAAATTTTTTTAAAACAAATTTTAAAAACAGAAATCATATAAAGAGTGTTCTTAGACAGCAGTGAAATTAAGCTAGAAATCAGTAACAGAAAGATAGCTGGAAAATCCTAAAATATTTGGAGTTTAAACAAGGCAATTCTAAAAAGACTAATCATAGGAAGTGTTGGTGTTGTGTACAATTGAAACCCTTATACACTGCCAATGGGAATGTAAAATAGTACAAGCACCCTGGAAAATAGATTGGGTTTCTTAAAAAGTTAGACATAGACCTGCCACATGATCTATGCATTCTATCCCTAAATATTTATCCAAGAAGAATGAAAGCATATATTTATAAAAAGACATATACATGAACACTCATAGCAGCTTTATTTGTAATTACCAAAAACTGGCAACAGTTCAAATATCCTTCAACAACTATATGCATAAATGATTGTGGTATAGCCATATAATAGAATGCTCTATGGCAATAAAGAGTAATGAACTACTGATGAATGGTACCATCTGGGTGAATCTCAAAATAATTCCTGAGTATAAGAAGCTAGACAAAACAAGAGTGCATACTGTATGGTAACTTTATATAAAATACTAGAAAAACACAAACTAATCCATAGTGACAGAAGTCAAATCAGTAGTTAACAGGTGATGCTGGGTGGAAGGAGGCATGTAGAAGTGTTTGGGAGTAATGAATATGGAATATATTCGTTACCTTGACTGTGGCAGTGTTTACATGGGTTATACATAGGTCAAAATTTATCAAACTGTATATTTAAATATGTGCATATTTAAACTGTATATTTAAATATTTATATGTCAATTATACCTCAAGAAAGCTGTTTTTGAAATGTATGTAATGCAAGTGCCCAGGAAAAAAATGCAGTTACATAATGTAATTATTTCTTTTGTCCTGAACCAGATTAAGGGATTTTCTAATTTAAGTGGTCTCTAATTTAACTGGTTAGTTCACCTGGCTATCACAAACTATCAAAATCTAAAAGCATAAATGATAAATCAACTTCATTGCAGTCCATCTCATTTTGTTTTGTTCCATGAATTATTTTTTTCAGTCAGCAATTATGTGCTTGGCTGTGAGGGTAGCAAGGCCATGAAGTATATGGAAAGAAAAGAACTTCAAACTAAATGATGGTAGGTTAGGAACATTATCTTCTTATACAGAAGACATATGTTGGTGCTAAGTCACTTCAGTCACGTCTGACTCTTTGCAATGCTATGGACTACAGTCCACCAGGTTCCTCTGTCCATGGGATTCTCCAGACAAGAATACTGGAATGGGTTGCCATTTCTTCCTCCAGGGGATCTTCCTGACCCAGGGATCCAATCGCATCTCTTATGTCTCTTGCATTGACAGGTGGATTCTTTACCACTAGCACCACCCTGGAAGCCCTATACAAAAGATAGCACACTATGTTTCTACAAGAAGGTGTTTTATATCTCTACTTTCCTGAGCATCTTCTTGCAAATGTCAGCTCCTAAATACAGAAATCACATCATTTACTTTGTGTTTCATGGAGCATCTGTGGCTTAAACATACTCTTTGATGAGAACAAGGATATTCCTATCAAATCTCAATTTTGCTCTAAACTGTTTCATTATTTTGCAGCTGCTTAAAACAAGTGTGGTCTTCTAGGGCTCTAAAAAAAGTAAATGAGCAAATATTACCCATTCCCTAAGACACTATCTGAATATCATGAGGTTCACTTTGTGTAACTATGTTTTAGATTCTGGGCATGTGATCCTTTACTTGTTTTCATAGCAGACTAAAGTTCCTTTGCAGTCTTTCCTTAGAGATCTGCTGATGACTTCTTTCATTATGGGATTCTCAACCAAAGGGCTGTTTACCAAACATTTAACTTGCTTCAGCCTGTCACCTCTACATAACATTAACTTAATCATGTTTGAGTAGGAAGAGAGGAAGATTAATATGCTTTTATAAACACTTAGTAAATAAGGTAATGATATTAAATAAAGCTATGCTTGTAAAAGTTTCTGTTTTTACAGATAACATGAATACCATTTCTCCAAAGAACCAGCTTCTTCATTTTCTCTCTTCCATGAGTTGTCTTTTCTTTCTTGGCACCTCTGAAATTAGTGTCCACTGAGAGGTACAATTAGAGCCTTGTAGACTCTGCCTAGGAGACTGAACACTCTTCACTCTGAACTTAGATTTAACATATAGTTAGAACAGCTCACATGGACGTTAGCAAAGTGTACTTAGCATCATTAGTTTTTTGTATTAATCCTTACTCTCCAACAAAAAATTGTGAATTAACTGTATTGCCCCTTTGAGTCTTAATGTTGAACCTATCTAACTCTTGGTATTGTTACTTTTTAAAAATCTTCTTCAGAAGTTACGTATAAAGGGGAGTAGAATTTGAGAATACTACATCATCTTACAACAACATGTATGGAGCACTGCCCTTGATGCCAAGAATTCTGCTAGACCTGTTGGAAATACCAGGATATGTCAAGTTGTCACAGAGGTCGCATGAGATCAGATCGCAGAGGGTTCCCCAGTGCAAGGCGAAGGGATTTGGACAGGATGCATGCTTAGTTGCTCAGTCCTGTCTGACTCTCTGTGATTCCACGGACTGTAGTCTGCCAGGATCCTCTGCCCATGGGATTCTCCAGGCAAGAATACTGGAGTGGCTTGCCATGCCCTGCTCCAGAGGATCTTCCCAACCTGGGGTTCGAACCTGTGTCTCCTGCACTGGCAGGTGGATTCTTTACCACTGGGCCACCTGGGGAACCATTAAAGGTTTTAAAGCAGGAGGAGGACAAAATGAAAGTCAGTTTTTAGGAAGTCTTTATCTGATAGAATCATACAGGATGAATAAATTCAGGACAAACTAGAGGCAAAAAAACAAAACCTAATTAGTAGAGTAGGTAAGGATTGAAGTTGTCCAGCTATGAGATCAAGACAGAAAGAAGTGGAAGCAGTTCAGGGAGAAAGGAAGATAACTATGGGCTGAAGGCTTGATAATGAAAACACAACTTCTATTATTTAAGTCCTAAGTATTTTTCTCTATAATTTTTATTCTTTACTTATATATCTGTCTTCTTCCAAAATAGAATTTCAGAAAGTTTATAAAACTTCATGCAGGATAACATGAAATTTAAAATAAGTTGGTCACAAAATTAGAACAAAGGAACGATTCTGGTTAGAAAGTAAGGGAAATCAACCCTGAATACTCATTGGAAGGACTGATGCTGAAGCTGAAGCTCCAGTATTTTGGTCATCTGATGTGAACAGCTGACTCACTGGAAAAGTCCCTGATGCTGGAAAAGATTGAGAGCAGAAGGAGAAGAAGGTATCAGAGGATGAGAAGGCTGGTTGGCATCACTGATGCAATGGACATTAACTTGGACAAGCTTCAGGAAATGGTGAGGGACATGGAGGCCTGGCATGCTGCAGTAATGGGGTCACAAACAGTTGGACACGACTAGGCAACTGAATGACAAAGACAAGGTTGTTATAGAAAATGCATGCTGAGAGGAGAACACAATTTGATACTTGAATCATTGTGCAAATAAATGTAAAAAATTAAGATGGAAAAAACCAATTTCTCAGTATAAGCCCAATAGTTTCTGATACCAAAAACAAAGAGACATGTCTCTCCAAGGTGTGCAGACAGAAGATACTGTGCTCTTTGGTGAAAAATAACTGTCCTCAAAAAAAATTTTTTGTGTAACTGCACCACACAGCTTTCAGGATCTTAGTTCCCTCACCAGGGCTAGAATCTGCCCCCACCTCCCGGGGTGGGCAGGAGTTCTAACCATTGGACAACTAGGGATTTCCCCTCAGCAATATTCTCAGAGTAAAAACATCTAGTAATGTAGGCACTTGGTATAACACGAGGAGGAAAAAAGTCAAAATTAGTGAAAATAATAACAATGAGAGGCTCCAAAGCAGCAGGATCTCTTTTTGGCTAGTCTGACTGAACTTGGGGATGGATTTCTTTTTTAATCCCCAGATGTCATGTTTCCCAAAATATGACCTACATACCATCAATATAAACTGAGGTACTTGATAAAAATGTAGACTCCTGGATCTCCCACAAGTTGTAATGAATCAGAATCTCTGGGGAAGGAGCCTCAGGAATTTAACTTTTTTTAAAAGATTCCCAAGTAATTCTGGTAAACACTGATGACTGAGAACCTCTGACTAAAGCCAAGTTTTTCAATTCTATAGTTTTTCAGATCTATAGACTTGTTACAGGATGTGAATTCAGTGAGCCATGATAGACCTTTTAAAAAATGAGAACAGAGACTTCCCTGGTGGTCCAGTGATTAAGACTCTGAGCTCCCAATGCAGGGGACCCAGGTCAGATCCCTGGTCAGGGAACTAGATCCCACAAGCCACAACTAAGAGTTTGCATGATGCAACTAAAGATCCTGCTTGCCATAACTAAGACCTGGCACAGCCAAATAAATAAGTAAATAGTAAAATAAGTAAATAATGAAATAAAAAACACAATAGACTAGAATATATCACAGTGCCCCCAACTCATAAGGGTATGGAACAAGCATAAGTATTCTTCAGGGTAAATTTTGTGAATATATACATATTATTATATGAAATACATATAATTTAACATAAAAATACTTATAGAGTATATCCATATATATGTATATATAAAGCATGACTATTATATACATGTATGACATCATAACATATATAAAAGTCTTACAGTCATTATATATTTTTTCATGGCAATACTAGTTATAGGAATCCTTCAGAGGATATTTCCTCTGGCTTGTTTTCTCCACTCAGTTTTCATCAAGTTCTGAGCAGCAGTGTGTCTGAACTCAGACCTGAGGGAAGGACCCTGTAGGTAAGTGTCATGTGTCCTAAACCATCAGCCCAACTGGGCAGAAGCAAGTTATATTCGTGAGGAGTTGAGAAGTTAAGACAAGAACTAGAAAATAAATAGAAGGCCAGAGATAGCAACTGTGCTCCCGAAGGCCAATCCAAGAATCTCCTCAAGATATAACGGGTTCACCTAATACAGAAGTGGAACAAGCAAGTTTACCTCTACAACTGAACAGTTCTTTTCCTTTTTGACCACTTTTCCTTCTCTTTCTAAAAACAACCTCCCCTTCTACTCAAGAAAGAGCTCATCTCTTTGAATCCAGGGCCTTAAAGTTGAGGCATCTTTTCCCTGCCTTCTCAACCTAAGAAATATACATATTTCAAGACCAAGCTGAAGTTCCACCTTCTCAATGGAAACATCACAAACCACAGTCAGGGTTCTTTGCTCTGAATTTCTATACTCATTTATTCATTATCACAATTTGTCTTGTATAAATTCATGCATTCACTCAGAACAAGTGTTTATTAAGCATCTATCATGTGTCAGGTTTCTGTAATGGTAGAAAATGTACTTGGCTTTGAACTCTTCACAGCACTCAGGTCAATGACTTGCATGTATTAAGTACTCAACATGCATTGTTGACTAAAATGCATTTTTGCCTCCTACTTCTGTTTTTTTGTCACTTTCTTCTTTTAAAATAGTAACAGTAGATACACAAAAAATACATGAAAATGTGTAGCAAATTAAGTGGCAGCTAACTGTGTTCACATTTTCATGTCTTTACAATACAAGGCTGTTCTTGTGTGTGTAGATATGACTTTCTTAAGTTATATTTAGTTAAATTAAAAACATTTATCAGACTACATTTATCTGAATACATTCCAAGCATCATTTACCCTAAAAAGGCAAATCAATTTTGAATTCACGATGGAATCTTTAATTTGTTTCAATTTGTTCTACCTGAGATGCTTAAATGAATACATAATACTCTCACATCTCCCTAGGAATATCCTAAACCAAAAGCTAAGAATGACTTTCTCCTTTCTTTGTTAAACAAGCTTTAGGAGTGAATGTATCATCTTATGCATTTTTAAGCAATAAAAATATCTTCATGGAAAAAAATTTTTTTACTCAGTTTCTATGATTGAATAATTTGCAACAGCTCGGAAGCTAGGTACATTAAACCCACTTATAACAAAGCTTTTAAAATACACAATAATATGTATTAATTGTCGTAATTTTTAGACAATCACCTATAACCCTATTACCTAGGAATAAGTACTTGGAAAATATCCTGCTAGGTTTAAGAAGTCATTCAGTTCAGTTCAGTCACTCAGTCGTGTCCGACTCTTTGCGACCCCATGAATTGCAGCACACCAGGCTTCCCTGTCCGTCACCAACTCCCAGAGTTCACCCAAACTCTTGTCCATCGAGTCGGTGATGCCATCCAGCCATCTCATCCTCTGTCGTCCCCTTCTCCTCCTGCCCCCAATCCCTCCCAGCATCAGGGTCTTTTCCAATGAGTCATTAGTTTATCAGTTATCTATGAGAAATCTTTGAATTTACTAGCCTTAAGGATAGAACTTTGTCATCCAGCCTTAGACAACAGTGGTAGAATCAAATAGGAGAAAACAATGTGGAATAGGTAGTTTTTTCAGAGAGAATTCATCATACATCTTTCTTCATGAAGCTATTAAGATGGGGGAGAGAAACAGTTAAGAGAAGGTAACTTTATCTCTGAGACAAGATATGTTATTATTGCCTTAATAACCAAATTACTCTGCAATATTACTTTCACTCAAGAATGTTATATGCTTAATAAGAAGTACCAAGATAGGATGTGCTCAGCATTTTCACACTCATTTACTGCAGTACCTCAGAGCATTATAAAATGTTCAATTGAAATATCATTTTCCAGCTGAGTTACAGTTCTGCAAAGAGTTAGGGAAACTAAAACTCTAGATTCTGTCCTAGAGATTGTTAAATTTAATGTTATTATGACTATCTCACATGCCAAGGTAAAGCCAATAGTGTTAACTTACACCCAAGAGAATAGAGTGAAACTATAATCACTGACTGACAACTGACTTACAACAAAAAATCCTCACAGACTTAAATTGCTGCTTTAAAGGAGACATAACTAATGTCAGTACTAGAGAGAGGAAAGCAACTTGATCCCTGCGTATTCATGTCAGTATGTCAATGCATATCTATCTATGATCTCAACATAAAAATGGAAGAAGGTCAGGATATCTGAGCATGGTGTTAAAGTCTAGACCAAATTTGATCAAAGATCAAAGCTACTGCAACTACCAATCTTAACCACATTCTGTTAGGTTTAATTACAATTAAACTCATAATTCATTTCCAGGATCTCAACATCCTGGCTAGTACTCTGGAAATTTCTACCTAACCATACAGGGATTGAGATATTTTAAGATTCTAAGCCTATAATAGTATGTTTGTAGATAATTATATGCTATGGGATGCATAATATGATTCCCTGATCTTTAGATAACATGGGGACCATTGAATGAGAGCCTGAGTAAAAGCAGTAATTCAAAATTTCCTTCCTTTGTAATTTGTTGGTCTAAATCTCACCATTACTTTTTCATTGTTTGGACCTTATTGTATTAAAAGGCAGGGCAAGCCTGATAAGAGCAAAGGAAAGGCTTAACACAGTTTGGAGAAGGCAGCATGGATTTCCTCCAGAACAGGGACCCACCCTAGAGGCCTGGAACCATGGGAATTTCCTGAAGGATGTGCCAGTCTATAGCTTAATTTTCACCCTAAGATTAATGGACCTGGGTGGGTATGGAACATTCTCCAACTCTGGGTGAAATCAAATATCACAAGTGAGAAGTTCAGGTGAATTTCTCTTTTCTATGGATACCAGTATACTGTCAAGGAGACTCACAGACTACATGAAGGGAGAAAAATGTTTTTCCTGCAACTCCTATGAACTGTGAAGAATTGAAATTATATGCTTGAGGACAGCAACAGCCCAAAGCCTAAGAAGAAAAAAAAATTTAAGCTACTTCTGAAAACTGATGAATGTCACATATTATGCTCACAGGATATCCTATCCAAAAGGATTTGCTTCTTTCAACTGTCCTGCAACTCACAGCTGTGACTGTCACATTCTTGAGGTGAAGTTATGCTCCATGTCCACTTAAGCATGATCTGCCTATGAAAACTGCCAACCACAAATATGCAGGCATTAGATCATCCTGCCCTCCCATCACTACCACAAACACTTGGGATAGTGCTGGATGTATTAAAGTGATTAAGTGATTCTACTACAGCAGTGGTTCTCAACAGGGGGTGGTTTTGCCTCCTAGGGGACTTTTGGCAATGTCTAGAAACATTTTTGATGGTCACAACATGTGGGGTGGGGGTGGGTGTTGCTATTGTCATTGAGTGGGTAGAGACCTAAGATGTTGCTAAACAAGGCACACAACAGCCCTTCAACAGCAAAGAATTATTGTGCCCAAAAAGTCAATAGTACCTAGGTTGAGATACTCTGAACTAGAGTTTTCTTTTTCTCACAATTGCTCTGTGGAGACGTGCATGGATGCAGGTATGTAAGGATGATAGAGCAATGTATTTGCTCCCTTATTTCTGCATCCTTCAAAATCCTCTTCTCTACCTTTGTGTAACTGCTTACCATTCTGCTTTCACCAAAATCTACAGCTTCTAAATGAAAGACACCAGAGGTCAGTTTTAGCACGAAACAAATGTTTCTCTCTTCCAGTAACCAAATGGTGCATCCTAACTTTTCAAGTGTCTTCAAATGTTTTGATGAATTGAGGTTCTTCTCTAGCTGGTGAAGAAAAACAACATAGATAATGGTCTCTGCAGCTGCTGGGAGGTTTGTGTGTTGTGTACTTTTTTTTGTCAAGGTTAGCTGCCCCGGCTACATTAATTTATGCACTTGACCAAGCAAAATGCCTCATTCCTAAAATAGGGTAGTCAAAGAAACCAGATCAACCTGGAAGGAAACATGAAACTGTGGAAAAGAAGATAAGGCTGACCACTCAATCACCTCATTTTCAGAAGAATCAAAGTCTTGCCATGCCAAGGCCACCTGCTAAAGTTCAGAAAAAGAAACATTGCAAGAAGAAAGAAATGCTGATGCAGATGCAATGATAGGCCAAACTAGAACTAGAGGTTGTGGGGCCAAGGGAGAGCACATTCTTTTCCCATAACTACTTCATAATCATGCTCCCAAGTAGAGGTATTTGCCTGCCTTATGTTAAAAGCATTAAAGGATAACCCATATCCTCTTTTGCTTACAGACCTCATAATCAAAAGGAAGATAACTATTTCCAGGAAAGTTTGAGTCTGCAAGAAGAGTGGTGTAAATAACTAAAAGTTCTTACCTGTTATCAGCCTTTAACATAGAACACATTTTCATTCTATGTGCCAGTGTTGCAGATAATATAATGTAAGGAGGGGAAAGCCAAGACTTAATCAAAAATCTATTCCCCTTATGAGGAGAATAGATTTGAACTTATATTTAGGCAGAGTGACATAAAGATGGATCCCTTTCTCAAACCAGGTTTTCCAGTGCCTATCACAAAGCCCATCAGTCATCCATCCTCCTTGCTAATTAAACTCCAGTTATGTAAGGAAGTGTGATTTTTCACACTTAAGGACAGTTTCCTGGCCTCTTTTCCTTTATCATACTCTTCCTCACCATTATCCCCACTTTTGTCTTCTCTTTCTTTAAGATTAGACTCAGGTGTCAGTTTTAGGGAAACTTCCTATGACCCTCTCTCTTCTTTTTCTGTGCTTCTATAATAGCCAATTAATAACAGCATTATTCTTTATGACATTTTCCCATCTACTCACATTTCCAGTGGATATCAGATGTTTAGTATTCAAAATATTCACTTGAGGAATTTGCTAAAAATACAAATTCCCTTGCCCTGTGCAGAGATTTTTGAATCAGTAGGTGTGGGGTAGGCCCAGTGATCCTGATGCTGGTTATCCACCAACAACACTGGAGAACTGTCTTGAACCCAGAGCTCCTTGAAAACTGAGACTAAAAGCCATCTTTAATTATTCTTCATATTCCTAGCTCCAATCCAGGATCAATCCATGGCACAGGGAAAGTCCATGTTTCAAAAAGCTGTTGAATAAATGAGTCCTGAAATATCTCTGGTTGAAAAAAAACATCAAATAAATTCTTTATGTATAGTAGTTGTGAGTATGAGGCCAGGAAGAGAAATTAGATGATAAGAGTGATGGAAAATCTCTGAAGTCAAATTTCTAACTACCTCATATTTTGCCAAGAAACATTACTGAAAGTCTCTTCTTCACTTCGGAGAAGATGATGGCACCCCACTCCAGTACTCTTGCCCGGAAAATCCCATGGATGGAGGAGCCTGGTAGGCTGAAGTCCACGGGGTCGCTAAGAGTCGGGCACGACTGAGCGACTTCACTTTCACTTTTCACTTTCATGCACTGGAGAAGGAAATGGCAACCCACTCCAGTGTTCTTGCCTGAAGAATCCCGGGGACAAGGGAGCCTGGTAGGCTGCCGTCTATGGGGTCGCACAGAGTCGGACACAACTGAAGCGACTTAGCAGCAGCAGCAGCTTCTTCACTTTCAGAATCAACTCCCATTACTGAGCCCACCATGCCTGGTATTACACCAATCAGCTACCTGTGGACTTTTATATCATCTTTATCCTGCATCCCACATCCTTCTCGCATTGCATCAGGAAGAAGATGTGCTTTATGCTAAATGCCCTCCTGTACTTTCTGATCATCCATTCTTAATCAGTAGTGCCCAACCTGAGATAGAAAGTTTTAAATCTCAATTTGAACAAAGATACGGAAAGGGTTTCATAATATTACACCACTTTTAGACAAAGATAAATAATACTCTGTATTCAAACAACAAGTAAAATCAGGACAGGAATAGAGAACCTGGATGTTAGCCATACTTGAAAAGTGTGTGTGTGTGTGTGTGTTGTGTGTGTACATATGTGGGTGTGCAGTTAAAAATGAGCTTTCCAGGAATTTTCAAATTTTCCATTAGAGAAAAATGGAGTTGATTCTTTGTCCTAGTGTCTCCCCATTCTGATTCAGAGGGAGCTGAAATATTCTTCACCCAACTCTTAGGGTCAAAGAGGTCTCCGTTATTGGAACGCTATTTTGTTTTCAAGCTATGTGATGTTAATGGCCTGATTACCAATATGGTGGTATAGCAGGGGTTTCATTTTAGGAAATCTGCAGTGAAGAATCTGCATGCCATTCAGGAGACTCAGGAGATGTGTATTTGATCCCTGGATCAGGAAGATCTCTTGGAGGAGGAAATGGCTGTCCACTCCAGTATTCTTGCCTGAAAAATCCCATGGACAGAGGAGCTGGCAGGCTAGAGTTCAAAGGGTCACAAAGAGTCAGATATGACTGAATGACTGAGCGTGTACCATATGTCAATGAAACTTTAAAAAAATATTTCTTTATGGCTTCTACACACACACCCAACTCATTTACCCTCTCTCCATAACAAATCCCTTTCCAAACATTCTGTCTAAAAAGCTTGCCGTTTAAATATATTTAAATAAACTTTCAATTTTGGAATTTTAGGTTTACAGAAGAAATTACAAAGAAAGCCCAGAGAGTTCTCATATACCCTTAATCAAATTTTTTCGAATGTTAACATATTTTATAACTGTGGTCCATTTGTCTAAACCAGAGAATGACAAACTATAGCAGTCTACTGGCCAAATCCAGCCTGTTGCTTGTTTTTGTAGGACCTGCACGCAAAGAAGAGTTTTTATACCTTTAAGGGGTTGAAAAAAATCAAAAGAAGAACATTTCATGACACATGAATAGCAGATGAAACTCAAAAGTCAGTACCCATAAATAAAATCTTACTGGAAGGCAGCCACGCCCATTTTTGTACAAACTGTCTGTAGCCCTTTATCACTATTATGGCTGAGTTGACTGGTTGCAACAAGAGACCACAGAACCCTCAAAGCCCAGAGTTTTACTTTCTGATCTTTTACAGAAAAGTTTGCTGACTCCTGGTCAAATCCAAGAAATTTACAGTGGTGCAATACTACTAAATAAACCATAGACTTTTAATGACCAGTTTTTCCACTAACGCTTCAGGATCCAATCCAGGACAGCACACTGCATTGGAGTGTAGCCATGTTTGCTCCACTTTTGTATGGTGAATATATTCACCCACCAGGTGTTCTGCATGTATATATTCACCCACCAGGTGCTTGATCCAACTTTGGAAAATATTCCGGCCTAACAAATGGATTTCAGCTGGCCACTTGAACAGGGTTTGTTTTTGTTGTTTGTTTGGGATTGTTTACATGTTTTACACAATAGGCAGCCAATTTAATGCAACATCTGGGCTAGGAACGCTGTGAATTTGAAGATGGAGGAAGAGCTATATTTATTCAAGCAGTCCATGCGCTGGGCCAAGGCAGGGTACCAACTTGGGCCCTTCATAAGGCGGCTCCCAACGTCCACCCACCCTCGTACAGTGTGAGGCCTTCCCGCGGTCCCATGTAATCCCTGTCCTTTGTTTCCTCTTCCACCAGCCTGGCCTGTGAACAGCACCGCTCTCCCTTTCACCCGGCGGCTTTCAATGGGCTCCGCAGGCACAGGCGGGCGGCGTCCGGTTGCTGGGCAACGGCCAGAAAGGCAGCGCACGTTGCCGCCAGGGCCGAGACACATCCGCACCAGCCCGTCTGCACTACGAGACTGTGGCCTGATTTCTCCCTCTCCATTGTTGTAGCTCACACAAAAGACTACAACTCCAGTGTCGTCCCGGGTCCTGCATTAAATTACGCGCCAGGCCATTCTTTGAACCCCAGCCTTTGTGGGCTGGGATGCGTCCCATTCCAGTGCCAGAACTCCAAGCCTGTCACTCACAAGCTGAAGCGCTTCCCCGAGTGTGGGCGAGTTGTCTCTCTCCCTCTTTCCTTTCGCCATATCCGCCCACCAACCGCTTTTGTTCCTTTCAGCTGGCAGCCAGGCTTCACGTTTGCCTTTTGACTGGTATGAGATCACTCCAGTGGCGCTCTTGGGCATTCCTCCCCACTTGCTTCCTTCTTTCTCAAACTTAAGCGTCGAGTATAAAAATCCCAGGCCTATGTGGTCATCTTTTCTTATCTCTTTCTCAACCATCCCCCTACCCCCCATACCTCACTCTCAAGTTTTTGAGGCTGCAGTTGCCAGGGCACTCAAACAACTTTAGAGATGAAGGGAGCTTTTCTCTGGTGTCTGCCAAAACTCCTCAAACTTCAGAGGCTGAAGTCATCCCTGAGCCCTTGGGATTTGCCAGCGCTCCTCTGTCCTCCAGTCTGAAGAGTTCCCTTTTACTCACCACCTCTGTTCCCAATCCATTGTTCAGCACCGTGTTCAGATTTGGGGCAATTCGCTGGTGAACCGAGAAGAGAAATGTTAAATCACACTTAGGAGCAACTGCATGTAAAAGCTGAAAGGGGTCTCCTCCAAAGGAAAAACATTCTGAGATGAATCTATTTTTCTTAAACGTGGACAAAGTGCATCCCATTAGATATTTGATACCAGTTCTTACTTGCTGAGGGAGAAGTACATGAAGATAACACTAACTCTTCTGGCTTTTTTTATGCTGTTTATGTGAAATGCTTGTTCAGCGGAGGTTCCCAAGTGTGGGCTCCACCCACAGTGCCTTCACAGGCCAGGGGTGGAGGCAGGCACTCAGGTCTCAGCACGCTGGCTACTGGCAGTGCGGGAATGCAGGTGTACCTGCCGCCTCCTGCCATCTCTGTGTGTCTCTCATTAGTACTGCTCCCTTCCCCATCAGTGCATTCAGTTCGGTCAATCATTCGTGTCCGACTCTTTGTGACCCCATGAACTGCAGCACGCCAGGCCTCCCTGTCCATCACCAACTCCCAGAGTTCACTCAAACTCATGTCCATCGAGTCAGTGATGCCATCCAGCCATCTCATCCTCTGTTGTCCCCTCCTCCTCCTGCCCCCAATCCCTCCCAGCATCAGGGTCTTTTCCAACGAGTCAGTTCTTCACATCAGGTGGCCAAAGTATTGGAGTTTCAGCTTCAACATCAGTCCTTCCAATGAACACCCAGGACTGATCTCCTTTAGGATGGACTGGTTGGATCTCCTTGCAGTCCAAGGGACTCTCAAGAGTCTTCTCCAACACCACAGTTCAAAAGCATCAATTCTTTGGCGCTCAGCTTTCTTTATAGTCCAACTCTCACATCCATACATGACCACTGGGAAAACCATAGCCTTGACTAGACAGACCTTTGTTGACAAAGTAATGTCTCTGCTTTTGAATATGCTATCTAGGTTGGTCATAATTTTCCTTCCAAGGAGTAAGCGTCTTTTAATTTCATGACTGCAATCACCATCTGCAGTGATTTTGGAGCCCAGAAAAATAAAGTCAGCCACTGTTTCCACTGTTTCCCCATCTATTTGCCATGAAGTGATGGGACCGGATGCCATGATCTTAGTTTTCTGAATGTTGAGCTTTAAGCCAACTTTTTCACTCTCTTCTTTCACTTTCATCAAGAAGCTTTTTAGTTCCTCTTCACTTTCTGCCATAAGGGTGGTGTCATCTGCATATCTGAGGTTATTGATATTTCTCCCGGCAATCTTGATTCCAGCTTGTGCTTCCTCCAGCCCAGCGTTTCTCATGATGTAGTCTGCATATAAGTTAAATAAGCAGGGTGACAATATACAGCCTTGACGTACTCCTTTTCCTATTTGGAACCAGTCTGTTGTTCCATGTCCAGTTCTAACTGTTGCTTCCTGGCCAGCATACAGGTTTCTCAAGAGGCAGGTCAGGTGGTCTGGTATTCCCATCTCTTTCAGAATGTTCCACAGTTTATTGTGATAAGATGCTGCTAAGATCCAGGGACAATGACACAAAATGGGTCACGAGAGGAATTCAACCTATACAGTTAAAACTTACTTTTAATGCAGAATTCTTATTATGGGAGTGGGAGAGAAAGAGCAAAAGTCTGTATGTCTTTAGTATATTTTAGCTTTCAGTTGGCTAATGTCAAACTCCAGCTACCATAAATTAATCAAGCAGGGATGATATGCTACTATTTGTCAACTAATGTGTCACAAGCACTGACACAGAACAGATACCCTAGTAGTGAGCATGGACCCTGGCCAGTAACTTGCATGGGTATGAACCCACTGAACAGTACTGCTGTTCACCACAAGGATCACAAATCCACGCCAAGCAACTGAGTGAGGGGTGAGTAGAGTTCCAAAAGGTAAAACATTGTCTTTTCTTCGAGGTATTTATTATTTAGTTTTTTTTTTAAATGAAACTAGCTTACACTAAATGATGAGATGGAGAAGGAAATGGCAACCCTCTCCAGTATTCTTGCCTGGAGAATCCTATGGGCAGAGGAGCCTAGCAGACTACAGTCCATGGCGTCACAAGTGTCAGACATGACTTAGCAACTAAACCAAATGATACCAATTGATAGAAGACAATAAAATTAACTATTCACAGCTTGGAATTTTTCTTGGTAATAATAATAGCTACATTTTTAAAGCAATCCTATGAAGTTATTGGTACTATTATTCTCCCCATTTTACATATATGGAAATATAAAGAAATATGAGAGACTTCCTCCTCTACAAAAAGAAGAGTGAAGTCCTTATTAATTGCCTGCAGGGTTTCAGGTACAGTTCCAGGCAAGATGGCCATGAATACAGATGACCACACTTTAGAAACCTGGATTTAGTAGCTCTGTGCAGGATGAATAAGAGGAAGAAAATGCTACAATCAAAGGTACTAGGTAGGAGAAGTTTGGAAGAACCTAGGTCAAAAGACTGTAAAAAGGAAACCAGGGTGTTGGAGTAAACTATCTTCCGTTATCTAGCAAATTCAGGAGAGCAGATAAAAGACAATCATGTTTTGAAGAAAAAGAGAAGAGAGATGTCAGGGGTATAGAGGCTCTCTGTGAGAAGGGGCCCCAAGGTTCAACCACAGGTTAGAGGTGGCAGTTGTGTAACAGGGCCTTTAAGACAAGCAGAGGAAGAAAGAAAAGAAGTGATGTAAGAAGCACTTGGGAAAGAATGTTAGCCACTGATTTATGTGGGGGATATGAGACCAAGGAGTAAAAAGTGATGGAGGTTCCAAATTTGCAGAAGTTTGTTATAATAAACAACTCTCGAGTGGTATCCAAGAGTTAACTCGGCAACTCCCATTGTCAAACTTGCCTCTGAGTAGTTTACTGACAGAAAATCTGAGCTAATAAATAAATATTAAATTACTTTACATCCTGTAAAGTAGTCCTGGGCACCTAGTAGAAGCTAACTGAATATTTATTGATTGACTGACTCCTAAAATAAATTGAGAAACCAGGGTATGTGCAAATCCTCAGCTTTTCTTAAAATCAGCGTGCTTCTGAGTTTCTGCCCTTGGGACCCTCCAAAGGCACCAAGGTGTGGAGGAGCAATGGAAAGGACCGGGAGACCTGGGCTCTGTCTCTAGCTTGGATATAACCCCTTAACAGGTTATTTAGTTCCTCTGTACTTGGTCTCCTTGCCTGTTAAACATTAAGGCTCAACTAAATAATCGAAGGGATGAACATTCAAATTTTACAAGTGTATATCCATCCAAAGCATATGAAGAAAAGTAAAGCATTTGGCACTGATCAGAGCTTGATCATTTTCTCCCAAAGCAACAGAAATGCATCTTACAAAAGAGTAAAGGATGGTATTTCTAGGCTCTTTTCTCGCAAGAATCCTGGCAATTCTCTAAGTGTGAAAGGGCTTTCCCATCAGTTTTGATTTCCATGATTTCACACCCATGGAAAGTGCTTCCTCAGAGAAGCAGTTTCTCTTGCAGCCCTGTGTTCATGATCTGCTTAGTATCAATGGGAGTTCCGCAGACATGTCAGCAGGGGGATAGGCCTCTTCTGGGCAGTGGGAAAAAGGAGCTGTCTCCTTTTATTACCAAAAATAAATACAGAAGGCACAAAAGATTTGTACTACACTTGTCACATACGGTGGAGTAAGTTGAAGATGGAACTAAAGCCTCCACTATGAAATAAAAGGCTTTTTGTGTGTTTCAAAGGCATTTTATGTTGCGTAACATGGAATTAGCCCCAGCTCCAGCCCTTTGAGCTTTGCATATTTATATAAATATATTGTCTACAATGAAAGAATTTTTAATTCTTTCTTATATTTACCCTCCCAGGAAATTAGAACAACACTGGGGGGAAAAAAAAGCTGAAAGGAAACATTGTTTGGGGAGAACCTATCTATAAACAGTGAAGTACCTTCAACAGTAAACCCTTGCAACAAATTGTTCCAGTGGTCAAACTCATGGTGTTTAGTACTTGCTATAATTTTCAAATCTAGACTTAGCTTTGATTCATGACTGTTTAGCCCCATGCTCTACACAGTGTGAGCCATGGATCAGCACCAACAGCTTCACCTAAGTGTTTGGTAAAAATGTAGAATTTCAAGCCCCACCCAGATCCACTGCACCACAATCTGCATTTTAACAATAGCCCAGGTGATTTCTATGACCACTGGAAAAGACTACTCTAGTCTACAGCAACCCATCCAGTAGAAGTAATGTTTAAAAATTATTTGCTTGTTTTGAAATGAAGTTTTATTTTCTGGGGAAAAACTTGTAAAAATTATTGGTTACATCTGTCAAAAATGGGACTAGACCCTCCCTAGAGACAGAGAACAATAAAATACAGAATGCTATCAGCAGTATAAAAAAAATGCCAAGAGACCTACTATCAGTGAGGCTTGCATTTGGGGTGGTTTTAGGGCTCCTGTATATACACAACCTTCCTGTGACCAAATACACACTTTTGAAAGATGACTAAGGTTAACAGTGCAATCTGGCCACAGAAAGGAGAAAAGCTCACTGACCCATGCTGGCCTCTGACCTTGACCTCATTAGCTAACCAAATGAGCTGACCAGCCATGGACATCAGAGAGCATTATGTGTTGATTAAGCCAAAGCATAAGAAGAACCAGCAAAAGATCAGTTACACAGATGTCTCTACCTTGATCAGCCATATTTATTAACACAATATACACATATTCTTCCATCCTCTGTTATTTTCCCCTTTGTAATACTGATCAAGCACCTGAAGATCTTCTCTGAATGTTCTTCTCTTTCATAGCTCTCTAGTCTTTTCCTTCAAAGCACTTAAGACAAATTTTAATCAAAATTTTATTTTTGTGTTAATTTTTTTATAACAATTTCCACCAACAAACTCTCCAAGGGCAGAGACCTTCTCCCTCTGGTTCACCCAACACTTAGCAAGATCCCTGGCATCTAGTAGAAGCTCAAGGAACATTTGTTGAGTGACTAAGTAAATGAATAGTAAATATGGATCATATCTCTAAAAGCAAACCTACGTAAGCTACCTTATAGCATTCAATAAATGTTGAATATTATATTATGCTAGGGATTAGACATACACGTTTGCCCTGCCTTTGAAGATCTTATAGTCTAGTAGAAAAATAGATTTATTACCCACATTAATAGCTAACATTTTAGTCAGCATTCTAAGAATGTTATACTACTAATTTATTGATTTCCAATAATTTTAGGAGTTAGATATTATTATCTCCATTCTGCAAATGTAAAAACTGAGGCTCAGAGAAGTTAAGTTACTTTCGCAAGGTCACACATCTAGTACAGAATGGACCTGTATGTAAACACAGGTGATCTATCTCCAGAAGCCATACTCTTAATTAGGCATGTTGATAGCTGCCTTCTAATAAGCCATGAGAAATGATCAAACAGGTATGCACAGAATCTAAGGAAGCAGAGAGGGACAACTAGTTCTGAAATCAGCCTGTGCTCTTCAAACAAATAACCGAAAGCAAGCACTTGCTGCCGATGAAGAGTTTCCTAGGCAGGTGTACGCAATGGATGCAGCCCAGTGTTCCTCGCGGGTTGACGTCAGCCTGAAGTCGATCTCATCTTCCCTCAGCTTGCTCTTTTCAGCCTTGATAGTCACAGAGATCCCAGTTCAATAAAAACACATGTTAACCCTACACTGTGAGCTTGGTGCAGGAATTGAGCAGTGGCTTCAACAGTTTAATGGATTCAGAGGAAGACTGAACAAGGTATCAGTGAGGTCCAGATTCAGAACTCAGGACACAAGGTAATCACTTCCCCAGACACAATGCTTGTAACTGTTTCCCCTCTTGGTCATCTCTCTACTTTTATTCTTCCTTTCTCCCCACTCTGGAAAGGGCCCTACCTCCTCCAGTCTTGACATTAGGGTCTTTCAAGTGGAGTCACTTCCTCTAATTCCTGACAGGTTCTGAATGTGACCTCAGGTTCCGCTTCATGTGTTTCAAGCTGAGATACCATCAGAACTCACATTTCCCTTCCAGGGCTCCACAAATTACTCTGGTGTGCAGGTTACATAAAAATAAAACTCTCAGTTCCTCGAAGTAGTTTAACAGAATTTGGAATTGAAGGGAATTCATGCACTCTGAAGCAATCTTTAAATAATGTGATTAGACCAGTTAAGTTCTAAAAAGGAAGATGCCCTTTAATTCAAGTCTTCTCTGGGGCAGCTATGTATAATTAGCTCCTTGGCTACCCAATTGATTAAGTAGGTACCTTTTTTCTAAGGGATAAACCATAGGAAATAAAATAAACCTTCTACTACATTAAAAGTTACTTTGCACAATCTGCCTCTACCTTCTACCTCTGTTTTTGGATAACTGCATCTCTCAATATGTTTTTGTTTGTTTCTTTTCTTATTTCTTTTATACTTAGACGATGCCTCAGTGTTTTATTCAAAGAAAAATCTCTTCTTACAGTGATTCCACTTACGCTGTGGTGTTTGGTTGGGATTCCCTCTACTCCTCTTTTTTTTACTGGCCCCTCCTAAACTCTTTGTCTTCTCTACTTCTCCCTGTCTGTAGGTTTTCCCATCAGCACAATTTATCTTCTTTCTCCCCTTCTTACATGCCTAGATAGTACAAAATCAACAGTACAAGCTGACTGTTTTTCTATGTGTCCTTCCATCTATCTGCCACTTCCCAGGTGGCACTTGTGGTAAAAGAATCCACCTGCCAATACAGGAGACGCACGAGATGTGGGTTGGACCCCTGGGTCAGGAAGATCCCTTGGAGGAGCAATTGGCAACCCACTCCAGTGTTCTTGCCTGCAAAATTCCACGGACAGAGTTGCTGGTGGTCTACAGTCCAATGGGCCGCAAAGAGTCAGACATGACTGAGCGACAGGGCACTGAGCACTGCACTTACACCTGTCTATATTCTTTCCTCTCTGTGGATATGTTATCAGAGAACTTGTCACTCCTTGGAAAACACAGCCAGTGGCTTGCAACTCAGCGTTTATGATCCCTATTGTTTGTAACATACAGCCATATCAATTCGCAGCCAGATCAAATAGAACTGATGGCCAGTATGAAGGCCAGATAGTGGTGAGCGTGCTCTCCTCACTGCTCAGAGCCCCTCCCTGCAGTGGCCTAGATGAAGGGGCCTATTAAGTGAGAAAACACCAGTGGCAGTGGCTTGGGGATAGGGGTGCTGCAGTGCAGCAGTGGCAAATATTCTTATTAGAAAGCATTCTGTTTCATTCGCTCTACGTGGCCCACCAGGAGACCCTGAGAGCTTTAAACTTGACGTGAATAGCTAACCACTTATCTGTGATTTTCCAGCCTTGTCTACTTTCTGTGTACCTGAAATATTTTTTCTTTTCCTGATTTCAAACAAGCATTACTTTCAAAGCACAAAAGTTGAGTATGTAAACTCAGTAAAATTGGTAGAAGTAATAGTGTAGTCACACTGTGTTTCATTATTAACATTTTGCAGCATTGCATTGTTTTTTAATACTTGAATAAGTATTAAATTTAACTTCCTAATTTTAACTTTCTTAGAAAAGTTCTTCCTAAATCTAGATTTAACTAACGCATGTTAATAAGAGTAATCCTGAACTGCCTGGAGTTTTCATTACCTTCCTAGCCAAAAGTGCTATGACCATGGTTTAACTCTTCAGCTCACCAAAAGCATAAACAAGAATATTCAGCAACTCTACTTTCATTGTGAAATATCAATTTCATTAATATCTAAAGAAAGTCTGGACAAAATAAATACAATTAAGGGGTTGGACTGAGGTGGTGTGGCTCTAATACATCATTTTCTGCTAACAGTATTTCTAAATCTATTACCTTGTTAGTATAAAATATAATTGACAATTTCCTATGTGTGCTATAACAATAGAAGTCAGGCTGGAAGCTTGTTTCTATCATAGGTCTTCTGCACTGTCACTGTGCAAAACAAGGTCTCTTTCAACAAAGTGCCCACATCCGACGAGTGGTGTTGAAATGCTAAGTGATTTGTAATTCCTAATAACAACTTTCATTTGTTAATCTCTTTCTGCCCTTTAGCATCCTTCAAGGCTTTAATGATCCATATAATTAAATTATAACTCAGAAGGAGAACTTTCTAGATATATAAAACTAGAAATATAGATTTTGTTTAAAATCAGAGCAATACAATTTAAAGATAAAAGGCTATATGTGATTGAAATTGGAGGAGCATAGACCTGAAACAAGAAGTACTTCTAATAAAGAAGTGAGTTGAAAATGTGTGAGAGGACAGAGAACCACACCCCAGGGGCCAAGGTCAAGATTAATTCACTTTCTAACCAAGACAGATGAGAATCATTGCACACAGGCTCACAGAGATGAGGGCCATGCATCAAGCCCTGATGCCTATGGATCTCAAATGCTACAAATGGCCACTGAAAACTCATCAATTCCGTTTCAGAGGAGGGCAGTCTTAATGAACAGGGAGCAGGGCTCACACAATCTCCTAGTTCAGACCTGGGGGACTTACTGCCCAAACAGTAAATGGTGTCAGATTCCTGCTACAAACAGAACTACAAGAAAAAGAGAAAACTGGGTTTCATCATCATAAAATGTGTTGCCATTTTGTCATCTGGAAAGAAATAACAGCGCAACTGCACAGCTGACACATATGGATGAGGTTCTGCTATCCTGGGAGAAAAAGGATTGTCCCTTTGAAAAGTGTGGCAAGTTTCAATCTGGATTCACCACTTTCATATTTTAAAAAAGGTGAAAAAGGTGAAGGTATGAAGTGAATGTGAGCAGGGGTGTGTGTGTGTGCACATGTGTGCACCAACCTCACAGTTGAAAGATTCTTATTTGCTAGACAAAGCAAATCAGCCATGCTGTTCCAGGTGGTCAGGGACAAAGAGATCCCCTCTCTACCCCCACTCCTACTGGCAAGGAGAAAATGTCTCCTAGACATTACAGTGCAGGAGGCACCGGAGAGGATGATTAGCCTGGTCAGGTCCATTCTAGCATAGCATTTTAGCAGAGCACATCTGTTAGAATTTCTAGACTGGTGCCTCACTGTCTGCTCCCCAGACACTTAATTTTAGACACCTACCGGAGATCAGAATCTCTGGATATTAAGTGCTATCTACAGATCAAAATATTTGGCCATGTAACAGCTCTAGCTTCATCTAGCAGTTTCTACAACATCCCAGCTCTGATCCATTATCTACAGTGCCAAGAACTCAAATTATCTTGGAATTGTGAAGAAGTAGCCACAATTCAGATTAGGCAGAGACTGCCCATTGAGTTTCTCTTTCTATCCCTTGAGACTTTTACTGTATCTTTCTTATATCCTTTTAATCATACTTTTTGAAGTTATGACAGTTCATAGCTCTATGGCACTTTCAAAATATGAGGAAGGTGGTTTTCCTGGACAACTTTGCCAAGTGTGGAGAGTCCACACAGAGGGGTAAGTTAATTTACAAAGTACCAGCTCGATTTAAGCCTGTATTTAAGCCATGTGAGGTTCTCTTTCTTAGACTCAAAGCCCAGACTGAATCATTCTGTTCTGTTTGATAACAGCAGTGCTGCCTACACAATTGGTCTTCCAAGACAACTTAGATATTGGACTATCTGAGAATTACAGAAAGCAGGGCTTCCCAGGTGGTAACATGGTAAAGAATTCACCTCCCAGTGCAGGAAATGCAGGTTGGATCTCTGGGTCAGGAAGATCCCCAGAGAAGGAAATGGCAACCCAATCCAGTCTTCTTACCTGGAGAGTCCTATGGACAGAGGAGCCTAGTGGGCCACAGTCCATGGGGTTGCAAAGAGTCGAATACGACTGAGCAGGTATGCACTCACTGAAAGCCAGTTCACTGAAATTCCGTCCTGTCTGGAACTCAACCAGAATTGGAAACCCTCTGGCATCCTGACCTTGTTAGTGCCTTTTCCACACCTCCTAGATTTTCTCCCCTCCCTCAAGAGGGAGACATTGAAAGAGAAGTTCTGGGAAACAGCAGAGAGAGAGGTATGCATGTGCCTGGAGGAACTTGGAAAAGAAAACTCTCTCTGTGAAGTGGAATGCCAATAAAGAGCTTACACTGTGTTTGGAATGCCAACTGAACAGGGTCCTCAGGAGAGAGATTTTTAGAATAACATGTTTGTATTCATGTACCCACCATGTGATACTTACAGTTCATAGGGAAATGCCAAGTGAAAGGCAAATTTGCCATACATTCCCCATACTCCAATTAAATATTCCCACTGTAACTTGTTTGCTCTCTACTTCATACAAAGGAATTTAGGACAATATAACCCCTTCCTTTAAAAACAAGCAGTTTTCCCTTTTGGCCACCACACTGTAATACAATTGCAAGCCTGGCTTGTGGGATGGGCCCCACACAGCCTGCACCCTCCCCTTCCTCAGGCTCTGGGAGCTTCCTCCACACACTGTGCAAACTCTGAGAGTTTCTTTGACTTTGCCTGTTTATAGCACTGCGGGAGGAAGAAACAAAGCAATTGTGAAGCTTGTTAAGAGGCAGTTCATATGATATTAAAGGTGACCTTGTCACTTCCAGTTCTATTTATTCCACTTCCTTCCAAACCGGGGCAAATCCTTCCTTTCAGGGCAAGAACATCACTCTGTGGATGCAGTCTGTGGGAACGGAGAAAAGTTCAAGCCCTCAGAGGTTATTCATTACCCAAATCGGGAAATATAGTATTTCCCATTGGCTCACATGTTAAGTCTTAAATCACTGCTACTTGGCAGAGGGAGTGAACCTTTGTTTGGTGAAAAGTAGTTTTTGTTGTTGTTTACTGATAAAAATAATTCAGTGAGGCTTGATTTTGCCACACTGGGAAGTTAAAACAAAGGAATGGTTCCCCCCTACACAAATTATAAATGCATACGTATACACATGCATAGATTCATGCATACATGTACAACAGAATCCAGAGTGTGGATTCTCCATATTCATAGGAATTTTTTAGATAATAATTTCTTTTGCGAACTTGGCCATAGCATAACCTGCAAATACCAGTCACCCAAGTATCTAACCCTGTCCCGAGGGGAACCACAATTCAGTTTGGTGTCAGCTGGCTGCAGTGGTGTTTTGTGTTGTAGTTTGTGCATTCTTCAGAAAGTTAAAGGCATTTCCTGAAGGCCCACAAAACGCAGCAGGTGTATTGGTAAGTGCAATATAACATGTAGGCAGGGGTTCTACCAGGTGGGTCAGAAAATGCCTTAGCAAGACTTAAGCGTGACTATTTTGAACAGTAGTTCAGCTGCTCAGATTATTAACTTCCGTACTGATAGTGTTCTCATCATCAACATGAATGGCATTTATGCTGTCTATTGAATCTAGAAATGCATAAATCAACGTGTATTCACTAAAACTCTTTCAAATTTCTTTTTCTCCCATGGAAAATATTTCATTTTTATTTTGCCTCTCAATTATCTGAATAATCCTCATTCCTTCATTTTGGTACAAATGTGCTGTCTTTAAGCCCTGCTGATTAAAGCAGATGTTATTGGGATGGCAAATGAACTGAAAGCTGATCAGAGGTGCTTACTTGACTTTGCAAAGGTCTTCATTAATTCCCCCTCTTCCACTAAATGGAGGGGGGATGCATGAGGGTCGGGGAGATTGCAGTTTGCTTTATCATCCTGGTTTCCTCTCTCAACAACTCCTCTCAGTCCTGGTCTTACTATTCTCATCATGGTTCGGAAGGAATACATCAGCCCCCTGCCACACAAGAGGGAGGCACCAAAGAGCATCTTTTGTACTTGTCAAGCTCATCCTATGCCTGTGGAGATCCCTAGAATTCAACTCCAAGGGCACTTCTTTCACTCATTCATTGAACAACCATATCCATCATGCTTCATAACTATGGGGGATATAATTCTGAACATGACTGGCCCCTGTCCTCAAGCTGTTTGAAATCTTAACAGGGAAAATAAAATTTATATTCAGATCATTATAATATAGGACAGAGGTAAAAAGGGCCACCTAACAGGAAGATAACCAAATTCCTATGAAAGGACAGAGAAGGGAATAAACACTCCATCTGAGTGATTTAGGAGAACATCATTGTAACATCATGTAGGGAGGCTTACAAAACTGAGTCTTCAAGACATGGATCTCAGAGATTAAGGTAAGACCTCAGACAGTGTGAAAGGCATGAACGAGACCAGGAAGACAAAAAAAGTGTGCAGGGTCAGTTAAGGACACAAAGAACAAGCGGTCCTGTTGGCCAGTGTACAGAATATCTAAGAGGAGGAAATGAGGGAAAAGGGTTGACCTTAGGGAGACTGACTGACACTCAGGAAGATTTTTTTCCAGACCATGGTTTCTAGGTTTCCAGGTGAGTGGACCGCCACTATTTCCTTCCTAGTATAATACCGTATATATACAACCCTATTGGGAAACATTTATTTCTTTACTGGTTCTTCCGAATAATAAAGCACTAAGGAATATTTTGGTACTTGAGTATCTGCACACATCTGTATTGTTTCCAAAGGGTTTCCAGGTGGTTCAGTGGTAAAGAATCTGCCTGCCAATGCAGGAGACACAGGTTCAATCCCTGGGTCAGGAAGATCCCCTGGAGAAGGGAATGGCTACCCACTACAATATTCTTGCCTGGAAAATCCCATGGACTGAAGAGCCTGATGGGCTACAGTCCATAGTGTCAAAAGAGTTGGACACAACTGAGAGACTGAGCACACTTGCTGTTTCCTTAGAAAAGATTCCTAGAATATTCATGAGCTGTAGGACGTGGACTGTCCTCCAGCGCTGATGAACCAGGAGGTACTTCACAGGGAGAAGGAGGGGGCCTGCTCCTCCCATCCTCCCTAACACTTCGGAGCTGTTTAAAATCTTTATTGATTTGAGAAGCCAAAACACTTACGGTATTACAGTTTGATTTTCATATTCTTTCATCTTTAAATATTCATGAGGCTAAATATTTTTATCAAATATTAGTGGCCATAGAGCCAACATACAAAACCCTTTAACTTGGATTTTATTAGGAAGAAATGAACTAAAAAAATAAATCAGATTCATTTTCATTTTGCTTCCTAAAGTAAAACTGTAAAACTCTTGATCTCGAGGGTACATCTCCAGGAAAATAAGGGAGGGAGCCCTGATTTTCCCATTGATCGAATCTACCCTCATCCTTGGGCTTCACCTGACTGGGAACAGCTGGCCTTTGAAAACTGGCCATGCAATAATGCACTGCACCAGAACCCCAGCTGCACTCCTGATCTTGGGCTCTTTGAACCTTGACCTCCTTTCCTTCCAGCTCTTTGCAGCTTCATTAAAATTTATTCTTCTCTAAAGGCATGTATCATATTTTGCTTCAAATAGGTACTTATATCTTTCCCTTCTACTAGATTACAATTTTCCTTGAGAGCAAGTTACTCTGTCATATTCAGTTTCTCCCACAGCACCTAAGATCCACCTCCAGTGTTTTTGAATGGAAAGAAATGTAACAGCTTAAAAAGTATTCATTTCCTTTTCTTGAAAACAATTTCTTTTGTTGTCATTGGAATCTCTTATTCTTGGAAAAACTCCTACACACACACACACACACACACACACACACACACACACACACAAAATCTCAGGGAAGATATAACCAAATTATTAGCCACAGTGAATTAAACAATGCCTTTAATATGTAACACCTAAGGAGGATATTGTCTCCTTTCTAGAAACCTTCCCCTTCATGGGTCAGCTGCCATTGAATCATTAAATTATTTTGTATTCCAGTGGGTGTAAATAAGAACATATTTTTAAGGGACTTATCTTTTGATTCACAAATAAATTTGGATTTTTTTGTATATGTTTCAGGAATATTAGATTCTAAACAATGTATGTTTTATTTTTCCACTAAAAATATTCACCTCTGTTAAGCACAGGGTTTCTGGAAGGGAACCTTAATAGCATACTTAGCAAAGGAGTAGTTGCCAGCTGACTAGCTATTGATTTAATGTTCCATAATTTCCATGGTTCAATCACGCCTACCATGGTGAATCAGATGGAGCATCCTCAATGAACCAATAAATGAGCAATTTCCCCCACCAGAGGGATATGTTTCCTGTGTGGCAAAGGCATACATAACTTATCACAAACAATGTGAGGCTTCAGTGAAGCATTGATTTACCTTGGATCATCCAGCCTTCTGTTTTCAGTAATGGTTTATTCTTCTAATTGGCACTCACCACACACCAGCTTTTTGTTTAAATGTTTGGGTATGTGATCTATCTCTGCTTGAGGTCAGGGACCATTTCACAGACACTTTATCATTTTCTATGACATATATTGGGTGGTCAATAAATATATGTCAAGTGAAAATCGTATGTGACCACAGAATAGGGCCAGAGTTTGCTGTATGTGTGTGGCTCTCAACCCTGGATTTCCATCAGGATCACCTCAGGATTTTTTTCGAAAAGACCCAGGCCCCATGCCAGAGCTGTGGAGGTATCTGGTTAGAGGTAGGGTCTGAGCATCCTACCTAGACCCTATGTTTTACAGGTTTTGTGGGTAATTCTAATGGACAGCAGAGCTGATAATCACTGCTCTAAGTCGTTGTGATACAAGACAGGCAGGCAGATTAGCAAGTAGCCTAATAAATATGACCATTTTGCTTTTTCTCTCTCTTCTTAAAGCCTGGTACCCAGATCAGCAGCTTCAGCATCATCCCAAAACTTGTTAGAAATGCAAATTCCCAGTTCCTCCCCAAACCTAGAGAATCAAAAGTTCTGTGAGTGAGGTTCAGCTCTCCATCTGACTCCAGTTTGGGAACCACCACAATAGAGAAATATGTTGAACTAAAAATGGCAATGTTGTGGATGTCTTAGGGAAATTGATTTCAAGACTATTCAACTCAAAGCTTCAGATTATGCTTTATGAAACAACTCTCTGGTAGATAGTTTTTCTTAGTATTAGCCTTCTGGCACCTAAAAGAAAGTAAATTTTGGCATATATGGAAAACATTCTGTAAGGTTTGACAGTGGCAATGACTGCAGTTGACATCCCACACACAGTAACACTTGACCAGGAGGAGGGAAGCAATCACATCTCAATCGGCTCCCATCCCGTTGTTTTATGCTGTGTGGTAGCCCTCGGTGCTTGGGCAAGAGATCTGTTACTCAACTTTAGGTTCTACTCAGTTGTAAAATCAAGACAGCAGGAAATTCAAACCACGGGCACAACTTTCCTACCAGGTTACAGAGCTCCTTAAGCAGCCAGGGTCAGAAGCAAGTGTTTCTTTGCTCCCAGACGTGGGGTTGTGAATGCAGGATGAGAAGGACCTCAGCCTGCCTTCCACAACATGCCTCCCTGTATGCTTCCTCAAGAGCTCCACGATGGATCTGACTCAGCCTCAGAGGAGGAGGGGCCTGCGGGTGGTGGTGGTTGGTGGTGCCCAGGGGAAGTGGCAGAGGGAAGTTTGACAGTGAGCGGCAACAGCAGAAGTTGTGACTGGCAGCACATGATGTGGTGGGGTCTGATGCCTTGACTGTCACACCCTACAGTGACAGACACCTCCTCTGCCACACCTTTATCTGGGACCCATCAGAGAGACAAGGCAGACCTGAGTTACTGGTCTTAAAAAATGATTAAAGGCCTAACATCAAGAAAGGTTGGTGATTCGGACTTGTGAGCAGATTTCTCCAAGCGCAGTCCCTGTGCTGCCCACACTGAAATCATCCGGGGGACACTTGGTAAAGTTGTAGCTCCCTGGATCCCAGAACCTACTGAATTGGCATTTCTGAAGGTGGGAGGTTCCAAAATCTTCACATTAAACAAGTCGCTCAGGTGGCTCAAATTCTGACTTTCACAAATCTGCCTGAATATAATTTTGTTGATTCAAAATTTGAAGTCACTTAACATTCATTGGGAGAAGGCAATGGCACCCTACTCCAGTACTTTTGCCTGGAAAATCCCATGGATGGAGGATCCTGGTAGTCTGCAGTCCATGGGGTCGCTAGAGTTGGACACGACTGAGCAAATTCACTTTCACTTTTCACTTTCGTGCACTGGAGAAGGAAATGGCAACCCACTCCAGTGTTCTTGCCTGGAGAATCCCAGGGACGGGGAAGCCTAGTGGGCTGCCATCTCTGGGGTCGCACAGAGTCGGACACAACTGAAGCGACCTGGCAGCAGCAGCAGCAACATTCATTGAAGACTCTGTGCAAGGAAATGCAGGAGATATAAAGATACAGTCGCTTACAAAGAAGAGTTAACCACAAAAAGTAGTAGTGATGATAGTGGTAGCAGCAGCAGTGGCGACAGTAGTGATAAACAAATACGTGTTAAACCGTAGCAAGGTAGAGTGAGGTAGGAAAAAAGAGAAAAGGAAGACCTGCGAACATTCAAATTAGATCAAAACTCAGGGTTCAGGAAAGGTGGTAAGGAGATGGCATTTCAGATTTTAATACTTTTTTTCCTAAAACAGGAATGCATATCTAATAGTAGGGTTACTTATAGATATCTCAGATCATTCTTGGGGAATGGGGAAGATTTCATCGGGAAGGGGAAGGACAGCATTCCAGGTAAAGGGAACAGTGTAAGCAGTGCTGTGTATTGACCAGTATTTCTGCCTTCTCTGAATTTCCTCTTAGTAAGAGTCCTCAAGGTCCTTGGAGTTAGTCAGGAAGCTGAATTTCCTTTCTGGCTTACTGATGCTAATCTACATTTATTGTATCCAATGATATTTTTCCAGTAATTATTTCTGGTTCCATAATGTGTATGCATTTGGGGTATCAAATAATTAGACAAATAATGATAAATAATAATTAAATAATGACAAAGCATAATGCTGATTTAAGGGAAGAGTGTAGATGTCTGCAGTTCACTTTAAAATGCTTCCAAAGGACTTCCCTGGTAGTGCAGTGGCTAAGAATCTGCCCACCAATGTAGGGGACATAGATTTGATCCCTGGTCCCAGCAGATTCCACATGCTATGGGGCAGCTAAGCCAGTGCACCGCAACTACTAAAGCCTATGTGTCTTGAGCCTGTGCTCCATAATAAGAAAAGCCACCTTAATGAAAAGCCCTTGCACAACAATGCAGAGTAACCCCCACTCACCTCAATAAAGACTGAGCACAACCAAAAATAAATAATAAAGTAATTTAAAAAAAAAAAAAAAAAGTAAAATACAGCCAAGAAACTTCCCTGATGGTCCAGGGGTTAAAACTCCTCACTCCCAGTGCAAAGAGTACAGGTTTAATCCCTGATGGGGGAACTAAGATCTCACATGCTACAGGGCTCAGCTGAAAAAATAAAATCCATCCAAATAATAAGGTAGGATGACAGGGAGATGGATAAATGAAAAGATGCATGATGCAAGAGATGAATAAAGTGGTAATGGTAGAATCTAGGTAATGGGTGTATGGGTAGTCCCTGTAAAAATCATTCCAACTTTATTATGTGTTTGAAATTTTTCACATCAAAACTGGAGGCAGGGCGGATGGTCTGCTTCCAAAGGTCACGTGACCTTGAGCAAGTTTCTACTTGACTGTCTTGGCTTTACTTTGTTTAGTTATCCAGGGAGTTGAACTAGTTAATCTCAAAGTTCCCTTCTGGTTCCCAAATTCTCTCATTCCTTTAGCCTTTCTGACAGGGAACAGAAGGGTTACTACCACAGAGGGGCAGCCATCTAACCTACCATGACTTAGCTCAATTAATAAAGGTAGATAATCTTCCTCCTAGCATGGCGGAGATGACTTAACTCAGACCCAGACAGAGTTACACTGCTGTCTGTGGCCCTAGAGCAGGTGCTGTAAGAGTCAGACCTTGAAATTTGTTTTGAAACCTACCACCTGTTACTGTGATTGTGTGGCTGTTTTCCTGGCTTATGGGATTTTACTTCAGCTGTTGTTCTCAGGCGAGAGTTTATTTCCTCCAGGAATCACCTCGTTCACTGGCCCTAAACTTAGCATTTGTGTGCAGGGATCTTCCGGAGACTGATTCAACTTTGCAACACTGAATGTTTTGCCAAAAGTCCTGAAGTCACTCACAGACTTGAGTAACAGATTTTCAAGCCAGGGAAGGGGTGGGGATGGTGGAAGGGTGTTAGGAATTCTCTTTCAAGTCTTTTGTTACAGACAATCATCTTTCTGAATTTTGATTTGGGGGGAAGGATTGAAAGAATCAGATTAATAGTAGCTCCTGACTTTTTTTTTTCCTGCTAACAATCAGCATTGTGCTGAGTCAGTACTTCCCTGGCCTTCATTGCGTCTCTGAAAATTCTTGTGCCTATAAAATTTTACTGCAAGTTAAAAACTTGGCAGATGAAAATTCAATTGCTCCCTGACAGTTTGAAGGGAATGATACAGTTTTGGAACTAGAATGGATTTTAGTGATTAACTAGTTTCAATCCTTCATTTTGACACTGAGGTACATGAAGCTCAGTGACATTATTATAAAGAGACTTGCTCAAGGTCATAAACCTCATTAAGAACTGAGATAGAAATCTACTTATATTACGGTGTGTGCTCTGTAAAGCAACAATAAAAAGCTTAAAAAGATATGCTTACAAATATTAAGTTATTTTCTTATTAAAAAAAAAAAAGCCATGGTGTTCTAGTTTCCTATTGCTGCCTAACAAACAACTGCAAAACTGAGTGACTTCAAAGAACAACATATCTGTCATGGTTCCACGAGAGAGAACAACGCTTGGCTCTGCTAGGCAGTTCTCAACGGGAGTGTTTGTAGCTGAGGTCCGACACTAAGAAGGCTCTTTGATTACTATGTCTGGTACCTGAACTGGGATAGCAGGGAAAGCTGGGGGCTGGTCAGACATCTCCCTCTCTCCATGAGGATAAGTTGGGCTTCTCACAACCTGGTGGTTCCAGGGAGGCAGATCTCTTACATGGCAGCTGGCTCTCTCCAGCACAAGTATTTCAGGAGGACATTGGGAGGCTTCTTATGACCCAACTTCTGCTACATTTTATTGGTAATACAGGACCAACCTAGATACATGGAATGTGGATTATAAAAAGGCATAAGGGACTTTCCTGGCAGTCCTGTGAGTAAAATGTGACACTTCCACTGCAAGGGCACAGGTTTGATCCCTAGTGGGGGAATCAAGATCCCACATGCCACGTGTGGGAGTCAAAGAAAGCAGGGAGTGGGGAAGGCATGAATTCATTAGGGACCAGGAGGCAGAGTTCATTAGGGACCATCTTTAGAGACTGCCCAATATACATGATTTCACCTCTACTCTTTAGAAATAAATATTTTAATATTCTAAAAACAAAGAGAAGTAATTCTAAAATCTATGGCTCTGCTCCAGAGAAGGCAATGGCACCCCACTCCAGTACTCTTGCCTGGAAAATCCCATGGACGGAGGAGCCTGGTAGGCTGCAGTCCATGGGGTCGCTAGAGTCAGACACAACTGAGCAAATTCACTTTCAATTTTCACTTTCATACACTGGAGAAGGAAACGGCAACCCACTCCAGTGTTCTTGCCTGGAGAATCCCAGGGACGGGGGAGCCTGGTGGGCTGCTGTCTCTGGGGTCGCACAGAGTCAGACTGAAGCGATTTAGCAGCAGCAGCAGCAGCATGGCTCTGCTCAGGTAATACCAAGGACTGCAGGAGATGGTAAGAGTTTGGAGTTAGAAAAGCCTGAATTCAATTCCAACTATTATCATTTACGGAGACCTCAAGCAAGCAATTAATTGCTTAGAGTCTTGAGTTTCAACATTACATAATTAGAATGACACTGACTTCCAAGGATTATCTTTAAAAACTAGATAAATAATGGGTGTTAAGCTCTTTGCACATAATAGTTGCTCAGTACATTTCAGTTCCTCTTACCCTAAGCCATCTCAGAATCCAGAAATCTAGCCAGGTATTCACTGAACATGTGTTTGTCCGATTGACCAGGTTCTGTCATTGAATTGTTATTGGATCATTGAATGCCTTATTCAAACATTACTAAGACAAATTCCCTTCCTTCAAGGAGCTCATACTTCGATGAAGGAGAAGAAAATATAAACACAGCTGTAACCTAGTGAGAGGGGTACTATCATGGAGGCTCCGATGGGAAGAGTAGGGAAGAGTCCACACCCAAGAGGAGTCCTCAGGGAAAGCTTCACAGAGAAGGGACTGCAGAGCAGTATCATACAAATCGGGTAGGAGTTTGCCATACACGGGGGGTGGGAAGGGAAAATCCGAAGAACAGAAGTCGCATGTGCAAAGGCACAGATGGGCGAGACAGCATGAAGAGTGAAAGCAGCTGGGGCACACTGAAGCAAGGAACAGTGGGAAATGAGGTCAGGTAGACGCCTAGGTAAGGGGGCCACCTTGAAAGCCATCATGGTGGCCTAAGGAAGAGACCGTGGAGGCCGGAGGTGGAGCTACAGAGGAGATGAAGAGGAGAGGGATCAGAGAGAGGGAAGACTGGCTATCCACAGGGAGGGAGAAAAGAATCCAGAGGCAATGCCTATATTTCTGGCTGGGATGATGCAAAGGATGGTACAGTCATCAGCTTGTAGAGTGTATCCGGGCAGAACAGTGGGTGGAGTGGCAATGACTCTGGATTGGGACTCTCCAAGTCTGAGAAGTCTGTAGGACATTCAGAACAGAATTGTTCCACACACAGTGGAATTTAGGATTCTAGAGCTTATGGAGTGGGTTGGGCAGGAGAGAGAGATTTGGGAGTTGCCTGACAACTTGGAGAAGTCTTCTTAAAAGTTAATCTTTTCTTACTAGCCAGGTAAATAAATGATGTCTGAGGTTTAAAAGATTGCTTAAACAGCTGTAGCTTTGGGCTTTTTTTTCTTTTTCTACAGTTTTCTTCTTAGTTAGAAGATGTATGCAAAGGGAAGGAAGCATAGCGGTTGGTAAAGGACTGCAGGTCTACACTATCTTACAACTCCCATAGCAGGAAAAAAATTTTTTAATTCCTGTATCACAAGCTAACAAAATACATCAAACTTAAATTGATGGTCCATTTAGCTAATTCCATAATAATCACAACTAAATCATATACCAAAAATAGCCCATTTTCATTGGACTTGATTCTCCCTAGCTTTCAAGGGTAGCAAACAGAGTCAGGGTCTAGTAAAAGTGACAGAATTATTGAGACATTGGCTTAACTATTTTCACTAAAGGCTAACCATTTGTACTTATTCTTCTCAAGACCCTATAGCAGCAGCATATTAAACATGAGAGACTATATATTCTAATTCCCATTCTTCTATGTTCCAGCATAATCTGTTATCAAATTTTTGGAGCTTCAGATTCTCCCAGGAAGTTTTTTTTTTTTTAATCCATGTTTCAGAGCCTCAGCCACAGTGATTCTCATTCAGTAGATCTGGGGGTAGAGCCAAGGTATCTGCAATTTTAACAAGTTTCCCAGATGATTCTGATAAAACTATATGACCAGAGGCAAACTGAATTATTTCTTAGGGCCCAGTTTCCTAATCTATAAAATGGCAATGACACCTGCCTTAGCAGTATGGATCATGAACTGGGTGAGCCCTGGTGGCTTGGATGGTAAAGAATCTGCCAGCAATGTGGGAAACCTGGGCTCGAACCATGGGTTGGAAAGATCCCCTGGAGAAAAGCAGGGCAACCCATTCCAGTATTCTTGCCTGGAGAATTCCATGGACAGAGGAGGCTGGAGAGCTACAGTTCATGGAGTCACAAAGAACTGGACAATATAGTCTAGCCCTTCCCAAATTTTAATTTGCATGCAAATCACTGGAGATCCCCTTAAATAGGGCCTGAGGCATTTCTACCAACCGAGCTGCTGCTGCTACTGCAATTGATATCCAGAATACACTTTGCATAGCAAGAGTATAGAAAATATTAGAAAGTAAAGAGAGAATGTTCTGTCATCCTTCATTGAGAGAGAAGTGATATTTTTCTTGAAAATACAGATGAAAGTTAAAGGGAATGGTAGAAGATGGGGGACTTAGGATAAATCATGATATTGGGGAATTCCAGATGTTGAATATTATTCAGAAGAATCTATTATGTTCCTTTTAGCATATAGATTTAAAAGTTAAAATATTGTCATCAAAATAGTCTAGATAAAATAAGAATTCCTTTTGTAGTTTATTTAGAAGCAGCTTTAACAGATTTTACAGAACAAGTTTTTCTGCTCACAGCTAAGTGCTGCTGCTCTGCCCTAGGCCTCCACCAGCCCTGCTTTCCCCCGCTTCCAAACGTGAAACCGTTTCCACTTCCTCTGTGGCTCCTTGGGATTACTGCCCACAGCCAGAGCTCAGAGCTGCCTACCATGGCCTCTCTCGCACTTTCTCTTCACCCTTGCTAACCGATGTTGCCAGCGTTCTCCCTCCATCCCCTTGAAAAGGACCCAGGACTTGGCTAGATTGAGAGGGGAAGCAGATGACTAAGGACACCAGGGAGAAGGGGTTATGGAAGATGCCTGTTGCCTCCATGGTGCTGCCTGCTTTGAAGCCTTGAAAATAACAGACAGAATCTGTTTCCCCGACTCCCTACCACTCCCGGCTCTAGAGGCAGGGGTGGGAACTGAGTCATTTTATGTTATAAACCATATGGCTTTTTCTTTTAAGGAATAATCTTCCTAGAATGCATCCAGAGTACACAGCAGAGTTAAAAAAAAATCTAAAAATCGGATGCCTCTTTGCGTAAACTGCTATACCACACGATAGATCCCTTGTTTGTTATCATAAGCACGTGTTTCCCCCAAATTTCCTGTTTTTTAGATGATTTGTGAACTGAAAATTTTGTGCATGGAAGGAAAGCCACATTATTGAAGCTGTAAACAATAGAATGACTATGGCTTTAATCCTTTGAATACGACTTTGTTTCCCATTGACCAAAAACTTCCTAAAGGAAGGAAAGCTAGAAACATTCAGGAAGGATTTGTATTTTATTTCATAACAGCTTTGTGAAGAGGGAAAATCATTTGGAAACCTTCGATTCCCGTTCCTGGTTGATGGGCATCAGAACACACAGCCGTACTGGGCTCTGTTTGCAGACGGTAGCTTCCCGCCCACCAAAGACTTCCTGACCTCAGTGCCAGCTTTGTTTCATTATTGTCACACTGACACCAACAGACGTTCATCCTGTGCCAGAGTTTCACATATTCCCTGGACACACTAGGAACAGGTGCACCCACCATTCATCTCAATTTATTTACGCAGATCAAAAAATGTTTCCCTAATATAGTCTATTGCATATTCCATAATTCATGGATTATCTGTTAATTAAAGGGATGTAATAATAACAGCTGCAAAATTAGTCATCATCCATTGAAATCTTATTAATAAATCACTTTAAATCCTCTCCCCTGAGGACTGTATTTTCATTTATTTTATGTTCCAACAAACACGCTATTTAAAAACAAGGTACAAACAGGTATCTCATAATAACCTATAATGGAAAGAATCTGAATATATATATATTTAGTTGTAATATGTATGCATATGTATATACATATATATATAACTGAATCACTTTCTGTACACCCAAAACTAACATTGTGAATCAATTATACTCCAATAAATTATTTTTGAAAATGAGTATATATTACAAGAAACTAGAAAACATTAAACTTAGTAGTGAAATGTTGAAACTTTCCATATTTTAAAAAAAGTTATTAATTAGCTGAATTATCCTTATAATTTGGGAGACAAGGGTCTGTGGATAAGAGAAACTAGCATTAAATCCCTAAATGCTGATGTGACCATCTCTGCTTTGTGTGTATTCTGTGCCGGAGGCATAAATTACAGACCCCAGTGCTCGAGCTGTCAGTCCCCACTGCAGAAGCCAAAAGGGCCCCTTGGACACCTGCCCCTTCCAAGATTCTAAGTGGTATCAGCCTCATTTAATAAGCCCCACTGAATGAAGAACACCACACACACTCCTTGTGGCCATCAGCCTTTAGAGCTTTGCCTCAGGTATGTGTCTAGAGATATAATTTAGATATTTGTCATCCTGAGAATTATGTTTCAGGTAGCAAATCCTCATTATCAATCTGCTCCATCAATGACTTCCCAGAGACAGAAGGTGCAGCTGAGGTTAGGCTTTGGTCTTGTCAGTGGTAAATAGGGAAGGCAACACCTCTTCATCCACAAGGTCCTGTCTTTACAGCATTACCTGAGCCAGCAGGAATAGCCAGCCTCCCACTCTGTTAGGGACATACTGGGGAAAAAAGACTGGCTTAAAGACAGGATTCATTTCCACTGCTTTCCAGAGCAGTGTTTGCTTTGTTTTAAGTCAGGGAAGGCCTCCAAGTTACTTTCAGTAGAAGATTTAAGCAACTGTTTCTGTACGAGTTTTTTAGTCTTTTGTCTAAGCACAGACCCTTCTGAGTGTCTGTTGCTAATTATGAACCATTTCCCCCCACCAAAAGTGCACATACATGTAGACACACAGTGTCGCATACCATTTCAAAGAGGTCAGGGACTCTTCGAGACCAGGAACCCTCAGATTAAGAACATGTGATTGAGACTGAGATACTTTTTAAACTTGTATAAGTCAGTTTCATAACACATATCTCCAAAGCCTTTATGGGATGAAATTAAAATGAAAGCATCAAAAAAGATCATACTTTTTTAAAGTAGTTGTGACAGTTGTCTTTTTTCCTGAGCAAACATTGTATAGTTGAGCATGAAACACCAAGTCCAACCTTTGCATCTTACACTCTAAGGAAGCATGGTAATTCATGGTTATCTAGATGTCCATATATATTGTGTATAGAAATAATAGGTAGCCTGATTATAGCTTAGTTTACATGAAACCAAGAAGTTTGCCTATAGGATTTATTTAGTCCTCACAACAACCACACAATGTAAATACCACTAACCCTTTCTACACCTAAGGACATTGATGCTCAGAGAAGAAAGCAATTTTTCCAAAGCCACACAATTAAGCAATTAAGCAGCAGAGACAGGACTCTGACCCCAGAACTGTTTGTCTCCAAAGACCTTGCTCTAAATACACATAAGAATGCAGATCTATCCAATTTTATAATTAGCTTTTTTTATATCCCCCAGAATTCTTGAGGCAGTTATCAGGCAGATAGGGAAGAGAAGGACTTTAAAGCTACTTGAAGCAAAATCACACCCTGTCTTCACAGTAATATCTCTAGAATGTCTGCTTAAGAGGGACCTGAAGGCAGTCATCCAGTTTGGCAAGTGGCACTGGGAGCTCATGTTAAGGCTGCAATTACATAAGAAACGCAGAGGCTACTCCCCGCTTTAAGTATGGCTGGAATCACTTTGGCTGCCCCTGGCTTCTGTTATGAGAAGCAGCAGCTGTCCCCTCCACTCTGATGAATGATGAGGGACTCTGCTGCACTCTCGCCTGGGTCTCCCTACCTAGCCCACAACGGCACTGCCTTGGTCCTCCCGCCAGCTCTGTTTCTCTACCCGCTTCTCCAGGTGGCTGCCTGCCTGTCACTCTGCTGCCCTCTCTGGTGGCCACATGGGGATGAGAAACCTGTGAAAACTGAGCAAGCGCTCCATACTACCCACTGTGAATGTAGAAATAGTCCAGCATTTAGACTCCTCTAACATTATGTTTTTCTAAATGTAAGTGGCAGCATGAGACACAGTCCAGAGCCTAGTATTAATAAAAATGAGTGAAGCAGTCAAAGCCTGAAAGAACTTTCTTGAAGTGTGAGGATCAAGTAACCTAAGTGAAAGAAATTTCACCCGCCTAAGTCACTTTAGGGATAACCTGATGAGCATGAGGCATTTTTTGTGGGAAGCAGTTCGTGGCTGGTGATTCCTTCACTTGCTATTGGACTTCACACAAGTAGCTTCACTTCTCTGTGCCTTGGTTTTCCCATCTGTAAAATGGAGATAATAATAGCATCTAGCTCAAAGTTGTTCTGGGGGTTAAATATATTAATAAATATATTACATTTAAAACAGTGTCTGACACATGATAAGTATTCAAAAACTATTATGACTACTTTGGTTTATCATTTGGCCATTTTCATAAACAAAGAAGGGTGAACTATATAGTCCATAGAGCCAAAAGGATATTGTGAAGTCCCAGAAAGTAAATTACACTTGTCCAGAAGTCTGGGGGTGGTAAGGTAAGCAGGTGAACTTGATGCAAGGCCTCAAAACAAGGTGAGTAGAGCCCCAGCAGTCCTGTTAGGTATTGGACTGTAGCCCGCCAGGCTCCTCTGTCCATGGGCTTCTCCAAGCAAGAATACTAGAGTGGGTTGCCATGCCCTTCTCCAGGGGATCTTTTCGACCCAGGGATGGAACCCATGTCTCTTATGTTTCTTGCATTGGCAGGCAGGTTCTTTACCACCAGCACCACCTGGGAAGCCCTTTACTGCATTACAAACCATCTGAAAACATAGTGGTTTTAACAGCAGCAACTTATTATTTATCGTTTTTCTGTGAGTTGATCAGGCAGTTCAGAGTGTTGGTTAGGGTCCTGAGATGGCCGGAATGTCCAAAAGGACCTCATTCACATCCCAACTGGGAGCTCAGCAACGGTTGCTGATCAATGCCTTCATTTTCCTCCATGAGGACTCTTCACGTGGCGTCTTGGGCTTCCTCACAGCTCACAGCATGGCAACTGGATCCAAGAAAGATCACTCCAAGACATGAAAGCAGAAGCTGCAGATTTCTTAAGACTCAGCCTTGAAAGTTGCAAGGCATCATTTTTTTTTGCTGTATCCTATTGATCAGAATAAATCATTGGCCAGCTTAGATTCACAAGTAATGAAAATAACCTCTACTTATGTATAAGGGAATATAGCACAGTCACACTGCAAAAGAACATATGGGATGGGAGATCTTTTTTCTTGCCATTCTCAAAAACATTCCTAGCTCACAGAATAGGAACTAGATTTTCTTAACAACTTTTGGATTGAGTGACTCAATTAGGAAGACCAGTCTGAGTTTGGATCATTGAAAAGAGAAATAAATGGAATTCAGTGTTTTAATTTAGCATGACTTGTTTATAAGTGACTTAAAGTTATTCTTCAGAACACAGAAAATAGTTCCTTTGGATCTAAAAGTCATACTTAGAATCATCAATAAGAATAGATAAAGGACATTAGGCTGATGGAGAGAATGGACTTGTGGACACAGAGGAAGGAGAGGGTGGGATGATTGAGAGAGAAGCACTGAAACATATACATTACCACATGTGAAGTAATTAATAGATAGGTAGTGGGAAGTTACTGTATGGTACAGGGAGCTCAGCCTGGTGCTCTCTGATGACCTAGAGGAGTGCGATGGCGGTGAGGGGGATGGTGGGAGGAAGGTTCAAGAGGGAGAGGATATATGTATGTAGCGTTAGCTGCTCAGTCATGTCCGACTGTTTGTGACCCCATAGACTGCCACCCTCCAGCCTCCTCTGTCCAGGGGATTCTCCAGGCAAGAATACTGGAGTGGATTGCCATGCCCATCTCCAGGATATATGTATACTTATGACTGATCCACATTGTTGAACTGCAGAAACCAACACAACATTATAAAGTAATTATCTTTCAATTAAAAATAATTTTTTTTAAAAAAGGACATTAGACTAGAGAACATAATTATCAGTTAAGAACATTTCTAAAAGTAAAACACTTTTCCTTCAAGAAGAGATAGATGGTAAAACTTCACATGCTCCCCGAATGGTGGCAACAGTGAATTTATAGTGAAAAACTGTATTATGTTAAAGTGAACAAAGCAGAAAACAACAGAAGGGCACCTGAATAATGAATAAGAACAGTCAAACAGCGAGAGGCACATGAGATCCCCATAGTTGCTATTATGGAGAATTTGATAGTTTCCCCACTTCCAACCTCATGTACAGTTCTTTTAAAAGTACGATATACTTTGCATTTGCTTCTTATTTTATATTTCAATTTATTGCAGGGAGGGAGTTTGAGTCCTTTTGTAGTATTTCTGGATATGACTATAGTCAAACATGGAATCACAAAATAAGATTGGACATAATCCAACCAAATGAATTATTATTTACCCTGAACTCTCTAGGTCCCTACGATTGTACAAAGCCTGGTCTTTGAGATAAGTTATAGATGGATAATGTGAAAAAGTCAAGAGCAGATAGATATGGGTAGATTTTTCAATGTTGGGGAGAAGAGAAAGCAATAAGAAATGACACCAAGATTTGGGGCCTGGATGTTATATGAATGGCTATGTTTGCTAGAGTGATTAAGAAGGTAAGTAGGAGGGAAAGTGAATTGTGTATTGCAAGGGAAGATTACAAAAAGAAGTTTGAGACTGAAAGAATATTTTAAGACAAAGTAGCAGCTTGCCAGCATTTTCATAACATACTGATATCCTCAGCTTCTATTTGGGAAGGGATCCCCACTCATTCTCCTTTTATGAGACTATAACTTTTTATTATTCATTTTACTGTTTGTCATTTATTGAGTTGTTTCTACCCAGTGTGTTTACAACTCACATAAAATACAGAAAACAATCAAATATACAGAAACAAGCCTGGGAAATGCAACTCACCCAGAGAAAATATCATTAGTATCTAGCGGCAGCTGCACACTGTAAAACAATTGGAATCATCTCAGCTAGAAGGCAAATGAAAAACAAGGGAAATGAGTATCTAGGTGCCTCAATGGAAAACTTTTTTTTTTTTTAATAGAAGGTAGTTTTAAATGGGCCGTCAGGGAAAGAGGATAAGTTGTGTAAGTGAGAAACAAGACAATCCATCAAGGACAGAATGCAAAGAAGAGAAAAAGGTAAAGTTCTCATGGGAACAGGATATAAAGTTGATGACAATGGGCCTTCACAGAGGATGAAGAGCAACATAACAATGTGTGCTATGTGTTATTTGCATAAACTCCAAAGAACTTGGCACCATCTACATTTTTCACATCACAAACATAAACCAGGAAGTGGGGGAAAAAAGTGTTTCATGCAGCCAAACTAGGAGTGGGAGTTTTCAACTTTACTCAAGTCCCCAGGCCCTCACTCTGCAATAATTCCAATAAGCTTCGCTACTTTTTTAAAACTCAACCATTTCAAACAAGATTTAAACTCAACATCTACATAGTTTCCACTATAATAATAGTTCACACTTGTTGAGCACTAACTATGCACCAGGCATTGTTCTAAATTCTATCTGGATGGACTCATTTATCACTTATTGCAACCTTAGAGATAAGGACTAGGAATATCTTCATTTTATAGATGAAGCGATTGAAACACAGAGAAGTTTTTTAAAGTACCCAGAATCACACAACTAATAAGTGGTAGATTTAGGACCTGAACCTAGATTAGTCAGGTTCCTACATCCTAAATAACTAGACTGGCCCCATCCAAACTTGAGTGCTCATCAGAATCATCCAAAGGGCTTTTAAAAACACAGAGCGCTGAGTTCCACCCTCAGAATTTCTGACATTAGTAGTTCTAAAATTAAGCCAGAGCCTTTACATTTCTAACAAGTTTCCAAGTATATTAATTAGCTAAGGCTGCTATAACAAAGTGCTGAAACCATGCGACTCAGATTTGCAACATGAACCCTTGTGAGGGGACTCAAACCTGGCCTAAACCCAGACTGGGATTGAACCCATTGTTTTTTAAATTGAGATCTCACAGCTAGTCTCAGGACTTAAAGAAGCTCAGGTTCTAAATGCCTCCTCACTGAAAGAATGCAGTGAGAGATAAAGTGATAGGAAGGAAACAAGATTTATTTAGAGAGAAACACAGATGGTGACTGCAGCCATGAAATTAAAAGACGCTTGCCCCTTGGAAGAAAAGCTATGACCAACCTAGACAGCATATTAAAAAACAGACATTACTTTGCCGACAAAGGTCCATATAGTCAAAGCTATGATTTTCTCCAGTAGTCATGTATGGATGCAAGAGTTGGACCATAAAGAAAACTGAGCGCCAAAGAATCGATGCTTTTGAACTGTGGTGTTGGAGAAGACTCTTGAGAGTCCCTTAGCCAGCAAAGAGATCAAATCAGTCAATCTTAAAGGAAATCGGTCCTGAATATTCATTGAAAGAACTGATGCTGAAGTTCCAATACTCTGGCCACCTGATGCAAAGAACTGAATCATTGGAAAAGAAGCTGATGCTGGGAAAGATTGAAGGCAGAAGGGGACGACAGAGGATGAGATGGTTGAATGGCATCACTGACTCAATGGACATGAGTTTGAGCAAGCTCCGGGGAGTTGATGATGGGTAGGAAAGCCTGGCATGCTGCAGTCCACGGGGTCGCAAAGAGTCAGACAAGAATGAGCAACTGAACTGAACCGAAGAACTCAAAAATCTTGGCAATTCACAAAAAAACAAATATTTTATTATTCCATTTATATGAAATACCTAAAGCAGTTAAACCATGAAAACAGAAACTAACATGATAGTTTCCAGGGAACTGAGGAGGGGGGAAATGGTGAGTTGTTCTTTGATGAGTATACAGTTTCAGTTTTACAAGATGAAAAAGTTCTACAGATCTATTCTATAACAATGTGAATACGGTTAACAAAGCTAAACAGTAGCTTTCAAAAAGTTAAGAGCATAAATTTTATATTATGTGATTTCTTAATCACAATTTGAAAAAAATTTTGTGAAAAAAATTGCATAGCAAATCTGAGTCATTTAGGCCCACACTTCAGAGGCCCTGAAGACATTACTTTGTTGTATAGAATATTTGCATTGTTCCTCTCACCTTAAATCCCATTGGCTGTTCCCTTGCCTGTAATGCTTCTTCCCCAGATATGTTCCTGGCCTCGTCTCTATCTTTAAATTGTGAAATGTCACCTTCTCAATGAAGCCTACCCTGATCATATTTAATATTGCAACTCACCCCATGCTCCTGCCACTTAGCACTCCCCATTCCCTTATCTTGCTCTAATTTTTTTTCTTTCTTATTATCACTGTCTAACATGTTTTAGAATGTACTCATTATAATTTTTTTTATTGTCTACCTCCACACCTCTAAAAGTTAAGATCTACAAAAGCTGGTATCTTTATCTTACTTTGTTCCCTGATGTATCTCAAATGCCCAGACTAATGCCTTTCACATAGTTGGTGCTTATTTGTTGAGCAAATGAGTAAGCATTCACCATGAGCTAAGTGTCTTATATGCACCACATGTGTGTGTGTGCTAAGTTGTTTCAGTCGTGTCCAACTCTTTGTGACCCTGTAGACCATAGACTGCCAGGCTCCTCTGTCCATGGGATTTTTCAGGCAAGAATATTGTAGCAGATTGCCATACCTATCTCCAGAGGATCTTCCCAAACCAGGGATCCAACCTGAATCTCTTATATCTCCTGCATTGGCAGGCAGGTTCTTTACCACTAGCACCATCTGAGAAGCCCCTTACCTGCACTAACATTATAAAATAAAATATGAAAAATGGCTTTTGTGTTAGGATGGCAGATCCAGTCTTGCTTCTGTCCCTAGTCCTACAGAAACTAAAATCAAACAGATGGGAGAACAGAAAGGGGGAGAATACCCACAAAATTCGAGGAGCTGGAGAGCAGACAGACCAGTGCTAACCAATTTTGCAGATATGAAAAGCTGAATCCTAAGGCAGTAGTCAGGAAAGCTGAGAATCAACCTAATTTATACCATAGAAACCTCAGAATACTCAGGATAAGCAGCACCAACTACCTCTGCAAATAGAAGTGGGGAGGAGAACTTACAGCGAAAACTGTGGGAAACGACATGAAAAGTCTGATCTCTACATCCCTCCCTACTTCACTATTTTGTCAAGAGTCCTCTTCTACCCTGACATGATGTATTCTCTGGAGAGGGTAAAAGAGTGGGTCCTTGAACTTTAGAACCTAGGTACTCTACCAGAACTAAAATTCAGTGACCACGAGCATGCAGAATGCTGAACTTTCCTAGAACACTAGACGCCTTAATCTTCAGGCAGGAGATTAGAAGCACTTTACACTGAACAGTCTGACTAGCCAAAGGGAAAGAACTATAGATATAGACACCTAAGGTTGCCCATCAAATGGCCCAACCAGATCATCACCGGGTAAAACTTGAAATTGGCAAACTCCAGTCAAATGCTCAGAGCTTCTAATTAGCTTTCTAGTGCCCACTTTTAACATGAGCTGACAATCAAAGAACCACCCATAAACAAATGAGTGAATGAATGAATGTTAACATCACAATATACAGGAAATATAAATAAATATAAACTTATTTATGCCGATTTAGCACAGCATAAATAAATAAGGATTCACCAGACAGCTGACGTGTGTCTCTAACATGAAAGAGACCAAAAGAAAACAAAAAGCAACTTGTAAGACATGGGCTATTCAGAGAGAATACTTTAAAACTTACCCCCCAAAATCACCTTATTGATATGCTCAGAAAGATATTTCATTCATGAAAAAAGATTAGGATTCTATTCTCTTAAAACACAATTCAGAGAACAAAATGGTGTGTGGGAAATGATAACATATGACAGCAGAAATGAGAAAATCTCACTTGAAAGATTGGAAGATAAAGCTGAAGAAATCTCCCCAAAGGCAGTTTAAAGAGGCAAGGAGATAGAGAATGGAGAGGAATGATAAGGAAATAAGATGACCAGTTTGGAAAGGCCAGTATTTGAATAATAAGAATTGAAGCAAGAAAGCAGACAGGAATTAAAGGGAGAGAATCATTGAAGAAATTTTTAAGAAAATGTCCCAGAATTAAGTGAGTTTCCAGGTTGAAATGCCTTCTGAGTGTCCAGCACAATGTTGAATTTAGACCCATAGGTTGGTACACTTTGTGAAATTTCAAAGGGTTAGGAACAAAGAAAAGGACTAGTGGTAACTTACTTGGAAACTTCTTTTTTCCAAGGGAAAAAAAAAATCACATACAAAGGATTAGGAATCACAGTGATGCTTCAAACCTCTTAACAGCAATACCTATACTGGATCCATGGGTCTCATAGTTATTTTCCAGGTCTCTAAATGCATAGTTTGGAATGAACACATTTGGTAGTTGGCAAACCCCACATTGGTTCCTGGCAAGACAGGAACACACAAAACAAGCAAGGCCAAGGTCAAACCCTGACAGATTTGATCAGTCAAGCTATAACAACCACTTCTAGATTTAAACAGTTTGCTACTCACTTACACAGCAAAAAGAATAGCCAAAGGTGTCAGCCCACCTTGATCCTTGCCCTTCATACCAAAAAAGGACAACACTGAAACAAAAGGGACCAGATGACTGCAGTGTGACTTATGGGACACCCTGTTGCTGAGGAGGTTAACACTGGCTATGTAGTTTTACACTGTTTAGCTTCACCAGTGGGGAGTAGGGGTAGGGATCAGACAGCCTCCCAGAGGAGACAGGGAAACCAGTGGGAGACGGTTTTCATCCCCTCTGTTACAGGAGGATCACAAGGTGTGTTTCCAAGACTCAGATAAGCTGCACTTCAAGCCAGCCCTTGCCTACATGGCTTATTTGGATGCCTACAACAGACTGGTTCCAAATAGGAAAAGGAGTATGTCAAGGCTGTATATTGTCACCCTGCTTGTTTAACTTATATGCAGAGTACATCATGAGAAACGCTGGACTGGAAGAAACACAAGCTGGAATCAAGACTGCCGGGAGAAATATCAGTAACTTCAGATATGCAGATGACACCACCCTTATGGCAGAAAGTGAAGAGGAGCTTAAAAGTCTCTTGATGAAAGTGAAAGAGGAGAGTGAAAAAGTTGGCTTAAAGCTCAACATTCAGAAAACGAAGATCATGGCATCTAGTCCCATCACTTCATGGCAAATAGATGGGGAAACAGTAGAAACAGTGTCAGACTTTATTTTTGGGGGCTCCAAAATCACTGCAGATGGTGACTGCAGCCATGAAATTAAAAGACACTTACTCCTTGGAAGAAAAGTTATGACCAACCTAGATAGTATATTCAAAAGTAGAGACATTACTTTGCCGACTAAGGTCCGTCTAGTCAAGGCTATGGTTTTTCCTGTGGTCACGTATGGATGCAAGAGTTGGACTGTGAAGAAGGCTGAGCACTGAAGAACTGATGCTATTGAACTGTGGTGTTGGAGAAGACTCTTGAGAAGTCCCTTGGACTGCAAGGAGATCCAACCAGTCCATTCTGAAGGAGATCAACCCTGGGATTTCTTTGGAAGGAATGATGCTAAAGCTGAAGCTCCAGTACTTCAGACACCTCATGCGAAGAGTTGACTCATTGGAAAAGACTTTGATGCTGGGAGGGATTGGGGGCAGGAGGAGAAGGGGATGACCCAGGATGAGATGGCTGGATGGCATCATGGACTCGATGGACGTGAGTCTGAGTGAACTCCAGGAGATGGTGATAGACAGGGAGGCCTGGCCATGCTGCGATTCATGGGGTCGCAAAGAGTCGGACACGACTGAGTGGCTGAACTGAACTGAACTGAACAAGGAGGTCAAGTGACAAGGCAGAACTGTTCCCTTACAGTTCTTCAGCCTGTGGGTTAAAGCTATCATATTGCAGAAAGCTAACAGGAAAACTTAAATTTGCTTCCCCAGCCTCCAAGTAGGATGATAAACAGTATCACATGCTCAGAGGGGAATAGCAGAGATGAGTGCATCACATGCTCAGAGGGGAATAGCAGAGATGAGTGCATCTCTTGAAGACCTGAGAGCTGACAGTCCACATCATATTCCTGTTTTTGCTCCCGCAAAAGCCAGAACAGTCTGCGAGGTTGGCGGTTGACTACTGCAAATTCAACCAAGTTGAAGCTTTAGTTGCAGCTGTATCTTCATTAAAGCAGATTAACAAGACCTCAGGCACATGATATCAGTGGCCACTGATCTGACAAATTCTTCTCTACCATCACAGAGGGATTTCCCTGGTGGCTCAGACGGTAAAGCATCTGTCTACAATGTGCGAGACCCGGGTTCAAGCCCTGGGTTGGGAAGATCCCCTGGAGAAGGAAATGGCAATCCACTGCAGTACTATTGCCTGGAAAATCCCATGGACAGAGGAGCCTGGTAGGCTACCATCTATGGGGTCGCAAAGAATCGGACATGACTGAGTGACTTCACTTTCCATCGCAGAGAGCCAGAAGCAAAAGTATTCCCCCAGGGCTATGTCCTAAATAAGAATAATCTGAGGCCTCACAGGCGATGGAAAGTTAAGATCCATACCCTAGTTAAGGGACAATATATGGGATTTTTGTTCAGATTTCTGAAGAACAGTTCATATATTAGGACTATACCTAACTGAGGGAATAAAAGCTTTAAAAAAAAAAAAATCCCAAGATGGAACAGTTTCATAGACTCACTTCTATATTGGAATGTCATGAGTATGATAGAATGTTTCATTGATCACAAAAATCCAGTGATGTTCCCTCACAAGAGAGTAAATTATCCTGCCCTGTTGAACTCATGAATAGCCATGTGACTTGTGTGGCCAATGAAATAAGAGTACAACATGAAACATGTCACCTCGAGGCAGCCATTTTAAGAGCTAGGTTCTCTCTTCCCTGCCTCTGTGATCATGGAAGTGAGGTAGTGTCACTGACACACAAGTCTGTATGTCTGACATACAGTGAGGCCAAACAATACCAAAATGTTGGAGAAGAAGCAGAGAAATGTTTATCGCAATGCCATGCAATGAGATGGGTGGTTCATGCCTTAAAAACCCCAAATTCCCCAAGAGCTTTCAGCAAAGCCCTTTTCTAGGAAAGGTGAGGGAGGGGCGTGGGTAGTTGTTGCAAACTTCTTGGTGTCAGAACCTCTGTTCTTGAGGTCAGGTCATGGTCAGGTAATGATGTTCCTGTAAACCTCCACCAAGTAAGATTATTCCCTGTTCTGACAAGAACAGGCAAGGTCCCAAGGCATAACTCTCACCCTCCAAGGTCCAGGTCCTAGCTGAGAGGAGGCAGATCTCAGCTGACAGCTCCCTAAGATCATGTTCCCAGACTTTGCCCAGCTGTTGTTGCTGAGGGAGCCAGGCGCCCACGACCCAGCTGACCCTCAGGCTCCTCAGCCACCCAAATGGCAAGGGCCAGGTCCAGAAGACTGCGACCCAGGGAGAGTGCCACTGCCATTAAATTGCAGAGGTGGCAATGGGAGACAGATTCACCAATTCAAGGGCTGTGGGGCCTTGGTGAGTAATCTGCAGCCATGAAGGACACAACCCCCAGCCTGTTCCCTGTGCCTTGCCACCCCCCACCACCCCAGCTCACCCACCAGCCTGAGGCCAGGTAAGCTGGAGGGCCCACAGAGAAGGCCAGGATTCGCCTGTTACCTCACTCTCTGCCTGAGGACCATCACCCTGAGGACTATTGACTGAATGGTCCCATAACAGTTGATCGTTGACAGTTAGTTGCTTGAGGGAGGGGCACACTACAGATTGACCAATGGCTAAGCAGGACCACTAACGGTCACTCATTGACGGTTGCTTGGGGGAGGGGCCCACTGCAGCACCAACCAATGGCTGAGCAGGACCACTAACGATCACTCATTGACAATTGGTCGCTAACGGTCCTGTGGCAACCACTACCTAGTAATCGGGGTTCGGGTTAATGGGCGGGTGCTGGAGAAGGCAATGGCACCCCACTCCAGTACTCCTGCCTGGAGAATCCCATGGACGGAGGAGCCTGGTAGGCTGCAGTCTATGGGGTCACACAGAGTCGGACACGACTGAAGCGACTTAGCAGCAGCAGCAGCCCCAAGAGCCACGCTAGGGACTGCGCACAGCCACGCTCTTGTAGGAGATAGATAGTCCCTGGGCTGCACAGCTGGGGTTTGTGAAGTGGAATAAAATTGAAGCTTTGCTCTTACCCAGACACTCCAAAGTCAAAACTAATGGCAGAAACTGAGCTCTGCTGAAGTAAAGAGATACAGTGACCACTCCTGAAGTCAACTTCCTGAAAACTTCCCTGTCTGTACCTACACAGGAAGGCTCTTTGGGGGTCAAAAAGTGAGGGGGTACCACCCCATAATAAGTATTGCCATGCACCCGCTTGCAAGGCCTCTGCTATGGAATCCATCTTAGTAAAAAGATGTGCACACAGGTTGGGAAGTGTCCTAGAACAGGTCAGGTGTAAAAAAGAACAAGGTAATTGGCCAAATGTAAACCAAGTTCCTGGTGGCTCAGAGGGTAAAGCATCTGCCTACAATGTGGGAGACCTGGGTTTGATCCCTGGGTCGGGAAGAGCCCCTGGAGAAGGCAAGGACAACCCACTCCAGTACTCTTGCCTGGAAAATCCCATGGCCTGAGAAGCCTGGTAGGCTACAGTCCATGGGGTCGCAAAGGGTGGCAAAGAGTCGGACACCACTGAGCGACTTCACTTTCACTTTCAAATCAAGTCCCAGAAGGACTGTTCTGTATGATTTAAATCACCTCTTTACTATACTCCTTGTTATGGGGGATGCCCATACCCTTTGTCTCTGAGTGTGTATTTCTGCCTTGTTTCAGTCTTAAGTAAAATGGTTTCTCTGTGTGCTATCCCACTTAATGTGTTGTGTCTCTAATAATAACCTTTGTACCTGTTTTTACAAGTTTTGCCTCCCTGAAATGTTCTTGTTTTCAACAAGGGTAAGAGCCAGGGAAGCTTTGCTTTTAGCTTCTAGCCCCTGGTGGTCTAGCAGCTAGGACTCCTGGTTTTCATTCAGGCTGTGCATGCGTGTGTGCTAAGTCATGTTTCAGTCATGTCCGACTCTTTGTGACCCTATGGACTACAGCCCGCCAGATTCCTCTGTCCATGCGATCCTCCAGGTGAGAATACTGGAGGCGGTTGCCATGCCCTCCTCCAGGGGATCTTCCTGACCTAGGAATCAAACCCACGTCTCTTACTCGTCTGCTGCATTGGCAGCCGGGTTATTCCTGGCGCCGCCTGGGAAGCCCTTCATCCAAGCTACCCAGATTCAATTCCTAGGCTGGAAACGAAGATCTTTCTTCAGGACTGCTCACTGCCATCTCTCCAAGAACAGAACCATATGTCATGATGGAGCATCTATCATCCTAGGTGCCTGAGTAACTACACGAGGACAGCCCCTTTGCTAACCTGCTGCTGCTGCTAAGTCGTTTCAGTCGTGTCCGACTCTGTGGGAACCCATAGAGGGCAGCCCACTAGGCTCCTCTGTCCCTGGGGTTCTCCAGGCAATACAGACCTAATATGAACAAGAAATAGGTGGTGGCGGTTGTTGTTGCTGTTGAAGTTGCTGAGATTCGGGCATTAGTTTGTTACTAACACAACATATCCAAAGAGTCCTGACCAGATAGGAGGAGGCACTCCCCTGGAGTCTGCTTATCTGTCCAAAGCCCAGATCTTCTTGACCTCTAAAATGGTTACTTGGAGTTGCCTTTCCAGAGTCCATTTCCCTGTCCCTTAGCTTCTGACAGTGGTTTCCACATGGTTCCAGTAAGCTAACTCTGTTCCAAACTCCAGGGGAAATGCAACCTAGGCTAAGCCAATCAGAATATTCCATTTCCCTGACTGTATGGATTGGGTCAGTAGTGGACTTGTGTCCTTAACTGGCCCAGTCAAAGTGAATCTTAGGGTTCTCGCTGGAAATGCACATACTTACCACTACTACAACAAGTTTCACATTTCTTTATCATTAGTTATATGCTATCTTACTAAGCGGATTATGTATAATTGAGAACCAGGATCCTAATTTATCTCTTTATTGCCAGAACCTGGCATAATTGTTGGCACAAAGTAGATGCCTATAAATAATCATTGATCAATTAAAGGAGGAATAAAATTTACTCCTTTTCGTCAAATTTCACTTCTCAAATTTCAGGCCCACCAATCCATCTACAGAGCCACATTCAGCTGTTTGCATCTCTGTCCTTTCCTTTCCTCCATCTTGATCTAAGAATAAATGATATGTTCAACGTTGGTCTTTCAAAAAAATTACAGGTAAAATTTTCTTTCTCATTTTCCTGGGATGTGTATGGCATTTGCATGAATACTTAGGGCAAACATCTTCTGGGCTCCCTTCCACTGTATAACGTCAGCATCAAAACCTCCACAGTGACTAAAGTAACTACCTCTTTGTGACGGCACATCAGCCATGTGCTACTGGAGAAGTCTCAGTTCCAGGACCAAATCATGGGTCCTTATTAAATGGGTCCTTACAATGCCCAGAAATAATACCAAATACCAAATAACCTGAAGAACTATAAATATTTTAACCTTTTCTATTCTCCTCAAATCACCAATCTCCCTTTTCTACCTCCCCTGGAACCTCCAAACTCATCATTCATAACAGCCTCCTCTTTTAGAGAAAACAGAAGTCATCACATGGGAGATCTCTCATTGCCCTGAAATCAAACATCTACCACTCTCCTGGCATCCTCACTTCCAGCTGAGATAGAGGAATTGTTCCTCTTCCCCTTGTCCCACCTCCTATCTCTCCCTTATTAAAAAAAAAAAAAAAACTTATACCATCACTCAATCCTTTTCTGTCTTGTATATCAATCTACTTTTTCATGAATCTTTCCCAGTAATTTTTAAATGCACTGAGATATTCTCTTTTTAGAAAAAGCTTCACTTATTCCTTATTAACTACCACCTGTATTTTTCCTTCTCTCCCATCTTATCTTCTCATTATCTCCAAAAGACAGGAAAGGCAGTGAGGTACAGTGGTTAAGAACATGGATCCTGGCACCACACTACCTCCTTTGAAATACATCATTTAATGACTCTGAGACCATGAGCAGATTACTTCTCTTTCTGCCTGAATTTCCCCATAGACAAAACGATTATAACACTGACACTAGTGCTTAGCACAGAGTAAGCACTATATAAAGGTTGGCTGTAATCACTTTTATTTTTATTTCTTTACTTTCACTCACTTCTCAGCCCATCCTGACCCCATCACTTCACATGTTTACTAAGAACACCAATGATCTCTATGTTGCTAAATCCAACAATTCTTCAGTTACTATTTTACTTGAAGTCCAGGCAGCAGTTGACAATGTTAACACTTTCTTCTTGGAACATCCTCTTCACTAGTCCAGGGGCATCAATTACCACCTACCTGGCAGTGTCTTCTTCATCTTTATCTGCCCATCTTTATCTTTTTCTAGACCCCACAAAGCTAGAGGTTTAAGGGGAGAATGTCTAAATGTCTCAAAGGCATTTTATATGCACTATGTCAAAAACTGATCCAAGATCTTTCTCTCCCTAACCCCCTGCCTTGAATATTCTTTTGTCTCTTCACCTGGCTAACTCCTACTCCTTCCTTAGACTTCAGCTGAAGTATGAGTTTCTCAGAGAAGCCTGAGGTGAATGCCTTCAAAGAAAATTTTAGCACTTGGTACCTCTACTTCACACCTGCAATGAGATGGTAAGTTACACGAGGGTTGGGACCATGTGTCTCCTCAGTATCCTATCCCAGGACATGAATGCAGTAACCTCCACAACCCGCTCAGTCGTGCTAGGGCCTAACGGCACTCTTGAAAAGTATAAACTGTGCCACTTTGTGCCAGGTTAAGATTACTAGAATAACTAAAACATGGCAGGGTGCAAAGAAGTCTAGCAGAGGAAATAGTATTTTACCAAGCCTCTAAATTAGTTTCAATCGCAATAAGAGGTTCGTGGATGACAATTAAAAAAAAAAAAGCTTAAATTGGGGAGATTCATTCATTAGACAACCAACACATATATTGCCTCTAACAATGCAATCAGACCAATTGTGTGGCAATCGGTGCAATTGTGTGGAAGGTTTTGCCATTGGGTTTACACCTCACAGGTTTTATCTTTCCCTGGTGGCTCAGACACACCTACAGTGTGGGAGACCCAGGTTCGATCCCTGGGTCAGGAAGATCCTCTGGAGAAGGAAATGGTAACCCATTCCAGTACTCTCGCCTGGAAAATCCCATGGACGCTGGAGCATGGTACACTACAGTCCATGGGGTCGCAAAGAGTTGGACACGACTGAGCGACTTCACTTCACTTACACCTCACATATGACTTGGACACCAGTATTCGATCCTACCTCAACAAGCCATCTACCTATAACCCAGCACTCCTGTGTCCCACTACACGGCAGCTTTTTGCTAAGTCTGCCGTGAGTCCAGGCAGTTACACTGCCGCTGGGGAGTACTGACGGGGAAGTTCAAGGGAAGAAAAGTCCTGAGCGTGTGTGTATGTTTTAGCAAACAGTTTGCTCTCAAAGCGAGGAGGAGTAAATAGTGCTGAAAAGAGAACACAGTAGACTTCGCAGGTGGGATATAGGTGAAAAATGAATGAGTGGGAGAGCGTGCCAACTGGCATGCCCGGGACCCTTCCCCTCAGAGTCGATCTCGCGAAACCATAACTAATTCCCGGGCAATTCCCGGGGATTCCCTCTAACTCCAGGCAAAGTCCCGTAGGGGCGGGGCAAGAAAAGGAGACGCCGGCGCGCGGCCTTCAGCCTCCGGGATCTCGAGAGAACTGAGGTTATCGCGATCTTTCCGGAGCCGACACTCCACGCGGAGTCCGAGCTCGTGTGCTCTGAGTCCAGGGAGGGCGGAGACTGTACGGGAGGGAGAAGCCCCTTTGGCCTGCCCTACGGAAGCCTGCGAGGGAGGGTGGTGATCGCTGCCCAGTCCAGTTGTCCAGATGCCCAGCGCCAACGCCAGCCGAAGGAGTCAGGAGAAGCCGCGGGAGATCATGGACGCGGCGGAAGTGGGTTTCCTCCTTCTCCGGGCCTGGAAGAACAGACCCTTGGGCCGGATCGCGCTGGGGGGGTGGGGTGGGGGAGTAGGGTGAGCGGGGGCCCTGGCCTCTGGATCCCTGGCGGCACTCTGCCTGTAGGCCACGGGCCTGGGGTCCGGGCGCCCGGAGCCTTCAACCGGGCCTCCAGGGCCCTTGCCCAAGCACCTTAGCCAGACCCACCCTGGATCGCATTTCTTACTGGGGCGCCTGGAAGCGTGGCTTTCGAGAAGCGTGTCTCAGAGCTGGAGGGCGGGGGAGGGGGGCGCGGAGGGCGTGAAGTACCCACTGCCCCGGAAGTAGGAGCGGTTGGGCCAACCTTAAACCTCGCTGGTTTAGGCACGTATTTCACGTACTTCGTCTCTTTCCCCGGAAATTTTTAATGTCCACTGATAATCGATTTTTGCTCAGCACTCGTGTACCTAATGTTTTTCAAGTAATGACAGTACTTCGTAAAGCGATCTGCCACTATAATGACCGTTTTCCATGTGACAGCTTTAGAGAAAAGCTGTCATTTTTATTTCCTTTATTTTAAGTAACCCAAGTGAGGTAGGTGGGGAAGTTTGTAGGGAAAGCGTTTGAAATGAAGTGACCGCAAAGCGTCTATGTGATTCATAATACCCTATAGTCCGTCAGTGCTTTTCAGAAATGAATGCTTGACACCTTTCTACAAGTGATGTGTGCTCTTAGTGAAACTGAGATTTCTACCTGGCTGCTAATTTTTCTGTTGAGGAGACATGAATTTGTGATAATCTGCATAAGGAATAGATCATTTTAAAAACATTAGATGGAATAGGGTTGCTGAAATATGAACAGTACTAAGTGACCCCCTTTTTTCTTTTCGCATGCTGTAACCTTTTTATGCTGCCCTCCTACTACTTTTTGTTACTGTATCTTTATAGTAGGACTGGGGTTATCTTTGTCTTTAAGGTGTATTTTTTTTTTAATTCGGAAAAAAATTGTTCAGTAAGCACCTTAACATGTTGTCTGGTTTGTTTTGGTATAAATACAGAATCTAATATCTTCCAAATCTAAAGGAGAGGATTCCAACAGATAACTGTAGTGACAGAAACGAATTGTTTTATTCACATCCTAAATTACCTTGAAAGAAATCATTTTTATGTATTCTTGATCTGATTAAGTATGTAAACTAGCAGTGTGCCTTTGCAAATAGTGTAGGTCTATAGATTATATACAGTTGACATTGTGGCAGAGTTATGTCACTTTATAGCTGGAAGGATCTTAAGAGATCATTTTCTCAGTAAAGTGAGATTAAAATAAAAGGCTGCTTACCAATTTAATAAGTATAGTTTGTTAATAATAGTCTGGACTCTAGGCCTCTTTTTTCCTCTTCCTGGCTTAAAATCTGTAATAAGAATTTTGGTGTCATATTGTCAGTGTTGAAGCACTTGCAACCTGATATCATGAAGACGGTTTTAGAACAGGAAGCTGGCAAAAGTTTTGATGATATTTTACAAAAGGAAAGTTGTAGTTATCTTTTATCCAACATCTCTGATTTCTAAAAACTGGACATCTGGTGCTCAGAAAGCTTATCCCTAACTGTTGGTTCTCTTTGAACATCTCTTCCTGTAATAGGAAGTTAATAAAACTGTGGTATCTCATCATTTTCCCTTCAAAAAGAGGAAATTTATAACCCTGCTTTGAAGTAGTTTAATCTCTTTTTGAAGAAAGTAGTTAAGATGTGTTGTACATGTGTGTAAATTTTATTTGAGAATGCTGTTCTGTAGTATGGTATATCAATCCAGGAGTGGTGATCTTCAAAATAAATTATCCAGAAGCTGGGTGCTTATCCTTTTTCTATGGAGTGCATATTAAGTGATATGACATATTTCCACAGTTTAAAACTACTAGTTTGAATTAATAAAATAGTCCTGAAAGTTAAAATGAATTCATCTTTTTCTGTTGTGTTTCTGTGTTTATTAATACTATGCTATTAGTGTTTAAATAAAAAGTCATAATGTAAAAACTTTTTTTGTAGGATTATGCAAAAGAAAGATATGGAGTATCTTCAATGATACAATCACAAGAAAAACCAGGTTAGTAGTTATGTGATAATTTTAAAAGGCTTTTTTTACTTTCTAATTCCAGCAAAGCTCTTCGTAAACTTTTAAGTAAGGCTGACATAACTGAAAACATAGCTCTGAAGGCATAATTCTGAAAAACTTAAATGGCAAATTTATGCCATTGTTGTTGTTTAGTTGCTAAGTCACGTCTGACTCTCTGACCCCATGGACTGTAGCCGGCCAGACTCCTCTGTCCATGTGATTTCCCAGCCAAGAATGGAGTGGGTTGCCATTTCCTTTTCCAGGGGATCTTCCCAACCCAGGGATGGAACACACATCTCCTGCTTGGCAGGCAGATTCTTTACTACTGAGCCACCTTGAAAGTCCAAGCATATGCCATAACCCTGTGCAGACATTATCAATTTAGGGTCTCTAATCTAGAAAAGGATGGATTTCCCTGGTGGCTCAGACGGTAAAGCGTCTGTCTACAATGTGGGAGACATTGTAGAAAAGGAAGAAAATACATTAAATTAGTATATTTTAAGCAGTAAATTATATTAGAAAGATATCCGTAAGTGATCATGTAAAAAGATTTGACTCTGGCCTAGGAGATAAAAGATAGTTAATAGTAGCTGCTTTCTTCATATGCAGCCTTTTTCGCATGCCTCATGAAGCTACCTCTTTTAGTACCCTCCTTGACTTATATAAATATTTCTTTGAAAATGATTTAATTGTTTCTCTCAGACCTGTAAGTTTTCTGTTTATAAACATTTGTTTTCCTTTTATTGGTTTCTTTTTTGTTTGTGTCTATTTTTGTTTCTCTCTCTTTTTTCCCCCCTATTTTATATATGCAGTTTCAACAAGTTTATCCTACTCAACAATTTAACAATCATTTTTCTTCTGGTAGACACCCCAAATTATGTCTTTCAAGCTTTGGTACACCTGCAGACCTTTAGGTTCTGGCCCATTGGAAGCACCAAGTACTGCTAATATATATGCCTGCCTGTGAATTTTATGCTTTGAAAATATACCCCAGGTCAGTTTTAATTGTTATTTTAGATTTAACTCATTGCATGGTCACAACATCACTTTTCCTCCCCAACTTTGTTGGGAAAATGTGCAATGAAAGACCAAAATAGGTTCCTGAGAATAAACCATTTCCAAAATTATCTTTTGTGAAGTAAAATAATTGAGTATAAATTGGGATAGAAGCAATATGCTATAGGAGAGGACTACAGCCCCTGCCAGGAAGAGCAAAAGAGGTCATGTGAGACTTTTTCTCAGCTTATCTATCTTCCTGAACTGCACTTCCTTGAGCTCTAACATCAAAAATCTTACTGGAGTTTGACTTCTACGTAAGCCTCAGTCACCCTTTGCCACAATTATTGTTCCCATTTAGCTATCAAATCCAGACTACTGTTATAACAGTAACTATAACAGTTATAAGCTTTCCCTACCAAAAGAAAGTTTACCTATGTAATCTGATTACACTAAATAACAGCAAAATTCTACCCTTGATTTTAACCTCTGTTAAAATCAGAAAATTTTGTTCAACATAAAGTTATCTGTCTGCTTCCATTTCTCCAAAATTCTTTTATTCTAATATGAATGACTTAACTGTGGAGGTCGTAGGTTTTCAAGTGGAAACCCTACTGCCACTAATCTTTGCCTTAGCCACTCATATTGGTGGGAGTGTGACAGGCACCTCAGCTGTGTGTGAATACATTAAAGGTTGAGAACGCCTATGCTAATTCATTGGAATGCCACATGAAAGAAGGGCCATTACTCTTTCTTTTCCAAAGTACTATTAAAATTACTGTAATCATGATGCTTACTTATAAGTCTTATTCTTTTAGACTTATTGTTTTGTTTTGAATTTTGATTGTCTAGTAAGTTTTTTGGAGAAGGCAATGGCACCCCACTCCGGTACTCTTGCCTGGAAAATCCCATGGGCGGAGGAGCCTGGTGGGCAGCAGTCCATGGGGTTGCTAGGAGTCGGACATGACTGAGCAAATTCACTTTCACTTTTCACTTTCATGCACTGGAGAGGGACATGGCACCCCACTCCAGTGTTCTTGCCTGGAGAATCCCAGGGACGGGGGAACCTGGTGGGCTGCCGTCTCTGGGGTCGCACAGAGTCAGACACGACTGAAGCAACTTAGCAGCAGCAGCAGCAGTAAGTTGTTTGCTCTTTCAATCTTGGCATTTTCAGATCTGTCTTTTAAAATATTATGCTACTATGTCTGTCTTTTCTCTTTCCCATTTTCTTTCTTCTGAGTTTACACAGCAGACTTGGAAGTTAGCTTAATTTCTAAGGTCCATGTACAGAGTTTTACAGAAAGTCTCTTGTGATGAGTAGTGCTTGAAAATTTCACATTCATTCTCTATGCTTTTGGCAATGAGAACCATGGTATTCTCCTGTAAAGCAAATTCTCTCTAAGCTGCATCTTTACTTCAAGAGATAAATTATGTAAATACATGTAGGCAAAGTAGGTGAAATATATTTATAATTTGATTTTATTATAATATCCCCCACCTAAATACCCTAAGTATTTTTAGTATTAGGGTAACTAGGTTTTACAGCATGTGATGTTGACATATTTGGTTACAGTCAGGCGACATAACCATTGAGACTTGAGATTTTTTATTATTTGTATTGTTGTGGTATCATTCTATTAGAATATTTTTAATTAATGCCTATATCTTTTTCTTTAATACTGAAATTATTTCATATTTAGAACAATATCAAAATAATTTCTCGATCATGATTGCCTTGTATCACTATCTTCACACCATAGTTTTTTCACAGTTTTCCTGTTTGGGGGACTCTAGTACTTTGCTATTAGTATTGGGGGGCATAATTGTTGGGTCTCACTTGTGGTCAGAAGGGGAATTTATTGGTTCATGTAACAGTAGGAAACAAAGTATAAGATGGCATATGCCATGATAGGATTTAGAAGTTGGAGAATTATTGGTGGGGCTTTCAGTCTCTACTTCCTGGCTCTGCTTCCACTGAGCTATTGACTTCATTCTCCCATCCTGCAAATTCAGGTAGTAGGAAAGATGGCAGTCAATACTATCTCAGCCCAGTGACCTGGAGGAGGACAGCTTCATTCCCATTATCTGTATATTACATACCAGAAAAGGACTTTCTAGTTGAATACAGTCACTGTATCCTGGGGAGTGGGGTGCTGTGACTGTCCAGGCCTGGCAAAGTGTCCCCTCATGTAGCTAGCTGACTTACATACTGTGACAGGCAAGCAAAAATACCATGTCCACTCAGGCAGAGGCAGGTGAAGACAGGCTGTGTTTGGCTTTATAAGTCATTGAAATGTTCAGGAGGTTTGCATTTTGAAATTATATTGACTCCACTGTAGATTGAATTATCAAGGGATTGCCAGTTAGAATGCTTTTGCTCTCATTTAGGCAAGATATAGTATGTTGGTTTAGAATGGTGGCAGTGAAGATGAAAGAGAATTGGATAGATTTTAGAGATATATTTAGGATATTCATAAAACTTCAGGCAAATTGCATACAGAAGGTGATAGAGAAGGTGTTAACCCTCGTACAACGTGTGTAGGAATGTAAATTGGTTATAGCCACTATGGAAAACAATACAGGGGTTCCTCAAAAAATTAAGAATAGAACTACCACATAATACAGCAGTTCCACTTCTGGGTGTTTATCTGAAGAGTATGAAAGTACTAATCAAAGTATATGTGCACCCTTATGTTACCACAGCATTTTTTCCAGTAGCCAAAATATGAAAACACGCTAAGTGCCTGTCGATAGATAAATAGATAAAGAAGATGTGGTATATATGTGTGCCATTAAGAAAGATGAAATCTCCCCTTTTGCAACAACATGGATGGAATACAAAAATTAATAAATGAGCAAACCAAACAACAAAACACAGAGCAGAGTAGTGGTTACTAGAGGGGGAGGAGCATGAGGGGAGGGTGAAATGGGTAACAGGGTCAAAACTGTGGTAATATTTGGAAACTAAACTTTTGGTATTGAGCATGCTGTTAAGTATATAGAAGCTGAAATATAATGTTAAACATATGAAGCATATGATGTTATAAACCAATAAAAAGAGTGTTGCTAGAAATGAGAATCATTTAAGATAATATCAAGTACTTATGTTAGCTATCAAAGTAATTTTGATCTTGATGTCTTTGTAAATTCTGAATTACAGAATTGTTTCACTTTTCTGCTACAGATCGAGTTTTGGTTCGAATTAGTGATTTGACAGTCCAAAAAGCTGGTGAAGTTGTTTGGGTGCGTGCAAGGGTTCATACAAGCAGAGCTAAAGGTAAGATCGATTAGATGGTTACGGGTCTTTTGGTAATCACTGAGTTTTTCTTTTGCAAATTTCTCACAAGGCAAGGCAGATCTTTAAAAACAAAATAGAAACACCTGTTTTCCTTCTTAAATCAATGTAAAATATTCAGTTTAGTTCAGTCGCTCAGTCGTGTCCGACTCTTTGCAGCCCCATGAATCACAGCATGGCAGGCCTCCCTGTCCATCACCAACTCCCAGAGTTCACCCAAACTCATGTTCATCGAGTCAGTGATGCCATCCAGCCATCTCATCCTCTGTCGTCCCCTTCTCCTCCTGCCCCCAATCCCTCCCAGCATCAGAGTCTTTTCCAATGAGTGGACTCTTCGCATGAGGTGGCCAAAGTATTGGAGTTTCAGCTTCAGCATCAGTCCTTCCAAAGAACACCCAGGACTGATCTCCTTTAGAATGGACTGGTTGGATATCCTTTAAGTCAGCAAAAAGTGAACACCCAGGACTGGTCTGCTTTAGGATGGACTGGTTGGATCTCCTTGCAGTCCAAGGGACTCTGCAGAGTCTTCTCTAACACCACAGTTCAAAAGCATCAGTTCTTCAGCGCTCAGCTTTCTTCACAGTCCAACTCTCACATCCATACATGACCACTGGAAAAACCACAGCCTTGACTAGACAAACCTTTGTTGGCAAAGTAATGTCTCTGCTTTTGAATATGCTATCTAGGTTGATCATAACTTTTCTTCCAAGGAGTAAGCGTCTTTTAATTTCATGACTGCAATCACCATCGCAGTGAAAAGTTATACCCACATCTTACCCAAAAAGTTATACCCACATCTCATTAAGCCTTTAGATCTAACTACCAACTTACAGGAAAGTTGTAGGACATGTTAAACGACAATGGGGATACAGGCAGTAAAATCTAGACTGTAGTAAACTACCAGGCAAAAAAGGTCTGATCTCTTCAAGAAATAAATTGAACCAGGAGGAGGAGCCTATGGATTAAAACAGATACATCTCTCAACTAATCACTTATTTAGATCCTAATTTAAATATATAGTTGAAAGGGCACTGAGACTGTTGAATATTTGAACACTGACTAGATATTTGGTGTTAAAAAATTGTTCATTTTTTTTGAAGTTGATATAATACTGTCGTAATGTTACTTTTAAAAAGATATCTCTTACGGATCCATACCGAATTATATATGGATGAAATAATAGAGAGTTTGCTTCAAAATAGTACAGAAATTGAGGGATAAGGCTGAAACAAATGGCCATGACTTGATAATCATTGAGGTACATGAGGATTATAGGTAGGCATTGATATCATTTACAAATAATCATTTTGTCCTTTTCTTTCAAATGTTTATCTCATTTCTTATTTCTCTCTGCAATAATTAGTAGATTTCCCAGTTTTGCAAGGATTCTCACAATGAAGAATTTTTCAAACAGTAGAGGTATAAACTTCTGCTGAGTTATTTCATGTCTTTAGGTGTTCTGCATACAGTGTTACTAGGAAACAGTACCAAAGTTTAAAAAGTAGGTTAGAAGAAGTTTTCATCTAGTCTGAGTTTTTTGTTATCAGGAATAGGTGTTAAATTTTATCATTCCTATTCCAGAAAAAATTTTCCCACAAAATATCATTGTGTTGAGCATATTTATATGGAGATTCAGTGTACTCTCCTGTTTGGTTTTTTGTTTGTTGGAAATAATCAGTTGATCTTCATTATTCACAGATTGTGTATTTGCAAATTCACCTACTATAACATGTATTTGTAACTCCAAAATCAACACTTGGAGTGCTTTCACTGTCATTCACAGACGTACCCAGATATTCACATGAACAGTGGTGAGAAATTTGAGTCTCCTAATACAACATTTTCAGCTGAGGTTAAACACAGTGAAGCTCTGCCTTGTATCAGCTCTCACAAACAAGTGTCCTCTTTGCAATCTATTTAATGCCACATTCTTCACAGTTTTCTGCTTTATTTTGTTAATTTAACTGTTTAAAATTGCCCCTGAAGCACAGTGCTACAGTGTTCTTTGGTATTCCTAAATAAAGGAGCACCCGTAATATATATTATGGAGAAAATATGAATTATTAATAGCTAAGTTTTGTCCCAGCATGAGTTATAGTGTTGTTGGGCATGAGTTTTATGTTAATGAATCAATAATATATACTAAATAAGGTGTCTTTAAACAGAAATACACACAACAGATTTATGTATTTTTGGACTAATAAAAATACCGTGACCAGACGTGCACAGAAACCTCACTCTATATTTCCCCTAGGAGCAGTGGTTCAGTACTTGCTAATTCATTGTTCCTGGTGACTTTATAAAACGTGTGTGTATACTCAGTTATTCAGTCACGTCTGACTCTTTGCAACCCCATGGAAAACGTATAAAGCCACAAGTAGCAAGAACCAACTGTATGTAATTGTATTGGTTTACAATAATGGATTTCTTAATGTTGAACCATTTTTAGATTCTTGTAATAAACTGAATTTGGTAAAGGAGTGGATAGTATTCTTTTAGTATAGTACTAAGCTAAATTTCAGTAATTTTGTTTTTGAATTTTCATTAATCTGGTTTTTATAATTTTTACTTAGAAGATCCTACTTTGTTTTTGTTTTTTTTTAATATTTTTATTTTTAGTTTATTTTACTTTACAATTCTGTATTGGCTTTGCTATACATTGACATGAATCCACCACGGGTGTACTTTGTTTTAAGTTTGTATACATGTGTGTATGTAAGTTGTAAGTTACCCAGGTAATACATTAATGTTTTCACATGGATTTTTCAGAGTACAGATATCTTCCTTTTTCTTCTCTACTGCCTATCCTTTGCCCCAGCCTTTTCTATTAATTCTTAATAGTTTGTTCAGTGTCTTTCCCCCCAAATCTTTTTAATGCACATATGCACACACATATATACATACATGATTTTGTTTTGTATGTGTTTTAATTTGTCTTATTTTATGTAGATGATATTGTCCATGGTTTCTGTACCTTTTTTTTTTTTTTTCAATTAACAATGTTTCTTGGAGATACTTCCATGATATCGGTTATAGATCTACATTAGGCAGTATTTCTCCAAAGTATATTTCTAGAAGTTAAATTGCTGGGTTGAAGGGTTGGCATACGCATATTAAAATTTTCCAGTACCAGATTACATTCCCGAAATGCTATACTCAGTTATACTCCCCCAAGTGTGTGACAGTACCACTTGTTTCACACTCTTGCCAGTAATGATTGTCAGCGCTTTTTATTTCTGACAAGATTATTTGAAAAAGATAAATAAAATCTTTGAATTTCAGAATCCTGGTTGCTGCTGCTCCCTTCTTCCTTACATGGAAAAATTATAATGACAATAAATATGACTGATTAGGAATCATTCATGTGTTTTAACTCCAGAAGTAGTAGCACATTAAAATTGGACTTAGAAAAACTACAAATGCTGTCAGTTTCAAGTAAAGTGCTGAAAAACCATGAATAAGAAAATTAAAGTGTCAAAAATATGACAGCTAGAATTCTGTTAAGGGGGGGAGCCTTTAGTCTGTTTATATAACAAATATTTGTATATTCTCCTCAAATTAAGGGCAGTATTTTATAAATTTTTAAAGATTACAAATCAGATTTCTCACAATAGGTTTATGTATCAAATCCCTAAAATCAAGAGTTTCATATAGAAGTAAGGGGAAGTTTTTAATTCTTAATGAAATATTTAGCATTAGTTTCTTTGACTATGAAAGCTTAAGTCCTTATTGAAAGTAATTGAAATGGCTGATTCATGTGAATGTATGGCAAAAACCACCACAATATTGTAAAGTAATTAGCCTCCAATTAAAATTAATTAATTAAAATAAATTCTTGAAATGAAAAAAAAGAAAGTAATTGAAATATGTATGATTCCTTTCAAATTTTATGCATACTGCATGAAGTCATTGGCACAAGATTATTCTTCCTAAAACCTTAACTTATACTTCCAAAATAGCTGATTTATTTAGGTGGTCAGAGAGAATTTTTATTTATTGTTGTATTTAGTCAATAAGTCGTGTCTGACCCTTTGCCACCCTCTGTGGACTATAGCCCGCCAGGCTCCTCTGTCCGTGGGATTTTCCGGGCAAGAATACTGGAGTGGGTTGCAATTTCCTTCTCCAGAAGATCTTCCTGACCAAGGGATCAAACCCACCTCTCCTGCATTGATAGGTGTATTTTTACCACTGAGTCACGAGAGAAACCCTTAGAATTTTTAATACCGAGTCAAAACCTCAACTTATATCCATATAAGAATATTTCAGAGAAAATAATAAATGGAAAGTATTTTAAAACATATAGGTCTTTGTGGTTTATTCCATAATTGATTAACATAAGCAGTAAAGGAAGATGTTAATGTTGGGTGCTAGGAAGTGAAGATACATCATCTAATAAATTCAAGAGCTTGGCAAGCTAAAGGACAGTAGGAATAGATGAAAACATAAAATTGCCTCACATCTTTGATAACTGGTTCTTCCACCAAGGCTTACTTCTTTATTGAGCCATCACTGAAGTGGAGATAAGAGTAAACCTTTTGTCTTGACTATGTACCATGTTTGTTCTTCATGGAAGAAAGGAAGGTTTCCAACTTTACACTTTTGTAAAACAGTCCTCTTGTGTAAATTTAAGAATCTGCTTCTTCTAAAAACTTAAAAATAAAAGTGCAACACAAATTTTTAACTGCTGAGGACTTAAAATATTTAAAAATAGTGAATTCATTTTGCTGTTTTGAACATTGGCTTTCCTTTCTATAAACTCACTTCTGACTGGGGCATTCCATGAAGAAAGATAAATTGTTGTTCAGTCACTCAGTCATCTCTTGACTCTTTGCAACCCCATGGACTACAGCATTCCAGGCTTCCCTCTCCCTTCTCTATCTCCCAGTTTGCTCAGACTTATCTATTGAGTCATGACGCCATCCAACCATCTCATCCTCCATTGTTCCCTTCTCCTCCTGCCTTCAATCTTTCCCAGCATTAGGGTCATATATAGCAATTGATAAATCTGTCATATAAAGTTCTTGTACTAACTTAAGTAATGAAAACTCTTTGGTAAACTGAGAAATTATCTAATTGCTTCTTAGAATAAAAAATAATATATTGCTATAGTAAAAATTAACATCCTATAGTTCAGAAAGACATAAAGTGAAAAATAGAGCTACACTATGATCCAGCAATCCCACTCCTGGGCATGTATCCAGAAAAGCCAAAAACTAGTTCATAAAGATAGATGCACGCACCCCATTGTTCATAAGCAGCACTGTTTACAATAAGTAAGACATGGAAGCAGCCTAAGTGGCCATCACCAGATGAATGGATGAAGGTGTGCCAGGTATCTACCTATCTGTTTTATCTATCTCCCCATCTGTATTTTGCTGTACACCTGAAATTAACACAGTGTTGTAAATCAACTATTCTTCAGTTTTTAAAAAGGAAGAAAAATATAAATATCACAAATCAGGCTCCAGTCTATTCCTCTCCCCGCCCCCAAAAATAACCAGTGTTGTTTCTTGTGTATTCTCTCAGGAAGAAAAATGCATTTGCAAGTATGAGCATATCCTTTGTTTTTAAATTTATATAAAAGGAGTCACACACACTGCCCCTTATAATCACTCACCGGTATCTATAGGAAAATGCCTTTTAGGACATTGAACCGAGCAGATCACACTGTGCAGTGTATCACTGACCAGAGTCAAAGAAACAACAATTTAGTTTACTAACACCTTTCAAGAACTTGGTGTCAAAAGCACTTGATAAGAGGGGGTCTGAGAGGACAGCTCTGTTTACCAGGAAACCAGTACTGATTTTTTAAGTCTTTAAAAATCTTTTTGAATGTACCATAAAGGTTCTAATATTTGAAAGTGCTTTGAACACAGAAAACTTGGGACCATAGCATTAGAGTCACATGTAGATCTGTTCTACTAGTGAAAATGACATAAATACGGGGTGATGTTAAACCTCATTTCTTTAATTTAAATAATGCTACTGTGAACACCTTTGTCAGTAAGACGTTCGCTATTTAATTTTCTTAACATACATTCTAAGAAACATATTTTTTGAATCAGATCACTTTAAGCCCATTGCCAAATTTATCTCTGAAAGCATTGTACAAGCCTATCTTGCTATTGACAAGTTATGAAAGAACGGTTTTCACTTAATTCTTCTGAGCATTGAATAATAGTGTACATTTTTAAATTTATTCTAGTATGAGAGGTATGTGTCATAATCAGTATTTGTTTCAACTTATATTAGTTTCATTTACACTAACATTTTTCTCCTTACGTTCAGTCGCTCAGTCGTGTCCAACTCTTTGCAACCCCGTGAACTGCAGCACACCAGGCCTCCCTGTCCATCACCAACTCCCAGAGTCCACCCAAACCCATGTCCATCGAGTCAATGATGCCATCCAACCATCTCATCCTCTTTCGTCCCTTTTTCCTCCTGCCCTCAATCTTTCCCAGCATCAGGGTCTTTTCCAAGAAGTCAGCTCTTCGCATCAGGTGGCCAAAGTATTGGAGTTTCAGCTTTAGCATCAGTCCTTCCAGTGAACACCCAGGACTGATCTCCTTTAGGATGGACTGGTTGGATTTCCTTGCAGTCCAAGGGACTCTCAAGAGTCTTCTCCAACAGCACAGTTCAAAAGCATCAATTCTTCGGCGCTCAGCCTTCTTCACAGTCCAACTCTCACATCCATACATGACCACTCTAAAAACCACAGCCTTGACTAGACAGACCTTTGTTGACAAAGTAATGTCTCTGCTTTTCAATATGCTGTCTAGATTGGTCATGACTTTCCTTCCAAGGAGTAAGCATCTTTTAATTTCATGGCTGCAGTCGCCATCTGCGGTGATTTTGGAGCCCAGAAAAATAAAGTCAGCCACTGTTTCCACTCTTTCCCCATCTATTTCCCGTGAATACTTACTAGGGTGTTTTTCTTTTAGATTATTTGTTCTAGTCCACTACCCATTGGGATCTCAGTGTTCTTTACTTACACATCTTTAAGATCTTTATGTATTAAAGATATTAACTCATATAGGTTATATGTCATTCAGTAGATATTTTTCCCAGAGTGGTTTTTTTTTATTTTTATGCATAGGCATTCTATAATTTTCAAACTTAGAAAGTCCTCCCCTTTTCTATTGTATAGTTTAATATTCAGTTCCATTTTTTTATTACTCAGTTTTTAGTTACCTCCTGAATTCCACTAGAATTAAAATCTCTTTGCTCTAATAGGACATCTTCTCAGTTCTTTTTTATGCTGCATTGATCTGCCTGTTTCTGTACATTTTTACTTACTGTGGGTTTATAATATGCTGATGGTATTGGTCTTGGACGTCCCGGGTGGCGCTAGTTGTAAAGAGCCCACCTGCCGATGCAGGAGACCTAAGAGGCAAGGGTTCGATCCCTGGGTTGGGAAGATCCCCTGGAGAAGGGCATGGCAACCCACTGCAGTATGCTTACCTGGAGAATCCCATGGACAAAGGAGCCTGGTGGGCTACAGTTCATGGAGTCTCAAAGAGTCAGACACGACTGAAGCGACCCAGCATACATTGGTCTCACTTCCCCTTTCCTTTCATCTATTGGCTTTTTTTAAAAAAAAGATTTAAATTTTAAAATTACATAGAGTAAATACATTAAACATTAAAAGAGAACAGTGAACATTCTTTGCTTCACTCATAATCATTGATTTCATGATTTCTGTTTTCTAGCAGGCATGTTGGAGAAGGCAGTGGCACCCCACTCCAGTATTCTTGCCTGGAAAATCCCATGGATGGAGGAGCCTGGTGGGCTGCAGTCCATGGGGTCGCTAGGAGTTGGACATGACTGAGTGACTTCACTTTCACTTTTCACTTTCATGCATTGGGGAAGGAAATGGCAACCCACTCCAGTATTCTTGCCTGGAGAATCCCAAGGATGGGGGAGCCTCATGGGCTTCCGTCTCGGGGGTCGTACAGAGTCGGACACGACTGAAGTGACTTAGCAGCAGCAGGCATGTTAGCTCTTAGAAGTATGTTTGCTTCTATGTACTCCTAAGTACATAGTTCTGATTATCTCCTATGCTGAATCTGGAACATGGCCACAATTTTCTTTTAACCCTTACCTTTCTTCTGTACCTTCATCTTTGACTTTATTGGTCTCTTAAAACTTATTTTTTCTGATTAAAAAAATAGTACATGCTTATTGTAGAAAGTTCATAAAATATGAAGAACAGAATAATTCTCCATGATTTCACCATTAGTAGCCACATTTTTTGGTGTTTTTCTTCCTATACAATTTCATATTTTGGTGGGTTTTTTTATGCAGTCAGTTTTAATATCTCTTAAAATTATGATTGGCTTTATCACTTTGTTCACATAACAGTCTGTCTAACAAGTAGGTCCGGCACCCACCATAGTTTTTGGACATGGTGATCCAGCTGTGAAATAGAAATGGTCATGCAGTGCACGCATGCTGTCATGCCCGACTCTGCGATCCATGGACTAGAGCCTGCCAGGCTCCTCTGTCCATGGAAGTTTCCAGGCAAGAATACTGGAGTGGGTTGCCATTTCCTGCTTCATGGGATCTTTCCGACCCAGGGATCACACCTGTGTCTTTTGCATCTCCTGCATTGGCACACAGGTTCTTTACCACTGGTGCCACCTGGGACGCCGGTTTTCATAGTCCTCAAATAAGTAGGCAGTGGCAGTAGTGCTATTAGTAACAATAATAACAGTTAAAAGCTAGTAATACTAGTTTACAGTTAACATTAATTGGGTGTTCGTCACAATTATAAACTTGTTATAAAATCCTCAAGAGTATAGATGAAAATTCAAGAAAACCCCATGAGTAATATGCTGTTATTTTGTTCATTTTGCAGATGAATAACTGAGACATAATTAATATTCTGGTAGGCCTCTTATAGGAAGTAACAGGCTATGATCCCATATCTTTTTATTTAAAAGCTTTTACTCTTTACCAAACCCTTACACTACATGTCACCCCCTAGTGCTAACCTAAAGACATGGTCACGCTTTGTAAGTACTATGGAGCTCTCTGTTCTCTCCCAGGGTTTTTGTCTGGCATTGCAGTTCATCCCAAGATTGCTTTGTAGTGCAGCCAGGTCAGTGCTGCCACTGTCTGCACTATTAGAGCAGCTAAAATGCTTACTAAGGCATGCACATTACCTTCTATTTCCTGTTAACATTCTTCTGAGTGGGCTAACATCTGGCTATAATTTCAGTAGTTCTTGGAATAATGTCATTTGCTTCATCTGCAGATTTCTCTAGAGTAAAAATTCTTATCAATTCAGCGTCTTAAAAATCCCTTTGAATTTGTACAGCTCACGTAATTTTCTAAGATTTTGCTTAGAGCTTCCCTTGAAGTCCAGTGGCTAAGAATCTACCTGCCAATGCAGGGAACACAGGTTCAGTTCCTAGCCCAGGAAGATCCCACATGCAGCCAAGCAACTAAGTCTGTGTGCCACAACTACTGAAGCTGCACTCTGGAGCCCACACACCTAGAATCCATGCTCTGCAACAAGAGAAGCCACCACAATGAGAAGCCTGCACACTGCAACAGAGTTGCCTCCTCTCACCACAACTTGACAAAGAAAACCAACCTGCAGTGACAAAGACCCAGTGCAGCCAAAAATAATTAAATAATTTTTAAAAAGAGAGACATTTTACTTAGCAACTGGATCATACTCCAAAGGAAAGGGGAAATGGTATCTGTGTAGTGTAAAAATAAGTCAATCATACATGATTTGGAAGTCCATAGGTTGTGTCTGTGTTGGCACTCTGCAGCCTATTTTTTAACATCATGATTGCTGTCAGGTTTGCATTTCAAAACTGTATGTTGAAAGTATTAACTACAAGTCTGCTTGCATCTTTTGCTTTTTTAGGGGAGGGAGGGAGGGGCAAAGCTAATTCTCGGTGTAAAAGATAATTCTCATTTTAAAAAGCCTCCGAAATCTTTTGATGTTTTGAAAGACAATCTGATAAAAAAAGTGGTCTGGAAAAGATTTAACTTGTTTTATGAGGAAGTAGTGTCCCAAAATGTGATCAGAGACTTGTAAAAAGAATCTTTTTAGAAAAAACGAGTTGCCACAAGGATAGTGACTGGATCTATTATGAGTATCTTTCAAAAGGTTGATAATATGGAATGACAGTTCCTTATGAAAGAAGAATCACGAGGCTCAGAATTATGCAGAAATAATACTCGTTTTAGGGCATAAAGAGAATGATCTTTTATAGACAAAGTGAATTATTGGGGGTTTTAAAAAAAGTGTAACAATTATATAGGATGAAAGATTAGGAAGATCATAAAAAATGAGTAAAATAGAACATGAGATAAGCTAGTCTGTTTTTCTAAATGCTCTTTAAAATGTACTTTGGAAGGAAATGAAAGGAACCACCTGCAAAGAACATTTATGTTCCTGTGACTAAGCTCAGTATTAGTGCTTTCATGGTTGCATCATTTGAGCCTCCTGTGATGGTTAGCACAGTACCTTTGCCTATAGAATATACTAACTTTTGAATGAATGGTGAAAATGATCTGAAGTTATTTGAAGTTTGTTTAGTAAGTACCTACAATGACAAAATAATTCTCTTGATAAATAATGTTTTTTGAAATTGATGATTTGCCTACATCCTCAATAACATTTTAAAAGCACAGGAGGAACTTGGGTTTCTTTGAAGCCTGTGAATTGAGTATGAGTATTTTGGCTGTCATTTTTCTTCTTTGCAAAACCTGAGCTAGCATGTTGTAAAACTAGCATGTCCTTAATACACTTGTATACTTTTTGTCTTTTTCAGGAAAGCAGTGTTTCTTAGTCCTACGACAGCAGCAGTTTAATGTCCAGGCTCTTGTGGCGGTAGGAGACCATGCAAGCAAGCAGATGGTTAAATTTGCTGCCAAGTAAGTAAGCAATTATATCCTGTTGTCAGAATAAACAATGGTGGGAACCAAGACTCCCAGGGCTTTGGACCATTTTCATACATTAACATCAATGCTTCGTTTGTTTAAAAATGTAGTTATTTAAATTGTCAGTTCAGTGTTGTTGAATACATTAAACTTACAAAAGAGAAAATATGGAGCACAAGCTTGAAATTCATTTGGAACTGCTGAAGCAGCACTCTGTACAGGCAAGTCACATTTACTTTCAAGTAGAGTAACAAAAAGCCTGGCAGCCTCAACACTGCAAAGCAACTTTATTTTGTTGTGTTTGTTGAGCTTCATTTCCTCCCTCCCGTTCCTAGTTTAAGATTTGCATATTAAGCAACAAGTTTTCTAACTGAATAACAGAAGTGTTTAAAATAAGAGAGTGGAATTTTGCAAATGATTCCATCCTGAAGGAAGTAAAACAATTGTTTTAACGTGTCACAGCTTTTAACTTGGACACCAAAAGGGTTTTTGTTTTTTAAATAAAGCTTGCTTTTTTCCCCCCACAGAAGTATTACTTCCTGGCCCAGGGTTCCTGCAGAAGCTTATTGTTTTGTTCAATTTGTAAGGGGCAGGATATAGGATTAGGATATCTCTGCTCTTTATATGTATACACTTTAAAGGTGAGTTAACACAGATAGAATTGTCAATTGTAGAACTAGAAAGAAACTAAAAACTGATCTAATTTAATATTTTAATTTATGTTTGACCCTCCCTGACTCCCTCAGCACAGTGGTCTACATATAGTTACTGCTTAGCAACTGGTTTTGGATTACAAATTTAGTTTGATTGTATCCTAACAATACCTGCCCTCTGGTTAAAAGACTCCAGCCCATTAATTACATCCATTTATCTCTGATGAGCTCAGCCCCACCCCTCCCTATCTCATAGCCCTGCCACTGAGAGACTATCACTTTCATCTTTTCAACCTGTATCCTTTGTGGATTCATTTTGCTCTTTCCATCCCGAGTCTTCAAGGGTATATGCTTGTGGGGGTGCCTTTGTCACCTAGCCTTTTCAGATCAATCTGTATCCTATGAAGTAGAACATAAGTAAACTTGGTTCCTAGAAATAATCTATCTACAGTGAGGCTTCTGTAAGAGCTCCTGAAAACCACAGATGTATATGCTTAATTACATTTAATATACTGGAAAATACTGGGGAAAAGTCAGCTTCAAGTCAACAAACAACTTTAGGACTTTGTTACAGGAAGGGGGACCCTTTTTAGGGCCTGAGAATGGGCACTTATGTAACACTTGGAAATGAATTGTCCAAGGAGACACACGTGCTGACAAAGCAAGAGACTTCATTGGTAAGGGGTACCTGGGTGGGGAGCGGGAAGGCAAGGGAAGCCCAGAGGCGTGCTCTGCCATGTGCTTTCAGTCTCAGGTTTCATGGTGCTGGGATTAGTTTCCGGACTCAGAGTGCATTGCTCAGCCAAGAGGGATTCCAGCAAGGAGGATTCGGGCAGGTTGGTAGGATTTGTGGTGTCTCCTTTTGACTTTTCCCGAATTCTTCTGATTGGTGGTGGCTTGTTCCTTACCAAGACCTCCTGTCATAAAATAACTCACGCAAATGGTTACAGTGGTGCCTGGTCAGGGTGGGTGGTTTCAGTCAGTGTTTCCCCTAACAGCTTCTATCCTTTATATATTAAATTGGTTCTGAAAACTAATATATGAAGCTGACAGTTTGGGTTTTGGGGTTTTTGTTTTTGTTTTTTTTTGTTTTGTCCTGGGGTATAACCAATTAATGTTTCAGGTGAGCAGCAGAGGGGCTCAGCCATACATAGAGCTGACAGTTTTATATCAAATAAATTTTTTATTTAAACTGCATTATAACCTCAGTATTACATTCTTAAAAGATTCAGTTCAGTTCAGTTCGGTCGCTCGGTCGTGTCCAACTCTGCGACCCCATGAATCGCAGCACGCCAGGCCTCCCTGTCCATCACCATCTCCCGGAGTTCACTCAGACTCACATCCATCGAGTCCATGATGCCATCCAGCCATCTCATCCTCAGTCGTCCCCTTCTTCTCTTGCCCCCAATCCCTCCCAGCATCAGAGTCTTTTCCAATGAGTCAACTCTTCGCATGAGGTGGCCAAAGTACTGGAGTTTCAGCTTTAGCATCAGTCCTTCCAAAGAAATCCCAGGGCTGATCTCCTTCAGAATGGACTGGTTGGATCTCCTTGCAGTCCAAGGGACTCTCAAGAGTCTTCTCCAACACCACAGTTCAAACGCATCAATTCTTTGGCGCTCAGCCTTCTTCACAGTCCAACTCTCACATCCATACATGACCACAGGAAAAACCATAGCCTTGACTAGACGGACCTTAGTCGGCAAAGTAATGTCTCTGCTTTTGAATATGCTATCTAGGTTGGTCATAACTTTTCTTCCAAGGAGTAAGCGTCTTTTAATTTCATGGCTGCAGTCACCATCTGCAGTGACTTTGGAGCCCAAAAAATAAAGTCTGACACCGTTTCCACTGTTTGCCCATCTATTTGCCATGAAGTGATGGGACCAGATGCCATGATCTTCGTTTTCTGAATGTTGAGCTTTAAGCCAACTTTTTCACTCTCCTCTCACTTTCATCAAGAGGCTTTTTAGTTCCTCTTCACTTTCTGTCATAAGGGTGGTGTCATCTGCATATCTGAGGTTATTGATATTTCTCCCAGGAATCTTGATTCCAGCTTGTGTTTCTTCCAGTCCAGCGTTTCTCATGATGTACTCTGCATAAAAGTTAAATAAGCAGGGTGACATTAAAAGATTAGCAGTCTGAAAGTCTTTTGGAAATCCAATTTGCCGTTAATCACTTAAGAGTCATTCTAATATCAAGAGAACAGTAACTTCATTTGATGTCTTTAGAGGCAGACACATTAAAGTAGTCTACAAATAGTTATTTCTTATTTTGGGTCTTCTCGGAAACTCCTAGAACTTGATTAACTGACAGCAGTTGACCATATCAGATGTCAACCAAAGCTTACCAGCTGGAAAACATACTTGCACACAGAACTTAGTTCACTGATGCCCTTATTTGTCATTTAGTTGCTAAACCATGCCCAACTCTTGTGACCCCATGAACTGTAGCCCACTGGGCTCCTCTCTTCATGGGTTTTCCCAGGTAAGAATACTGGAGGGGGTTGCCATTTCCTTTGCCAAGGGATCTTCCCAACCCAGAGATTGAATCTTCCTGCATTGGCAAGCAGATTCTTTACCACTGAGCCACCTGGGAAGCAATGCCTTTATAATGAATGTTAAAGAAAGGCTTTTGTCTAAATGGTATAGTGTATGGGTGACCTTTTTTTTCTTTTTAGAATAAGGGAAGAATTCAGATAATGTAACCTGGATTTCATAATCCTAAAGTGGATTAAATTCAGTCACAGTCTTATCGATAGACCTGATTTTAACCTTTTTCTTTCGTTTTTGTTTTGGCTGCTTGCAGCCCAGGGGTACTGGTGCTCTGACCAGGGATTGAACCGGGCCCCATCAGGCCTATGGCAGTGAAAGCACTGAGTCCCAACCACTGAATCACCAAGGAATTCTCAAGATCTGATTTTACTCTTGATTCAGGTTTGACTATTAACCAGGACTTCCCTGGCAGCTCAATCAGTAAAGAATCTGCCTGCATTGCAGGAGACCAGGGTTCAGTCCCTCAGTCAGGAAGATCCCCTGGACAAGGGAATGGCTACCCACTCCAGTACTCTTGCTTGGAGAATTCCAAGGACAGAGGAGCCTGGTGGGCTATAGTCCATGGGGTCACAAAGAGTCAGACATGACTGAGCAACTTTCACTGTTTCACTATCATGATGTGACTTTGATTTCTTTTCCTTTTTTTGACTTAATTAATTTATTTATTTGGCTGTACCAGATCTTAGTTACAGTGTACAGGATCTTTAGTTGCAACATGTGGGATCTAGTTCCTTGACCAGGAATCAGAGCCAAGCCCCCTGCATTGGGAACATGGAGTTAGCCACTGGACCACTAGGGAAGACTTGAGTTCTTTTTTAAACCAGAAAAGAACATGTAACTATTTTTAATCCATTTTAAAAACTGCATTTTATATAATTAGTAATGTGTGGGAAAAGATGGTTTCATAATAGAGCTGTTGCAAATTACAAAGCCTTTAACTGGTTATATACAAGTGAATGAAGCCAATTTTATACAATAGGTTTAACATGTGCTACTTAAGTTGCAATTATTTAACTTTAAGGTATCTTGCCTGAGTAAGAATAAATGTGTTAATAGCAGTTGCTACCTAATGAAAAAGGAAAATTCTCATGACTCTCTATGGTGAAAGATGATAAGCTTTTAATTTTTGTGGCTGGTTGATAAGATAATTAATTTTCTTAGGAACATGATTTCTTGATATGTCAGTCAGCTTATCTTTTTTTATGTGATTTTGCTATACTTCTAAGGTAGTTCAGAAATCATGCTCTTTCTTGGTAACAAGTCTAAAGCACACGTCCTTTCTAACAGAAAGCCAGCAGTACAATCTTATATTCAAAGTACCAGTTTTAAAAGAAGAAAATCAAGAACAGAAAAATTTTGCTTTGAAAATTACCTGCTCTATTCATGAATAATAGATCAGGTAAAGTTGTAATGTAAATTCTAAAGAACTTTCAGAACTTTTTTGTAAAAGATGGGTTGATTTTTTTCTTCATCCTTCAAAATCCTTTTCTTAAGAAGTCCACACATGCCAGAAGTTTCTAAGTGCTATTTTTATCTAAAATTTTCAATGGCTTCCTATTTCCAACTATGTCCAATATTAATTCTGCCTCCCAGTTCCTCCTGTTATTTCCCACCACTTCTCAATATATATGCTTCAGATAGGGTAGTCTCTCCATATCTACAGTGGCCTCATTTTTTAATTTTAAAATAAAAATTTAAAAATTATCTTAAAGATACATAAAAAAATACTATGCCATATCATTTTATAGGCTAACTTACAGAAGAGAACTGCTGTGTAAATTGTGTTCATGCCAACTGAAGCCAGCAATATCCATGTTCTGTACAAATGAAGATTTCATTATAGTTTGAAAAGTGACCTGCTAAGCGAGTTATTTGGTGGTACTTGGCAGTTACTTACTTCTTAAATACTTCTTAAGTCTGTGCTGCTCAAGCAGAGTTATTGAATCCTATTTTCATCTGTATAGAGGCAGCAGATAACTAATAGTACAATAGTTTCCATACTAGGGAAAATGTTTCTGTTTACAGTTCTCTTATTTATCAGATTAGATACCTGTTTGATTCAGATATCAGTTAACATACTACATTATTAACTCTGACTGGAACACTATGGTTTTATAAAGTCATCTACTGATAAATTGTCATTCTTAGATTGCTCTTTGCAGTACTTTGGTTAATTATGAGGCCTGATTATCCTGAACCAACCTCAAAGTTAATGTTTTATGTAATTGTGAACAAGCATTCTTTATTACTAGTGTTAAAAATACAGAAAATTAAATCCAGAAGTGTACATGAGTCTACAGCTTTATACAGTAAAACAAATGTCAGAAATTTACTTTTAACAAACTTTAAAGTGATATTATTAATTTGAATTTTATGGGTTTTAATATTTGCTTTTATTTTCTTTAAAAATTCACCTTGAGGGGGAGTTCCGTAGCAGTCCAAAGGTAGAACTGCTCGCTTTCATTGACGAGGGGCCAGGTTCAATCTCTGGTCTGAAAACTAAGATAATCCCACAGGCCGTGCAGCACAGCCAAAAAAAAACAGACTGTAAAAATTCACTTCGATTTAAAAGTAAGGGCTATGACAATAAGGCATTTACTTCTACTAATTTTATATTTGTATGTATTTAAGTAAAATGATAAAATTAAGTGTTCACTGAAGGTCCCTGATATTGTAAAGAGAGACCACTGATCTATGCCACATTGAGTAGTGCTTAATTCTTACCAAGCTTACTGTGAATTTAAAATTCCCGGGATTTTGATGAAGAAAATTGAGTTCACAAAATAAGTTATCATAGAACTACTAAGATGATGTAGAAACCAAAAAGTCTGAGGTTGGATGTAGTGCTAATTCACTGTAATTGAAGGAAGTTACTTGACACATAAACCAAGCTTGTGCCTGCCTTAGAATTGGAGTGCAGATTTTTATTAAGGTAGTTTATTATTTTTAAAAATATATGCACAGTTGATGTTGAGGGGGAGGGGTAAAGGGGGTAAATAGGAGTAATGTAGAAATTGTTTTGAAAAATATGAAATAATGCCTGCCTAAAATTATAATTTAGGTCATCACCTAGCTTTCAGCTCTCAGCTTTATCCCTACTATTAACAAGTAACAGCATGTATCAATATAGTGTAGGATATCTTACATTTTAGACCTTTATTGTGACAATCTAGTATAATAAAGCTTAAGGGCTTTTGAAGGGCTTAAATCTGTAGTTTTTCAGTTCAGTTCAGTTCAGTTACTCAGTTGTGTCTGACTCTTTGTGACCCCATGAATCGCAGCACGCCAGGCCTCCCTGTCCATCACCAACTCCCAGAGTTCACTCAAACTCATGTGCATCGAGTCGGAGATGCCATCCAGCCATCTCATCCTCTGTTGTCCCCTTCTCCTCCTGCCCCCAATCCCTCCCAGCATCAGAGTCTTTTCCAATGAATCAACTCTTTGTATGAGGTGGCCAGAATATTGGAGTTTCAGCTTCAGCATCAGCCCTTCCAATGAACACCCAGGACTGGTCTCCTTTAGGATGGACTGGTTGAATCTCCTTGCAGTCTGAGGGACTCTCAAGAGTCTTCTCCCAACACCACAGTTCAAAAGCATCAATTCTTCGGCACTCAGCTTTCTTCACAGTCCAGCTCTCACATCCATACATGACTACTGGAAAAACAAAATAAAAGGTAAAAATCACTATTCATACAAAGCTTATTTTGTTAACATTCCATCATTATCTTGTGTATATTAAGAAGATTATATGGATAATGATGGGATACTGTTCAGTGATGTATATAACGGGTGCCTTAGATTTTGGGGGGGAGGAGTGGGGCATCCCTAAATGGGCATGCCATAGATTTTTTTTGAAGAAAGGCCATGGAAAAAAGCTCCCTCCCTGACACACATATACCTGGACTTTTATTGCATGTGAAATAATATTTTTAATATTTAAGAAACTTAATCTACAATTAAAATTTAGTATGGTGATTGCTCTTGCTCTATCTTGCCAAGCTTTCCAGTGGCTACCATGAATTTTTATGTTTATGGGATGCACCCCAGTAAAGGTTCAGTGTAGTGATCACCAGTAGCTTCCCTATCTCATGTACAGGGGAACTAACAGATTTGCTTGTAACAGTAGCAGCAATAACATCTGACTACTACTGTATATTCAGTATGAAGTAGCAAAGTACAGTACTTGGATTTTTCCTCTTGAGCCTCATAACAGCACTGTGAGGTATAGATACCCTTTTGTCTTTTTTTTTCCCTCTTGTCTATTCATTTTACAGATAAGAGCCTCGTTACTTAAAATACTAAGGTCTCTGACTCTAGGCTCATGCTTCTCCTATGTCATCCTGCCTCTCTAAGATTGTATAAAGATACCGTTCAGTGCCCTCCACAATATATATAGCTCACTTAGAATACAACTTTAATGTCATTGAAATGTGTTGGTGACTGGGAAAAGGAAGCCCTATTGCTTTTTTGCCTCAAAAAAACATTTCTGGAGTGTGCAGTCTATTCTGGTATACATCCTCAAAAGTAGATAGCTGTTTTATTTCTTGAGTGTGGTAGTGACTTTCGTTTATTGTCCTCAAGTTATTGAGAACCAAAACTGATGAAAAATAATAATTTTGGTTTTAAAGAGTATAGCTGATACTAAAGTCATAAAAAAGACTTTTGTGTTGAGTCATAAATTCATGCTAGAGACAGTTCCAAAGGAGGAATTAAATGTTTTTCTAGCCATCAGTAATATTAATGAGCTTATCTCCTCTAGCATAAAGCAGTAGTTGCCATTCATAAAGCAGAAATCACCCAGTACCTTAAAAGCATGCAATAAAAACAGTAGGGAAGAAGGGGTCGAGAGTTTCATGTTTGCAAAGACAGTTATTTTTTTGAATAATTTCAATATAAAAATATTTGATAGCTATAAGTATAAATATGAGGCCTAAAGCTCAGTAGGCAAATTTACATCTGTTTTTGCTTAATCTTTTGGCTTTTCTTTATCATCATCGGGCTTCCCTGGTGGCTCAGATGGTTAAGAATCCACCTGCAATGCAGGAGACCTGGCTTCGATCCCTGGGTTGGGAAGATTCCCCTGGAGAAGGAAAACAGCTACCTACTCCAGTATTCTTGCCTGGAGAATCCCACAGACAGAGGAGCCTGGCAGGCTACAGTCCATGGAGTCGCAAAGAGTCGGACACAACTGAGCGACTTTCACTTCACTTCACTTAGCAGCAGCAGCACTGCCACACGGGGCATTTTACATGTTCTTTTCACTCTTGTAAGAAATAAAATGCAGTCACTCAACAAAGCACGTATGTGATATATGGAACTGATGTGGAAATTAAACCACACTCAGAATCTAAAATAAGAATTTATCCTTTACCAAGATTCTGGACTTGGGAAGGAAATGAAAGAGTTTAGCTGGGTAACTAGTGCTGTTCCTTAACATATTAGGCCCTTTGTAACATACTTGTACTGATAGAATTGCTCTGTTGTCAGCAAGGGAAGAGATCTTGGACATTGTGGTATGGGTGTCCTTTTGGGTTAACTTTTTGTAGAGTGGTGCTAATATTCAGTCAGTTCTGTTGTTGTAATAAATACTTTCCTAAAAATCACCGTGCTATGCAAAATTATGCAATAAAAACCTCAAGATTTGTGCAGAAAATAGGTATACAGCACAGCGGTCAAAAATATCAGTGATACAGTTTTATAAAAAGAACCTAATTTTTTTAAAACCATAAAATAGTTTTATACATATTGAATGTTGAGAGTTACATAAATATTTCATTTTATCTTTAAAATGACTCACTGTTTCTGAGTGGAAGTGGATATCAGAAGAGTTGCAGCTTGTAAATTGTTATGTAATGGTACAAGAAAGGCTGTCTGAAACCAGAAGGAAAGTTAGACTGGCTGATGTGAATGAGTGTGGCTTATAACACAGGTAGATGATTGAGGTGTGTATGTTTTATGTATTCCTGTTTGGCTAAGTTCACCTGAGTACAGTTTCTGCATTGACCTAGTATTTCTCACTGATGAAATCTGGTATTGGCAAACACAAGTTCTCATTATTCTCAGATTGATATTTAATACATCAGTTGTGCATTGCATGTGTGCTCAGATGCATCCGACTCTGCAATCCTAGGGACTATAGCCTGCCAGGCCCTTCTGTCCATGATATTCTCTAGGCAAGAATACGGAGTGGGCTGCTATTTCCTCCTCCTCCAGGACCTTCCCAACCCAGGAATGGAACCCTCAAATCCTGTGTCTCTTGCATTGCAGGAGGATTCTTTACCACCGAGCCACCGGGGAAATCCCAATACATCAATTGGTTAGAGTTAATTCACGTTTTCAAAACAAGTGTTAAAGCAAAACTGTATCCTTAAAAGAGATGATGATGCTTGCACAGTGAGTGGGTCCAAATGTAAGAATCTCATCTGTTTGCTGCTGCTTATGTGTGGAGGTAAGAAAAAGAAAGAAGTGGAAAATGGCTTCAAAGTTTCTAGTTTGAGAAACTATATGGAAAAGACACCATCAGTCTGGAATCAATTCCCAGGGTGGGCTGGGACTAAAACACAATTCACTCTTCAGAGCTGGGATGGGCTCACCTTCCCTTAGAACACCTGACCAGGTAAAGGTGAAAACTGAGCTGGATGGGGCTCAGTTAGCAGTGAACAAGGGGAGAGGGATTTGGACAGCGTCTCCTAAACTTGCTCTAGATGATGTTGAGGTAATCGGAGAGAAGTTCCAGCCTTTCGAGTTCATGAAAGCCAAAGACTGAAATGGATTGTTTTACTGAAACCATTTTCTTTTTCTGGCTTGATAGAATTCTGTTCCTCCGATTCCAAGTCATTGTCTCATTTTAAATGTTTTCAAGTGACTACCATATGGGAAAAGTTGGCCTTGAAATTTCTTACTTTTCCTCCACCATCTTCGCCATTGCTTCACTTTAATAACTCACTGCTATGGCCACAGGCTTGATTTTGCTTGTTAGAATTTCATTTTGAACTCCAGTATCTGTTCTCCGTGTGGGTTTCCCAGGTGTCTCAGTGGTAAAGAATTCACCCGCCAATGCAAGGAGACACAGGAGACACGGGTTCAGTCCCTGGGTCAGGAAGATACTCTGGAGGAGGAAAATCTCCCCACTTTCTTCCAGTTTTTTCTGTCCCCTTTTGACTTCACACAACCCCAGTTCCATTCCTAGAACTACTTTCACTGCATCCTTATCCACTGTTCTCTTTGTTTCTTTTGCCCTGCACGTTCTTTACTAACTCCGTGTCCCATATACTACTGTTGCCATAATCTAACACCAGGCTTAAAGAGTGTATTGTGTGTTTATGGCTGAACAATTGATTTTTATTCCTCAGCTGGGCCTAGGAGACTATATTCTACTTTATAATGAAAGTAGAGGTTTATAGGTTGCTTCTGTTTTCATTATTTCACTGAACTCTTCGGGATTTCATTCCTCTTTATCCCTTGTTTCCGAGTATAACTATAATAAGAGAATTAAAATTTGGAAAATTCTGTGGGTTCCATTGCTGAATATATTATTCTGTATGTTAGGCACTTAGTCTTGTCTGACTCTTTCCGATTCCATGGACTGTGGCCTGCCAGCCTCCTCTGTCCATGGGATTCTCCAGGCAAGAATACTGGAGTAGGTTGCCATGCCCTTCTCCAGAGGATCTTCCCAACCCAGGGATTGAACTTGGGTCTCCCACATTGCAGGCAGATTCTTTACCTTTTGAGCTACCAGGGAATCCCCAATATATTATTAGCCTTCTGTTATGACTGAAAACATATTAGCAGCAACATATAAATTTTAATGGATTCTGATACATATTTAAATAAATAAAAAATCCGTATAGATTTTTTTGCTTTAGAAATTTGAGGATCAGTGAAGCATGAGGTAATTCAAATGAATATTTAGTAACATTCACTTTGGCAGACTAGCAGTTTAGTTAGTAAGCCAACTAAAGATTCTGCTAGAATCTATGGTTTGGAAAATAGCATAGCAGAAAATATGCTCATGAGGAAAAGGCCATTTCTAATCCCTATTTAATTTTCATTCTTAGATTTTTATATTAAATGCTTGTAATTATCTTTAGTACGCAGGGAGTGCCTAAGGACTGTTTATTTATTCTCAAGGTGTTTGCATCTTGAATACTGCAAAGATATTGGACATTTAAAACATGTGAACTCCCACACAAAAAAGTGGGAGAAAAATGGTATTTATATGTTAATTCCATGAGGCCCTACATTTAACTCTATTCCCTCTGGCCATATACCAGGTGGAAAAAAGCAAGGACTCCACTATTAAAAATATCAAATCAGATTGTTCCAGCTGGGGTTTCCTAATCATTTAAAAGGCAAACTATGAGGTCACTTTTAATATCTTAAGTAGATAACTATCTTAGCATTTACTTAAGATATTAAATCTTAGGTGCTTATTTTTGCCTTACTGACTAGATTGTACCACTAGCAGTTTCTAGCGTTTTAGTATTTTCCTTAAGAGCAACATTAACAATATGGGGTCAGTTGTTTTCCCCATATTATCTTTCCTGGGAATATCCAATTCATCAATATACTAATCCGAAAAGTTGACTCATTAATTGGATTTAAGTGTCACAGGACTCTTCAACACATTATTTTAATCACTTTGTTGGAAGGATCAATTTTCTCATGGTTGAATACATATAGAAATGAAACAACTAAATGAGTTATATAGGAAGGTTGGCACATCTCATTCCCTAGAGGTCTTTAAGAACAGATTCTTAATTGTGTATCCGAAATGGTTTGAGATCTTTAAATGAAATTTATCTGGAAGCAGGAAGATGGGATACCCATCTAAGCCAATGTTTCTGGATCCCCATCTTATGTTGACATTAATGTCCTAATATTTAGTAGCTGGAGTTAGAACTGAGGCAAGTCATCCCTTTTTTTTCTTTTTAAAACTACGGTTTATTTAGTGACATTTTAAAATAATGAAAGAGTAATCTGTATTAGTTATGATTGAGTCTTGTAAAGGCAAGTTTTTTTAAAGGCAGCCCTATAGGCCTTTTTGTATTGACTGCTTTTAACAACTGGAGTAAATGTAAACACAGGTTTTTGAAGTTTAAAATTAAAATCATAGTGACTCAGTGCAGAAGCCTACAGTTCATTTAAAGAACAGATGTTAAAAATTCTATTTTGCTATTTATGTTCATGTAACCCAGCAGCAGCATAGAGATGTTTGGATTCTGAAAAAAAGAAAAAAAAAAGTCTTTTCAGGCTGTAATATTTGTTAAAAAAAAATGTGTATGTTTTATTTTCTTTTTCTTCGTATTAGTCATTGTGGTTAGGTTATTTATTGGTAGCTGGTGAGTCACAAGTGTGTTTCTCATTCTCTAGTGAGTCACCTAGCTACTTACAAGTTTGATTATTTTCTTTCCTTTCTAGATCTTTCACCTGAAAATAACTATTTTACTTAGTTAATAAGCTAAATCTTCAGTTTGCACATTGATTTTTAGAACTATAAATAGCAAAATAATACTCAGAAGAAGGTTCATTGATTTAGAAAATTTACCTCTGCTCTGGTCCAGGCATTCTGCTGGGCTTAGTTATTTAGTGACACTAAATAACACATAATAATCACACAAGGAACTTAATTTAGGGAGAGGACAAAAAATAAACAACTTCATGAAGAGATATGTTACAGGTCCTGTGATGAAAGTATTTCTATACATCATCTAAGCTGAGGCCCAGACACTGGTGGGCATTTGGGAACCTCTTGAGCATCCTGTAGATTAATTGATGGACATAGGCTGGGTTGCACACTGTTCTAGATTGCAGCCCTTTGAACAACTGTACTTAGATGGTTTATACCTCTTTGTTGGAATGAGGTACTTAACTATTGGATCAGAAACAGACCTTCTATATCTAGTCCTGTCCAGCTCAAAATTTGTATTGAAAACCTTGATAAATAAGTGCTTTAAAAGTAGGTTAAAAATCTGGTGTCACTAGATCCCAGTTTATGGGATTAATTCTAAGTTATTAAGTAATAACTTAATGTTGTCTTATACAAAGATTCTGATGAATATATGTTGAGGCTGGCAACAGCAGGACCTCAGGATACATCAGCATTACCAGAAAAGGCAGCATGACTCTTGGGCATTTTGAAAACTATTTGTGAAGGGCATGTTATTTCCACTTTCTTTTACACAAGCTATAATGGAATCTGGCAGCTCATGAGCTTCTAAGAATGAGAATGAATTATTTCAAAGTGAGCTGACAATGCATTCTGGAGTATTTAAATTTGGAGGCTGGTATGTGAGTCTGTAACAGAACTGTTTAGTGCAGTAATCTGTACATGATCTTACTAGCTGCATGATCTTGGGCTAATTACTTGACCTTTCAGTCTCAGTTTTTTCAACTATAAAATGGTAGTATACCTACCTTGTAGGCCTTTGTGAGGTTTAAGCAAGATGATATATGTGTAAAGCACTTCACATGGGAACTAGAACATAAACGGAAGTTGCTAATAATGGAACTAATGGAAATAATACTTTCCATGGAAATAATATTATGTTAGGTATTTATATGTATTAAGATCAATTGCATTGAAGCTGTAGAAATAAAACTGCTTCCTCAAACTTAAAAAATACGGAGAAAAGGAACAAAACTACTGTAGATGCATTATATATTTTTTGTAAATGAGAAAAAATGTACAGAAGTATAGAAAGCAGTGATTAGAGGAAGAGGTAGTTCAGTATATGATAGGGAACCTGAATTTTTAAATTTACACATTATTGAACATTGCAGTTTTTAACAGTAAGTATATTCTTTTATATATAGAAATAATGTTTAAAAAATAACTTAAAACTGTAAGAGCAAACCCTGCCATTTCCCCATCCCTTGCTGGTGAGAGGCGTTGTGAATTGGGGGTGATTCTTTTTTTGTTCTCCAAAAGGATTTGCCAGAACCAGCACCTCACAGTGGGACCCAGCAACAAAAAATGGGTGAAGTACTTCTTTACCAGATCTATTTCTCCACTATTTATATGCAAGATCAGGATCTCTCTGACTCAGTTGCTGCTGCTGCTGCTGCTAAGTCTCTTCAGTTGTGTCTGACCCTTTGCGACCCCATAGATGGCAGCCCACCAGGCTCCCCCATCCCTGGGATTCTCCAGGCAAGAACACTGGAGTGGGGTGCCATTTCCTTCTCCAATGCATGAAAGTGTGGTCGCTCAGTGTGTCCAACTCCTAGCGACCCCATGGACTACAGCCCACCAGGCTCCTCCGCCCATGGGATTTGCCAGGCAAGAGTACTGGAGTGGGTTGCCATTGCCTTCTCCGTCTGACTCAGTTACATGCTATTAAATACATTTTCACCTGCAAATCACCTACCTGTTCCAACAGCCTTTTCTCAGTTGTGATTCTTGTATCCTATCCCAGTGACCCCCAAAGTGTGATTTGCTCAAAATTACCTGTTAAAGGAAAGAAAATAATCCTTTCCTTCCTTTCTTTTTTATCTAAGAGTTATAGGAAAAACTATAATAGTTTTTCTAATAGTTAATTTATAAACACTGGACCTATCACTTGGATCGCACCTCGTGAGGTCACACACATGCCACCTCTAGCATGTGAGGTCTCTAAAGGAAGACTGCAGGATTCCAGGAACACAGAGGAGCAAACAGTTGTACCCCAACTCTCTGGTTCACTTTCAGCATATTACAGTTTACTGTGTCTGGTTAAATGGTTTGGGAGATTATATTTATTAAGATAATAAACTGACCATCACGCAGTAGACAAGTGGCTTAAAATGATTTCTTACAAGAGACTCTGTTCAGTTCAGTTGCTCAGTCGTGTCCGACTCTTTGCGACCCCATGGACTGCAGCATGCGAGGCTTCCCTGTCTGTCACCAACTCCCGGAGCTTACTCAAACTCATTTCATTGAGTTGGTGATGCCATCCAACCGTCTCATCCTCTGTTGTCCCCACTCTTAATGCCTTTAGTCTTTCCCAGCATCAGGGTCTTTTCCAATGAGTCATTTCTTCACATCAGTTGGCCAAAGTGTTGGAGTTTCAGCTTCAGCATCAGTCCTTCCAATGAATATTCAGGGCTGATTTCCTTTAGAATTGACTGGTTTGATCTCCTTGAAGTCCAAGGGACTCTCAAGAATCTTCTCCAATACCACAGTTCAAAAGCATCAGTTCTTCAGCACAAGTGTTAATGCTGACACTTCTACTGATAATGGGAAATCTTTGTATCAGCCCCATGATGAAGCATTTTTTTTTTTCTAATGATAATCCAATCATATCTGACAAGATTTTCATACTCCCCTAGCTAGATAGAAATTATCAGGAAACTATGTGAAGTATGGATTTGCTACTACTAATTATGGATCACTGTTGCTAATTATGTATCTCACCCTAAATATATATTTGCCTAAAGATAGCATATTGAAAAGCAGAGACATTACTTTGCCAACAAAGGTCCGTCTAGTCAAGGCTATGGTTTTTCCAGTGGTCATGTATGGATGGGAGAATTGGACTGTGAAGAAAGCTGAGTGCCGAAGAATTGATGCTTCTGAACTATGGTGTTGGAAAAGACTCTTGAGAGTCCCTTGGACTGCAAGGAGATCCAACCAGTCCATTCTAAAGGAGATCAGCCCTGGGTGTTCTTTGGAAGGAATGATGCTAAAGCTGAAACTCCAGTACTTTGGCCACCTCATGCAAAGAGTTGACTCATTGGAAAAGACTCTGATGCTGGGAGGGATTGGGGGCAGGAGGGAGAGGGGACGACAGAGGATGAGATGGCTGGATGGCATCATGGACTCATGTGAGTCTGAGTGAACTCTGGGAGTTGGTGATGGACAGAGAGGCCTGGCGTGCTACGATTCATGGGGTCGGAAAGAGTCGGAAATGACTGAGCGACTGAACTGAACTGAACTGAACTGAATGTGCAGCTGTTAACCCTATAGCTTATGTATTTAAATATTCTCTCCTTTTTGAAACACGTTACATCCTTGCACCTCTAATGCCATTCAGTTGTTTTGTTTTTTAAGTCTCTTCTCTACCCCCCAGAGTTCTATTATGATCTTTAGCATTTCTGAAACAAGAGGGATAAGTGAAACTTGCCCCCCAAAAAACTGATTGGTGTGACAGAACCAAAAAATAATTCCAGATAAGTTGTTTTGATTGTTTTAGGCCATTCTGATTTTGAAATGTGTTTATAACCCCTCCCTCCCTCCCCTGAGCAGTCAATTTGAAGAGGCCACTATTCACTTGCATGGATAAATTCTACTGTACACAATCCTAATGCTTCATAGTCAAATTTTGTGTATCTGCTTTTTTAAAAATCTCTTTACAGTGTATAATACCCACTATAGGTTTGCAAAGTGTATGTGATGGTACGCAACATTAAAGAATAAGGCATAACTCAGTAGTGCATTATATTAGACTATGCAGCTAGCTTCTTCCTTCAAGTACTAAAACTATTTTGACAACCGTAACAGAATCGTTGAAGCCTGTTTTATACATTCTTCGTGTTTAACTTTTTCTTAATGACACAGGGCCATTATTCTGAACTTCAGTTACTATGCAAGGTTATAAGATGGTGTTTGGTGCTTTCATGTCTTTGTTTGTTTTTTAATATATTTTCTTCAGTAGTCAGTTGTTAACACAACAGTTGTGCCTACTTCTAATCGTTCCAACAGACGTTTTTTTAGTTTGTTGCTTCTTGTGTAATGTGGTTTTAGTTCCTGAGTCAAGTCCGACTCTTGCTACCCCATGGACTGTAACCCACCAGGCTCCTCTGTCCATGGGATTTCCCAGGCAAGAATGCTGGAGTGGGTAGCCACTATTCCCTTCTCCAGGGGATCATCCCACCCAGGAATCAAACCCAGGTCTCCTGCATTGCAGACAGATTCTTTACCAACAGAGTGAAGCCCCAGTGTCATATAATGTAGACATGACAACTTACAATCACAAATGATAGAACTGTGGGTAATGAGGGTATTGCTATGGCTGATGGGGAGGCCCTAAATAACAAACTGTATGACAGTCATGTTGGAAAGATGGGATTTTATTCCTTCAGATAACTGAGTACGGTTTTTTTTTTTTCCACAAGCTGTGTTCTATAATTGTTTGAGTTACCCATACATTATATCATTTGTTTAAAAAAAACTTGAAAAACTCACAAAACTTGATGCACTTGTTTTAGTCACTCAGTCGTGTCCAACTCTTTGCAACCCCATGGACTGTAGCCGACCAGGCTCTCTCCATGGAATTCTTTAGGCAAGAATACTGGAGTGAATTGCCATTCCCTTCTCCAGGGAAACTACCCAACCCAGAGATGGAACCCAGGTCTCCTGCATTGCAGGCGGATTCTTTACTATCTCAACCACCCATAGTCCACCTAAAATATTTTTATAAAACACTTTATATGAAGAATGGTGATTTTTACAATTTTTTTTCTAAAGACAGTTTAAATTAGAAGTTCAGATCCTGGATAAAAGGAGTTAGAAGTAAATTAATTAAATTGAATGGCTGATAGTTCCTAATGTATGACATAAAGTCTGTTCTGCCTATTAAGTATTTCTAATATCAAGGCTCTATTAATTTTATTTGTAGAGTGATTCCCTATATTCCGGGGCAGAAGGGTAGTTGGAAAATGAAGTATAAAAAAACAATGATGTGATAGTGGGTTTGGGGAGGTGATGGTAATAATAAAAAATGGCTGACTTAGCTCTTGAAAAGATATATTTAATTTACTTCATCTATTTCTCCTATAATAAAGTAGTTCCTCTACTTGCATGCCTGCCATATCCTTTATAAAAACCAAGGCTTTTAGTTGCCTGTTAGACATAACGCTCTTTCAGAGTACAAAACACAGTGACATATTAGTTTCAAAATGTAAAGCAAACTTTAATAGGATCTCTTTATGGCAGCAGTCAAGATGTAGTTTATATACAAGATAGTATTAAGCCATCTTAATACACAGTGTCAGATGAAATCATGTTAAATAGACTTTTTCTACAAAGTGGAATATTGCAATTAACTTATTCAAGTATTCCAGTCTCTCTTGTATTGACTCTATACATACAATACGCGTCAGTTCAGCTCAGCTCAGTTCAGTCACTCAGTCGTGTCCAACTCTGCGACCGCATGGACAGCAGCATGCCAGGCCTCCCTGTCCATCACCAACTCCCAGAGTTTACTCAAACTCATGTCCATTGAGTTGGTGATGCCATCCAACCATCTCCTCTGTTGTTCCCTTCTCCTGCCCTCAGTCTTTCCCAGCATCAGGGTATTTTCATATGAGTCAGCTCTTCGCATCAGGTGGCCAAAGTACTGGGAGTTTCAGCTTCAACATCAGTTCTTCCAGTGAACACCCAGGACTAATTTCCTTTAGGATGGACTGGTTGGATCTCCTTGCAGTCCAAGGGACTCTGCAGAGTCTTCTCCAACACCACAGTTCAAAAGCATCAATTCTTCAGCACTCAGCTTTCTTTATCATCCAACTCTCACATCCATACATGACTACTGGAAAAACCATAGCCTTGACTAGACAAACCTTTGTTGACAAAGTAATGTCTCTGTTTTTTAATATGCTATCTAGGTTGGTCATAACTTTTCTACCAAGGAGTAAGCGTCTTTTTATTTCATGGCTACAGTCACCATCTGCAGTGATTTTAGAGCCCCCAAAAATAAAGTCTGCCACTATTTCCACCGTTTCCACATCTATTTGCCATGAAGTGATAGGACCAGATGCAGTGATCTTAATTTTCTGAATGTTGAGCTTTAAGCCAACTTTTTCACTCTCTTCTTTCATTTTCATCAAGAAGCTCTTTAGTTCTTCTTTGCTTTCTGCCATAAGGGTAGTGTCATCTGCATATCTGAGGTTATTGGTATTTCTCCCAGCATTCTTGATTCCAGCTTGTTCTTTATCCAGCCCAGCATTTATCACTATGTACTCTGCATATAAGTTAAATAAACAGGGTGACAATATACAGCCTTGACGTACTCTTTTTCCTATTTGGAACCAGTCTGTTGTTCCACGTCCAGCTCTAACTGTTGCTTCCTGACCTGCATACAGATTTCTCGAGAGGCAGGTCAGGTGGTCTGGTATTCCCATGTCTTTCAGAATTTTCCAGTTTATTGTGATCCACACAGTCAAAGGCTTTGGCATAGTCAATAAAGCAGGAATAGATGTTTTTCTGGAACTCTCTTGCTTTTTTGATGATCCAGTGGACGTTGGCAATTTGATCTCTGGTTCCTGTGCCTTTTCTAAATCCAGCTTGAACATCTGGAAGTTCATGGTTCACGTATTGTTGAAGTCTGGCTTGGAGAATTTTGAGCATTACTTTGCTAACGTGTGAGATGAGTGCAGTGTGCGTGAGTTTGCGCATTCTTTGGCATTGCCTTTCTTTGGGATTGGAATGAAAACTGACCTTTTCCAGTCCTGTGGCCACTGCTGAGTTTTCCAAATTTGCTGGCATATTGAGTGCAGCACTTTCACAGCATCATCTTTCAGGATTTGAAATAGCTCATCTGGAATTCCATCACCTCCACTAGCTTTGTTCATAGTGATGCTTTCTAAGGCCCACTTGACTTCACATTCCAGGATATCTGGCTCTAGGTGAGTGATCCCACCTTCGTGATTATCTGGGTCATGATGATCTTTTTTGTATAGTTGTTCTGTGTATTCTTGCCACCCCTCTTAATATCTTCTGCTTCTGTTAGGTCCCTACCATTTCTGTCCTTTATTGAGCCCATCTTTGAATGAAATGTTCCCTTGGAATCTCTAATTTTCTTGAAGAGATACCTAGTCTTTCCCATTCTAAGCCCTCATATAAGCTTTTACTAGTTTTAACTAGCAAGTTCTAGTCTAACCCTTTTTGACAAGTTTGACTCTTCTTTTAGTTTTGTTTTAATGTTTATTCTTCTGAATTTATTCATGTGCATGAGTAAATAGGGACAGCTAGATATAGATAAGGCCATAGAGATTAGAATGGAATTATGTTATTATTATCTAAGTCTGCTCTTCTAGCACATAACTACTAGAAATAAAGGAAGGGCAAAAAAAAGTTTATTATGAGAATCTTCTATATGTAGTTAATCCTACCTTCTTTCTCATTTATTCAGTAGACCAATTTGTGATAGCAGAAGTTTAGCTTTGGCCCTAGTTTAGAAATAGGTTGGGTTTTCAGAGTTCTTTTGTCAGTTTATTACTAGAAATGATGTTTAAATGGTGGTAGTTTTCTAGTCTAGGTGATCAAATATTTTAGCACATAACACTATTGATTCAATGAAGTAAAGGTAGTCCTAATTTCAGGTCCTGGATAAAAGGAATCATCTGGTTACTTTTCAGAGAGAGAGAGAAGAGAAAACTGGTTTTTTGGATCAGACCTTTAGCTAGCCTTAGGCAGAGTGTATTTGACCACATCCCAGCTTCTGTTTGGAAGGACACTCACTTAGTGCTCAATCCTTAAGAGTAGATGTGTTTAACTTGGCTTGAAGAAAACGTCCTGATAATGGAGTGCCTCCTGCTAGGAAGTTGAAGGAGGTGAGATAAGAGAACCAAATGAGCCAGGGACATAGCACACTCTCTCAGGGTGGGGTACTAGTTGGGGCAGGTCAGGTTACTCCATGACACAGTTCACTGATGAATAAGGAAGAGAGAACCTACCTCGTAGTAACATGGAAGATAAGCAACAATTCTTACAGTTCTCACAAGCTCTGAATTATATACTCAGGTATCAAGTTAACCCATTGTGAACAAATAAAGCAACGGTAGGTGGCAGTCACATTATAGAAAGATTTCAGTGATCCTAGATTGCCAGTATTATGAGCCCTTTTAATAATAAACTGAAGCCTCTCTATCCCTTCTTTTTTCAGAGGAGTCTTATCTTAGTTCACCAACTACTTCTTTTACCATAATAAGTTTTTTTAGTTTCTTCAGTATACAAGATGTTTACTATAGATACTAGGTGATGGGTTTAGTGCAGATTTATGAGAGAGTGTAAAAGGTGTATATATATATATGTTGATATTTTTAAGGTAGTTGATAACAGACATTATAGAATTCTAGGTAGTGCAGCAAAGTGAACTGGAAATTTTTCTGTCTCACTTCACGACACTTGATCTATTATATGATCCTTTTCCTACCCAAATGTTTGTTGAAATGGTTTGTAATATAAGTGGTTAGATTTCTAGAATCTTGTCAGATAGCTCCATAACTAATAAGGACCCAGTTCCTTATCCAAATGAATAGACTTTTTCTTATGAAGGTTAAATCTTTTTATTGTTGTTTTGCTTTGTTTAGATTCTGGTCATCCGTCTTGCAGCATTTTGTATAGGGGACTTGAGCCATGAGACCATAATACAAAAGTTAACTAGAGCTTATGATAGCAGATAAACAGGGAGTCCAGGACAGATTTTCCTAATCCATTTTTGCCCTTTCTATTATGCCGACTGCCCCAGGAAATCTACTATCTGTCAGTTGTCACTTTGGCATTTTTCTTCTTTCCTTCTCTCTTCAACTCACTTCTGTAGCTTCAGTTACCACCTGAGAGTTTTAGCTAATAGATTTACATGGGAATTTGCATTTGGCCAGTTGAACTGCCATCGTACTGAGGTCACTCGCCAAGATCTGACAGTTAAATTTTATCCTTTTCCACAAATGTACAGTGACATGTGCTGTCAGTACAAGAACATACACAGGGGGAGAGCTGATACATTTTGTATGGGAACCACCATTTTAGATTCCACTTTTTTCCCTTGGTTATATACCAGAGACTAAAAAATAATCAGTTATCTCCAACTTTGAGTGTCTGGTATTCAAAATTCAAGTTTGTTACAGAATTAAATTGCTCAGGAGATACAGGTTTTTTTTACTCATAGTTTATATTTAGCTAGCTTCAGGTAGGCATTCAAAGTACACAATCCAATAGGGTATCTGCCACAAATCCAGTGACAGTGTGTACTCAGAAACTTTAGGCAATGAAGATTTCATTGTAGCACTCTAATGTCCTCTTATTGCCTTGAAATCTTTTCAGTTGACCTTCTTCTATTATTCAGTGTATTTCTACATTAATGTACTTTATTACATACCAGTAACTGCATTTATTGAAGGCAGTGTTTCTCTTTATGGGAAATGCTGATCTTGGTAAATTTTAACTGTGGGTAGGGAGATATTCTTTAATAAATAACTGAAAGACTTTTTCATAGTTAAGTGCTGGTCCTGTTATCTGTTATGTCTAGAGTATTTTATAAATGGTAACTAAATTACGAGGTCTGGAAAATCATCTCTTCAAGTGATTTCAGAAGGTGTGCTACGTGGTAGCTTATAAGTAGGTTAAAGCGACTGGCTTTATCTCAAGTGGCTTACTATGTTAAAGAAGAATTTAATATATTCAGCTCTACTGGTGAAACACCAAACAAGTTCTGACACCTCTGACAAGATGATTAAAGTTGGGAATGTTTTCCTTTTGACAGCATCAACAAAGAGAGCATCGTCGATGTGGAAGGCGTTGTGAGAAAAGTGAATCAGAAAATTGGAAGCTGTACACAACAAGATGTAGAGTTACATGTTCAAAAGGTAATTTTTTTCAAAATATAAGATTGTGTCCAGAAATAGATTTGAATAGTTCTTACGACTGTTGACATCAACTCTTTAATTAGAGTTGATATAAAATATTGAGATTTATAAATTGATTATTGACTCAACTAGTTTTTGTTATATAGCAAACCACTCAATACTTAGCGACTTAAAACAACAAACATTTATTATTTGTTCATGATTCTGTGCAGTAAGGGAATTAGGGTCAGCATCTGGGATGCGTGATCTGTGCCATGTGGTATATCAGCTGGGCTCACTGATGTTCCTGGGACATCTCTCCCTGTGACTCTCCTCATCCTGCAAGCTAGCCCAGGCTTGTTGACATGGTACATCTACCATAGCCATGTACAGGAAAGTATAAAATACATCTGAAAAGCTTTATTCACTATCATGAACCTATTTTGCTGTCAGCTTCTTTGAATGAAGATTGATTCATTATACTAACTCTTATTAATCATTGTATTGCCTTATAATCATTGTATTTCTGGTATTTCACAGTATAGAGAAGACAAAAGAGATAATACTGTAGTGGGCTTAGATTCCAGCAATAACTTTTTCACATAGGATTTATCCCACATTTATTTTCTTAGACATAGAAACTAAAAATGTTATAAGTGAATTCACATATATTTAGTATTTTTGAAATAACCCTGCAATCTTGAACCTACAGTCTCAGATCCAGACCTAGTTTGTATCCACAATATTCTTCATTGAATTTCTCTTATGGAATAGTCCTTTCCCACTCTAACCCATGTGTATGCGTGTGTGCGTGTGTGTGTGTGTGTGTGTGTACATGTCAGGTAGATGGACAAAAACAGATGGATGCAGGAAGACAGATTCATCCATACATGCTAATTTGGGAGTAGAGGTTGTATTTAATTGAAATTTATTGTCATGAAACTCTTTAAGACTTCGAAATTCTTGTATTTTTTACTGACCTAATTTGCCAAATTACTTTGTTCTCTTTTTGTACGTCTTATTTCAAACTAACTGCGCCAGGAAGTCTATAACCTAATATAGGCAAACTGATCTAAAGGTATGCTGACCGGGGGGGAAAAAAAACCCTATCTTCCAAGTAACATCTTTTTCAATACTTGAATAAATAAGATATTAGTGACTAGAGCAAGTAAATGTATTTCTAAAATATTTTAATTACCTAGGATCCAATTCAACCTTAATAAATGTTATATATAAAGCCTAAAGTGCTTGCAGACACATTTTGCCTTAAGAAAAATAATTATAAAGTATCTCACAAAGCATAAAACACTGTATACTAAATAGAATTTTATAATAAGCATAATGACTTATCATTTATTTATCCAGCCCGCAGTTACTGAGTAGTACCAAGCACTATGTGAAATTCTGGGGATGAAAGTGGTCACAACGTAATGAAGGAGATTTTTCTACTAGTTAGAAAAATAAAAGAGGTAGCTGTCCATATCTCCAGCTTTGCATTGGAGATGAAGTTTCTATTAACTAATCAAAGGGAAGCACAAAAACTTGGGTATAGGGGATAGCAACAAATAGTTCTATTTTACTATGAGTAGGACTGGAGTATCCTTCTGATACTTTTTCTTGAAGTGTCTGAGTTGAATGCTAAGTGTGATTTTACCAACTGGAAGAATATAATTTCCTTTCTGTAATTAACTAAGTAAAGTCTGTTTTCCTCTTGTGCTTTAGCAGATTTTCCAGGAATATTTGGGGAAAACTAATAGGGTAACATGCATTTAAGTGGCCGAAAAACCCAGTCTCCTTTATGACCTAACTGCTTTTTAGCACTAAAATGTGCATTTTTAGTTTGAATAAATATTGAGGGATTTTAACACCATAAAGAAACACCTTCTCCAGCAGCTCCCAACCAGGAGAGCAGCAGGAAGTGAGATATACTTGATACACCTGATGAAAGAAGGCAGTGAAGGGATATTTAGAAAATGAATGAGGAAAGGAAGGAGCAGTGTAGCAAAGTTGAGCTGACTTTGGTCCTGGTAGTGGAAATGGCCAGATACTGTTAACAGTTACGATAACTTATTTGTTAATGGCGCCTTCATATGATCAAAGTGTTTTCTTATTTTTTATTCCACTTGATTCTTAACACCAACCTCATTTTACAGAAGAATATTGAAGCTCTAGTTAAGGTGATTTGCCTGTGACAAGTTTCCTGTGACAGAAAGAGGCCTGAAGCCAGACCCCTCAACTCCAGTTATTACTTGTTTATGATACTGATGGGCACCTTAGAGTTTACAAAGTCTTCATACATATGTTATCTCATTTGACTATTCCAGCAACACAGGGATGTAGACAAGAAATAACTATTAACCCCATCTTATAGGTGTAGAAATATGTGCCATCTTGTTTGATTTTAGCAAGTAGTTTCAGTTATGTATGCAAACAATGTTTCTCATGTTAAGTCAACTGTAGATTCTTTTAAGCAAAAGATAACAGGTTTTGTGTGCTTCTTGATATTTTTGGTAATCTCTCACTTTCAGATTTATGTGATCAGTTCAGCTGAACCCCGTCTGCCCCTGCAGCTGGACGATGCTGTTCGGCCTGAAGTGGAAGGAGAAGAGGTGAAAACTATACTTTTGAAATAATGTGCTTCCTCTGTATATTTAGTTTACAAAGCATTGAAAACTTGATGTCCTGCTTTTATAAGAAGGGTACCTATGAATTGATTTGAGCTTCATTTTCATTAAAAACTACTCTTACATTAAAAGTTCTCAAAGTTTTTGCTCTCAGGATTCCTTTACATTTTTAAAAATAACTGACCCCACAAGCTTTTATTTTTATAGGTATGTCTACCACCATTTACAGTATTAGATACAATATTAGAAATTAAAACAAAATTTTTAATATTTGTGACCTTATTAAAAATAATAATATAATTAGATTATATGTCTATATTCCTAAATAAATAATAAAAAGAACAATAACATATGAAATGTTTTTTTTAATGTCAAGAGTAACATTGTGTTACGTGTCTATATTCTTGGTAATATCTGGCTCAATACACAATGATTAGATTTTCATATCTGCCTCAGCATTCATTCTGTTGTGTCTGCACACATCATTAAGCCTTTGGAAAACTTCTAAATATAGTCAGGAAAAAACGGGTGTTTGAAGATATTATTGTGAAAAATAGGTTTGTCTTCACAGACTCTCTGAAAGTGTCTCACTGGTCCCCAAAACATACTTTGAGAACCACTGTTCTTTGTCAGCTTTTATTTGTTCCTTCCATTTTCAACTAGCAGGTAAACTCCAGGGATCAGTGATTGTGACAGTGTTAATTATTCTGATATCCCAGTAATGAGTCAAAGGTTTGGGTGTGGGAGGTGGATAAAAAGCATTTAGCTTAATTCATTCTCATTTCTCTTCTTTCAAGCTCTCTTTCTCTTAATAACTTCTCTCTGGCCCCACTTGTTTCTAGGATCTTTGATTAGGGGGTATAATGTGAACACACATGAATATACCTATTCTCATTTAAAAATTAACATGACTTTTACAAATGTTGTTTGTGTCCTTAAAAAAAGTTAATAAAATCTGGTTTTTTTATCTTTTTTTTTAGGAAGGAAGAGCTACTGTTAACCAGGATACGAGATTAGACAACAGAGTCATTGATCTTAGGGTATGTCTCTTTTGTTTATTTAGTGACATGATTGTGCTGAAATCAAGGTGGGCAAGAATACCATACCTGACTCAGGTTTATAGAAGTGATTGGCATTTGCCTATATGTAATATGATAATACAAGAAGTAATTTACCTGACCCTTCCCCTAAAAAGAATTGCGGGCAACAAGGACAGTCAAGTAATAGTTCACAGGATACTGACTTGCTTCATTTTAAAATGACAAAGGAGTATGAAGCTAATAAATGGGCTTACTTCCAGGTAGTACCTGTTTCAGACAAGATAGTCAGCAAGAAAAAACATAATTTTCACTACATAATTGTGAAAGAAGTTCTGTGCACATTTTAGAATGATCAGGTAGAGGTTAGCAGTTAATACCTCAATGCTTTGAATTTGATCTGAGCACAGAGTTCATAATAAAGAAGCAGTTGGCTCTGGTGGTGAATATAGTAATCCCATACATAGGTCTTCTGTTTCCCTTTCTGGTTTGGTTGCAAGTGAAAGAGTTCAGTGGTTTCATCATCGTAGTAAAACCAATGTCATCTCTCTTTCTTAATATTTTGACCACATCTTCTTCCTCTTGCTTAAATAATCTACCTAAAGCTTAAATGCTTTGTCACCTTAAGAGTTCTTTCTAACTTGTCTGCCCTTATTGTACACTCATTTTTTTCCCTGATTTTTTGCTTTTTGCCTGCTTTTTACCTTTTCCATTTTCATTAGCAGTATATAGAAAAGGTTAGCAGTAATCAAAAGTTCTGTTAATACTGCCTAGAAACCTCAGGTTTTTCATAATTTTGGCCACAATAGTTAGACATCCTACTGTATTGGCTATTTGTTCACAGAGGTTATTGGTTGTGCCTCCAGCATTTGGCCTGAAAAGCATTTTTCTTTGATTGGAAATAAAAGAGCAAAATTGTAATTCTCCTTCTAGATTATGAAAAATTCTGAAATATGTTCCTATACTGATTGTCATGCACCTAACTTTTCTCTCATATAATGAGTTATTTTCTCTATGAAGTTTCCAGGCATGTGGCCTGATTAGAAAGTACTCTGTCTCAGTTAATGTGTCAGATTGATTTAATTAGATTTTATAATTGTCTTATAGACATCAACTAGTCAGGCAATCTTCCGTCTCCAGTCTGGCATCTGCCATCTCTTCCGAGAAACTTTAACTAACAAGGGTTTTGTGGAGATCCAAACTCCTAAAATTATCTCAGGTATGCTTTATTTCTCTTAATTTTTTAAAATAAATTGGTTTCCCCGAAGTTGCTTCATATTAGATGTTTTATGGGGGACTTTTTTTCATTTGTTTCATTTTTTAAGAATCCCAAATGTTCCTTAAGGTTTATTGCTATGAGACTGTTTTGAAGACTGTCCTATATAGCAGCAATCAGATAGCACTAACACTAGTAATACTAAATTCCCTATTTCAGGAGTCATTACATGATAATGATTATAAAGTAAGGCAGTAATGCATAAAGCAAGATTTTTTTGTTAATATAAGGTACATCAGAAACTACTTTCCTGATGTAGATTTCTTTCTAATTGGTATTACAATTTTGTTTTTTATAAACTGCAATGTGAAGTTACTAGATACAGATACTACAGATGGGAAAACCTCATTAATTCTTATTCTTAATGAGAAGCTTAATCATTTTTAATCATTTAACTTTTTTAGTTACTTAAATAACAATGTTATGAATGGATTTTAATTATGTTTAAAATTTGAACATTGCATTATTGATAATTAGGAAATTATTAAGAATATATCTTTTCTCCCATTAAAAAAAAATTGTTATAACTCGAGAGTAGCTTTAATAGATTTAAAATTGATGTAGAAAGAGAGCATATGTAGCCAAAGAAGTAAAATGGAGTTGTAGCCAAAGAAGTAAGTCTGTCCTAAATGTAAACTGTTTAGAATCAGATATATGACATATTAAGATGGTAGTTTCTCTGCAATTCTTGATTTTCTAGTTGTTTCTTTTAGGGAAATACTTGAACCAAAAGTATAAACTGTTTTTACTAGAAGTTTGCATTGATAAGTTTACAATTACTTGTAATAACTTAAATGTTTACATTTCAGCTGCCAGTGAAGGAGGAGCCAATGTATTTACTGTGTCATATTTTAAAAATAATGCATACCTGGCTCAATCTCCACAGCTGTACAAGCAAATGTGTATTTGTGCTGATTTTGAGAAGGTTTTCTGTATTGGGCCAGGTAAGGTTTTTGGCAGTTACGGTTTTCTCAAAATTCGTTAATTGTACCATAGTAATGGTTTTAGAAACACATATTACATGCAGATATTTTGAAAGCTTAAATCTTTTTATATGCTGACTACATAAACACTAGAGTTTGGGTAAAAAATGACAATGTACTTAGGTAGACCTTCCAAATAATAAATTTTGTTGTCCTTGATAGCCCCTTTACTACTCTTGGAAGTTTACAAATGTGCTACCAATTTTATTCCAAAGCTGTTCTATTTTACTATTACTATTTGTACTGTTCTTAGTATTGTTAATATGCTAAAGCCCATTAGTAAGTAGTACAAATGTATGATATTTAGTAGGTTATATTAACATAGTTTTTAAGATATAGTTGCGACAAGTCCAGTATGCACACATAATCATGTGACAGATTCTTTTTTTTTTTTTTTTTAATTTTTATTTTTACTTTATTTTACTTTACAATACTGTATTGGTTTTGCCATACATTGACATGAATCCACCACGGGTGTACATGCGATCCCAAACATGAACCCCCCTCCCACCTCCCTCCCCACAACATCTCTCTGGGTCATCCCCGTGCACCAGCCCCAAGCATGCTGTATCCTGCATCAGACATAGACTGGTGATTCGATTCTTACATGATAGTATACATGTTTCAATGCCATTCTCCCAAATCATCCCACCCTCTCCCTCTCCCTCTGAGTCCAAGAGTCCGCTATACACATCTGTGTCTTTTTTGCTGTCTTGCATACAGGGTCATCATTGCCATCTTTCTAAATTCCATATATATGTGTTAGTATACTGTATTGGTGTTTTTCTTTCTGGCTTACTTCACTCTGTATAATCGGCTCCAGTTTCATCCATCTCATCAGAACTGATTCAAATGTATTCTTTTTAACGGCTGAGTAATACAGATTCTTTTACGAGACTAATTATAAGCAAAAACTAGCTTTACTTCATTCTTTAAAACTCACCAAATTATTTTATATATGTAAGTTTTTGATGGCTTAATAAAAATTAAATACCTGCTAATAGAAAAACTGGCAAGATCATTAAGTTTTTTAGTTTTCTGAATCTATTAAACAGTTATATGTTGAACACCTACTGCATGTATACAGCCTTGCTCTGGGTTCCATGTACATAAAAGAGGAATCAACCAGCGCTTCTCAAATGTTAATGTGCACATGAGTCACCTGGGGACTTTGTTAAAATGCAGATTATGACCAGTAGGTCGGGGGTGAGGCTTAAGATTCTACAGTTCTCACATGTTCCCAGATACTGCTGATGCTGCTGATTTGCAGACAGACCATGCTTTGTGAAAGGAAAATCATTCTCCCTGCTTTCAAGACAGAATAAGACATGTATACATATAGCAGTCACAGGGAGTAATCAACTGATTTTCACAGCAGATAATCAGATTGTGCTGTGCAGTCAGCAGATTGGTGTTAATTATATAGTATAGAGGGTGTAAAAAGGGGAAAAGATGGAATTTGCTAGAGTCACAATGAGAGAGAGTTCATGCTGAAGTGGGCTCTAAGGACAGAGTAGGAGATACAGGCAGTGGGGATTGGCGTTCTAGTCAGAGGAGGCGAGATGAGTAAAGAGCATGGGAGGAAATAAAAATAAGACTAGTTAGTGTTAAGAAATGGGAAGTAGAGGATAGGACTAAATTATGAAAGCATAAAAGTTTTAAACATTTTGTCATTTTGTCTTATGGTAGTCATTTGGGAACCATTGTAAGTTACTGAGCAAGGATGAGTTATAGAATATGTCAATCTTGCAGTGATACGAAAAATGGAGCAGAGTAGAGTCAGGAAGACTGGAGAGGAGGAAAGTGCAGTGAGGATAATAGCAGCTGGACTGAGGTAATGGCTGGAGTGTGTAGTGTTACTTCATCTGCACAGATTTCATTTAGCTTGAGTCAAGTTTTAATAAAATTAAGAAGTCACTATATTGAATCTATTTTAATTATTGAGAAGGCACTTCAGAATCTTGCATTCCCTTGGGATTCACATGAGGCTCATTTATTAATTTGCATTTGTTACAGCTTTTACTACTGTAGGAATTTGTAATGAACTTGCCATCCATGAGAATGCTGAGACAGATGACTTATCAAAGATTTTTTTCCAACCCTATAATGATAATGAAATAGTGCCATTGGAGTACTAGTAAATAGAATTTTTGTATTTAAATCCCAATTTATCCAAAATTTAAAACACCATTTACTATGCTATGTAATGTATGCCAAGTATGTATTTACATACTATGTAAACACCATTTACCATTTTCTTTTATTAATGTTACAGTATTCAGAGCTGAAGACTCTAATACACACAGACATCTGACTGAATTTGTTGGCTTAGATATTGAAATGGCTTTTAATTACCATTACCATGAAGTTGTGGAAGAAATTGCCGACACTTTAGTGCAGATATTCAAAGGACTTCAGAAAAGGTAAAAATATATATATTTTATAACCTTAGATGAATATAATTTTTACAGTAATTTAAGTTCTTCAAAATGAAGCAGTTCTTAAAACATGTAAACTAAGTTTTTATTGAAAAAATATATATATATGAAGATTTGCCAGTTAGATTATCAGTTAATTAGTGGGAAAAGCCACACTCAAAAAAGTACTTCTGAATCTAAGTCAGTTAGGGCTGCAGCCAGTTAACCTAGCTAGCTAATCTACCAGATTGTAAACAGCCTAACTATATTTGTTTTTTCCTCAATGTTTTACATCCTGAATTTCTCAGATATAGAGCCTATGTTACCCTTATAGCAGTTTATTGTTTGAGAGATAGTATGAGATAGTAGGACTTCCCAGGAGGCTCAGTGGTAAAGTATCTGCCTGCCAGTGCAGAAGACTCTGGAGACACAGGTTCAATTCCTGGGTGGGGAAGATCCCCTGGAAGAGGAAATGGCAACCCACTCCAGTATTCTTGCCCGGTGAATCCCGTGGACAGAGGAACCTGGCAGACTACAAGTCCTTGGGGTTTGCAAAGAGTTGAACATGACTGAGCAAGAGAGCACAGGGAGGGAACAGTATTTCACAGCTTCAACTCAGCTAGGTCCAGGTAGCCTGAGATCGAATCCCAAGTTTGCTATATATATCTTGTGTGGGCATTTTGGAAGTTATATAACTCTGCCTCAGTTTCCTCTGCTGTTACAAGTGAAGATAATATTATTACTTATCTCAAAGTTAGAGTCCCTTTAGTCTTTCAGTTTCTAATCTTTACTGAATCTGTGTAAGTTAAGCCTCTGTTCAGTTCAGTTCATTTCAGTCGCTCAGTCGTGTCCGACTCTGCGACCCCATGAATCGCAGCACGCCAGGCCTCCCTGTCCATCACCAACTCCCAGAGTTCACTCAGACTCACGTCCATCGAGTTGGTGATGCCATCCAGCCATCTCATCCTCTGTCGTCCCCTTCTCCTCCTGCCCCCAATCCCTCCCAGCATCAGAGTCTTTTCCAATGAGTCAACTCTTTGCATGAGGTGGCCAAAGTACTGGAGCTTCAGCTTTAGCATCATTCCTTCCAGGGAAATCCCAGGGCTGATCTCCTTCAGAATGGACTAGTTGGATCTCCTTGCAGTCCAAGGGACTCTCAAGAGTCTTCTCCAACACCACAGTTCAAAAGCCTATGTTGGGACTGTTTAATTTTTTGATCAATTTATATTTACAGCAAGTGCTCAGTAGAAATTAGAAACTAGTATATTAAGGGACTTTCAGCTTATTTGGGCCTGGTGAATTGATACATTTATAGAAATTATTAGGCATGTTCTGGGTGTTCAGAAAATTGAATTATGTAAAATGTTCACTTTCTGTATAACCTTTAAACGGGCAAATAGTTTCTGCCTTAAAAGGGCATTAGAAATTGTTTTCTTATGATAATGTTTAAAATAGAGAAAATAAGAAAAGACAGAAAGCACATTAACTAGGATCAAGAGTATCTTTTTTTCTCTTTTCTTTTCTCCATACTTTTGAGAGTACTCCAAGGATTAAGTTGCGTATGACAGATTTATCTAGTGCTTTGATAACTGATGAAGGATTATATTTAAAATTTCTGTTTGAAGACCACTGATTTTTTTTCTCATGACATTTTATTTTCTTTCTGATTTTACAAGCAATACATGTTTATTGCAGACAGCTAGAAATAAAAGCATAAAATAAAAATTAACAATCCACCATAATCCTACCCCCCAAAGAATAACCATCATTAATATCTTGATACCTTTTTTTAATAGAGGTATAATTGACCTATCCACTGTGTTGGTTCCAATGCACAACATAGTGATTCCATATTTCTGCAGTATAATTGACTGTATTTCTCATGCTGTACCTTTCATCCCCATGACTTCTGTTTTTTTTTTTTGTAACTGGGAATGTCTTTTTCTTAATCCCCCTTACCTGTTGCACTCATCACCCAAGCCCCCTCTACTCTGGTAACTACTAGTTTGTTCTCTGTAATTCTATGTCTGTTTCTGTTTTGTTATGTTTGTTAATTTGTTTTGTTTTGTTTTGTTAGATTCCACTTATAAGTAAAACCATATGGTATTTGTCTTTCTCTGTCAGACTTATTTCACTTCATATAACACCCTCTCAGTTCAGTTCAGTTCAATTGCTCAGTCATGTCTGACTCTTTGCAACCCCATGAATTGCAGCACGCCAGGCCTCCCTGTCCATCACCAACTCCCGGAGTTCACTCAGATTCATATCCATCAAGTCAGTGATGCCATCCAGCCATCTCATCCTCTGTTGTCCCCTTCTCCTCCTGCCCCCAATCCCTCCCAGCATCAGAATCTTTTCCAATGAGTCAACTCTTTGCATGAAGTGGCCAAAGTACTGGAGTTTCAGCTTTAGCATCATTCCTTCCAAAGAACACCCAGGGCTGATCTCCTTCAGAATGGACTGGTTGGATCTCCTTGCAGTCCAAGGGACTCTCAAGAGTCTTCTCCAACACCACAGTTCAAATGCATCAATTCTTTGGCACTCAGCTTTCTTCACAGTCCAACTCTCACATCCATACATGACTACTGGAAACACCATAGCCTTGACTAGACGGACCTTTATTGGCAAAGTAATGTCTCTGCTTTTGAATATGCTATCTAGGTTGGTCATAACTTAATACCCTCTACATTCATCTATATTGTCAGAGATGACAAGATTTCATTCTTTTATGGCTAAGTAATATTCCAGTGTCTGTCCGTGTTGCTGTTTAGTTGCTCAGTTGTGTCCAACTCTTTGAGACCCCATGGACTATAGCCCTCCAGGCTCCTCTGTCCATAGGATTCTCCAGGCAAGAATACAGGAATGGGTTGCCATTTCCTTCTCCAGTGTGTCTGTATATATATGTGTATGTGTGTATATACACACTACATCTTCTTTATTCATCTTATCAGTGGACATTTAGGTTGCTTCCATATCTTGACTGTTGAAATCATAATGCTGAAATGAACTTAGGGATAAATATAAATATATTTTCAAATTAGTTTATTTTTTAAATTTCTTCAAAAAATATCCAGAAGTGGAACTGCTAAATTATATCTATTTCTAATTTTTTGAGGATGTCTATACTGTTTTCCATGGTGGTTAATTACAACAGTACACAAGGTATGTTCTCTCTATACCTTTATTGAGAGTTTTTATCATAAATGGCCACTGAATTTTGTCAAAAAGTTCTTTGTTGAGATGATAATATGATTTGTATTCCTGAGTTTGTTAATGTGGTGGATCACATTGATTAATTTGTGGGTGTTGAGCCATCTTTGCATTCCTGGGATAGATCCTAGTTGATCATGATGTATGATCCTTTAAATATATTAATGATTTCAGTTTGCTAATTTTTAAGGATTTTTGCATATCATTTCCTTTTTGTCTGGTTTTGGTATCAGTGTGATGCTGGTTTTATAGAATGAGTTCAGAAGCATTTCTTCCTCTGGAGCTTTTTTGAATAGGATGAGAAGTATACCTGTTAATTCTTTAAATGTTGGTAGAATTCACCTCTGAAGCCATCTGGTCTTGGACTTTTGTCTGTTGGGAGTATGTTTTTTTATTACTAATTCAACATCATTACTGTTAATTGTTCTATTCACATTTTTATTTCTTCCTGATTCCATCTTAGGGATTTCACATTTCTAGGAGTTTGTCCATTTCTTCTAGGTTGTTCAGTTTATTGACGTATATGTATTCATAATAATCTCTTATGACTCTTTATATTTCTGTGGTGTCAGTTGTAACTTCTTTTTCATTTCTGATGCTACAGATTTGGATTCTCTTTTTTTCTAGTCTATTTTATTTCTTTTTACTCTGATCATTATTACTTTTTTCCTTTTAGTAACATTGGGCTTTGCTTGTTTCTTTCCCATTCCTTTAAGTCAGGTTAGGTTGTTTGTGACTTTTCTTATTTCCCGAGGTAGGCTTTTATCACTGTAAATGTCGCTCTTAGAACTGTTTTGCTGCATCCTGCAGACTTTGGATTGATGTGTTTGTTTTCATTTGTCTCTCGGTATTTTTTTATTTATTCTTTGATATTTTCTGTAACAGTATGGTTGTTTAGAACCATATTGTTTAGCCTCTATGTGTTAGTGGTTTTTGCTGGGGTTTTTTGTTTGTTTGTTTTTCACCTTGTAGTTAATTTCTAGTCTCTTTGAGTGTGGTCAGAAAAGATCCAGGATAGGATTTTAAGTTTACTGAGGCTTGTCTTGTGGCCTGCTGTGTGATCTGTCTTGGAGAATGTTCCTTGTGTGCTTGAAAATAATGTGCATCCTGCTGCTTTTGGATGGGATGGTCTGTGTGTGTGTGTATGTCTGTTAAGTTCATTTCATCTAATGTGTTTTCGAGGCCAATGTTTCCTTATTGATTTTCCATCTGGGTGATCTGACTATGGATGTAAGTGAGGAGTTAAAAGTCTTCTACTGTTTTGTGTTATTGTGTTATTTTTCCCTTATGTTTGTTAATATTTGCTTTTATTATTTAGTTGCTCCTATGTTGGGTATATTTATAGTTACTAGATCTTCTTGTTGGATTGATCCCTTTATCGTTATGTAGTGTCCTTCTCATTTCCATTTGCATGGAACGTTTGTTTCCATCCTCTTACTTTTGGTTGGAGTATGTCTTTAGATCTGAGATGAGTCTTTTGCGGACAACATATGTATGGACCTTGTTTGTTTTATCCATTCAGCCACTCTGTGTCATTTGGAGCATTTAGTCCATTTACATGTACTATGTTCTTATTGCTATTTTGTAAATTGCCTTCAGGTTTTTTAATTTATTTTTTGTTTCTCTTTTTTTCTTCTTATGACTTGATGATCATCTTTAGTGTTAATAAAAATTCCTTTCTCTTGTGTGTGTGTATCTATTATAGATTTTTGGCCTATGGTTACCATGAGGTTTATATATAGCAACCTATATATGTAGGTTCAGCTTGAGTGATTTCCACCGCTTGGTCTTCCAGTATACTAATCTGTTCCTCTGTATCATCTAATCTCCTTAGGGGAGTATCATCTAATCTACTTATGGGAGTTCCCTTGTATGTAACCAGTTACTTTTCCCTTGCTGCTTTTAATATTCTCTGTCTTTAATTTTTGCCTAATTACAGTGTGATAAGGAAGCTACAGGGCTTCCCCAGTAGCTCAGCTGGTAAAGAATCCGCCTGCAATGCAGGAGACCCCAGTTTGATTCCTGAGTCAGAAAGATTCCCTGGAGAAGGGATAGGCTACCCACTCCAGTATTCTTGGGCTTCCCTGGTAGCTCAGACAGTAAAGAATCTGCCTCTAATGCAGGAGACCTGGATTGGGAAGATCCCCTGGAGGAGGGCATGGCAACCCACTCCAGTATTCTTGCCTGGAGAATCGCCATGGACAGGGGAGCCTGGCAGGCTACAGTCCATGGAGTTGCAAAGAGTCAGACATGACTGAGTGACCTAGCACGCACAGTGAACTTGTGGACTTCTTTGGGTTGATCTTATCTGGGACTCTTTGTACTTCCTGGGCCTGGATATCTTTTTCCTTTCCAAGGTTAAGGAAGTTTTCTGCTATTACGTCTTTACATGCATTCTCTGCCCCTTTCTTTTCCTTTTTTGATTTGTATAATGTGAATGTTAGTGTGCTTGATGTTGTCCCAGAGGTCACTTAAATTGTCCTCTTTTTTGTTTGTTTGTTTCATTTTTATTGGAGTATATAGTTGATTTACAATGGTGTGTTAGTTTCTCCTGTACAGTAAAGAGAATCAGCTATATGTATACATATATCCTCTCTTTTTGGGATGACCTTTAGGTCATCCCTTCCCATTTAGGTCACCATAGAGCACTGAGTAGGGTTCCTTGAACCTCTACAGTATTTTCTCATTAGTTATCTATTTTATACATAGTATCAATAGTGTATATATGTCAATCCCTATCTCCCAATTCCTCCTACACCCCTCCTCCCGCCTTGGTGTCCACACCTTTGTGCTCAACATCTTTGTCTACATTTCAGTTGGGCAAAATTAATATCTGAACCATTTTTCTAGATTCTACATATATGCATTAATATACAATATTTGTTTTCCTGACTTCACTTTTTTTTTAACTTTTTATTTTGTATTGGGGTATAGCCAATTAACAATGTTATGATAGTTTCAGGTGAACAGTGAAAGGACTCAGCCATACATACACACATATCCATTCTTCTTCAAACTCCCCTCCCATCTAGGCTGCCACATAACATTGAGCAAAGTTGCATGTGCTATACAGTAGGTCCTTATTGGTTATCCTTTTAAATATAGCAGTGTGTATATGTCCATCCCGAACTTTCTAATTATCCCTTCCCCCAACCTTCCCCCGGCAACCATAAGCTCATTCTCAAAGTCTCTGAGTCTGTTTTTGTTTTGTAAACTGTCCTCATTTTTAATTTTTCTTTTTATGTGTATTAGGTAGGTTAATTATGTTTCCTGATCTTGGAGAAATGGCCTTATGTAGGAGACATCCTGTAGGGCCCAGCGACACACTTGCCTCTGTTCAGCAGAGCAATATGTTCTAGGGATGCCTGCTATACATGAGCTATGTAGGCCCTCCTGACAGGGCTAACTTCTGTGGGCATTCTGGTGGGCTTGGATGGCCCCCAGCCCAGTTGGTGGCCAAGTGCTGCCTAGTGCTGAGGCTTCTGGTTACTGGTGGACAGGACAGGTCTTCCAGGACTGATGCCGGCCCACTGTTTGGCGGGACCCAATCCTGGGCCCTCTGTTGGACATGGCCAAATCCTGAGGTAGCTGAGGTGTTTTGAGCAGGGGGTCTGCAGCTGCTACTAGCCTGATGGTGGGTGGCACTATATCCCGGTTGTGACTGACTGCTTGGCCTGGGGCTTCCCAGGACTAGTGCTAACTGGCTGGTAGGCTAGACCTGGAACTTGCTGCAATAGGCTAGAAGGAGAATTCCAAGATAGTGCTTGCCAGCAGCAGTGTCTTCATGATAGAATGAGCTCCCCAAAATGGATGCTGCTAATGTCTGTCCCCAGGGGTAAATCTCAGTTGCCTCCTGCCTCTTTAGGAGGCTCTGCAAGATCAACAAGTGAATCTGACCCAGGCTCCTTTCAAATTACTGCTTCTGCCCCAGGTCTCGAGATTTTACATGTTCCCTTTAAGTGGATTCACTGTTTCCTACAGGCCTTCAATTCTCCCAAGTGCCTGCCCCACTGGCCTTCAAAGTCAGACCTTCTAGAGAGTGCTTGTCTTCCTAGTGTAGGGTCCCTAGCCTAGGGAGCCCAATATGGGACTCAGTCCTCTCATTCCTTGGAGGGGATCCCTGCAGTTGTGATTATCCTCTCCTTTGTGGGTTTGCCTGCCTGGGGATGTGAATATTGACTCTGCCACATCTCTGCTGCTCCTGCCTGACTTGTTGTGGTTACTTCTTTATATCTTTGGCTGTAGAATATATTCTATGCTTGCCTTCATGTCATTCTTATCGATAGTTGCTCTGTAAATAGTTCTGATTTTGGTGTGCCCATGGGAGGAGGTAAATTCAAGGTCTTCCTATTCTGTGATCTTGGCCACTCCTCCCAACTTGTTTTTTTTTTTTTACTCTTTTTTCTCTGAAGCATTTCTATACAGTTTATTTTAAGCAACTTCCATTCAGATAGTCTATAGAACAACTAATGTCTCCCTGTAAAACAAAATATCTTTTGAAACTACAGTTAAGAAATAGAGCTTTTCTCATTATTTATTTACTATATATTTTTAAAATTTATTTATTTGGCTGTGCCAGGTCTTAGTTTTGGCACATGAGATCTTCCTTTTGGCATGTGAGATCTTTAGTTGTGGTGCTAGGGGGATCTAGTTCCCTGACCAGGGTTTGAACTGGGGCCACCTGCATTGGAAGCCCATAGTCTTGAGCCACTGGACCACCAAGGAACTCCCTCATTTTTTTAACATTTTTATTTCATTTACATTTATAATTGAAGAAAGTTTATGAAACTCATTTATTTTAGGTATTGATATCTTCTCTACTTAATATTGGAAGTGGAATTTCCACTTTGGTTTTTGTAACAGAGCAAGCATGATTTGAGCAATTGGGATTAAGCAAATCTCTGCTTACAAATTAGAGATTCAGACACCATTATCACTGGGCTTAATGGGTAGGCTTAAGATGGCAACTTGGAAATAAAAACCTTCTTCCTGTCTTCTATACATCATTTAGGAATTTTAGGTTTCTGTGTCAGTTGTAAATTGGGTTATTTGGTGGTTGTCTTATCCTTCTTGTGTTTATCATTAGTACTTATCTCTAACAGAAGAATAAACAAATGTATTTTAAAATATTGATATTTATATTTTTTATTACCATTGATTAACATGAATAGGGGTTAATGTTCAAAGCAAAGCACTTTAAAAATTAATTCTTGGGGTCATTTTAACCCATCTTATGTCAAGATTTGAATAAGTCAATTATTTATTCTATTTTCATAGAATATAAACATACTTTTTTCAATTCTGTTGATTATGAAAAAATTTAAATATCATACAAAAAAAAGGTAGACTAGCCTAATGAACCCCCATATACTTATCACCCAATTTCAACCATTGTCAATCCATGGCCAGTTTTGTTTTACGCATTACTCTGTTATTCTGAAGCAAATCTCAGCTACCATTTCATCCATAAATATTTTAGTAAAACTGCATTTTTAATCTTGCCATCCTCTACAGCAGCAGTTTAATGCAATGAACATTAGTTGTATTTAAAAGGTAGACGATGAACATACTATAGGGATATTAAAATGGGAAAGAAATAGGCATTCTCCTAAACAAACTTATGGTATAATGGGTATAGGGGAAGACAAGACAATATTCATTAATTTGGTCTTCCTCAATGATGACAAATGTTGTTAAAGTATTAAAAATCAGATTTTTTTAGTGCCTCATAAAATGAGTATTTTATGTTTCTAACAGTGCTAGTTGATATGAATTATAAAGGAAGTTTTTCATCCTGTAATGCCACTGTGGTGACAAATAATACAGGATTGAGAAATGATGTTAAATATTTTTTTAAGTATTTGCATTTAATTATTTAACTTAATTTCTTGGTAACAGTTTTTTTCTGATGCATACACTAATTCAAAGAATGATTTTAGGTGACATAAACAGGGACTCAATACCTACTAGATATTTTTTTCTTAGCTGCTGTTTGTACTACTAATGAGCTTGAAAGTCCCCGAGGCAATTTCTGCACTGAGGCTGAACTTACAGGAAAGAGCTTTGCTCTGAAAGCATTTCCTTTTGTTATCTCTGAATTCAAAATAGTTACCAGTGGAAACATGGAAGAGTAGTGCAGTAGGCTCTTGGGTCCATGTCAACTGGCCTCTTGAGTACAGGCTCCCTCAACCTCCATAGGAAGTCTGGCGATGAGTGGGGTGAGCAGGAAAAGGCATGTTTCCACCCTGGAACCTGCTCAGGTGGCCCTTTTCTCATCACTGCACATGTAGTAATTCCTCTAAAATGTTAAAAATGTTTCTTTGTTTTAAAAAAAAATGTGTATCAAGTGTATGAAAGAGAAAAGCTGTATGTTCCTTACTTCAACAGTATTGGTTAAAATTTTTTCTTTATATATTGCCACAGTGACCTCTTGTGTTAAAAACATTTATTTCACATTTTTATTAACTCTTGTACAAATAGGTTTCAAACTGAAATTCAGATGGTGAATAAACAGTTCCCGTGTGAGCCATTCAAATTTTTGGAGCCAACTCTAAGACTAGAATATTGTGAAGCATTGGCTATGCTTAGGGAAGCTGGAATTGAAATGGGAGATGAAGAAGATCTAAGGTTTGTTTTTATTTGTGATTTTTAAAACTTCAGTAATTAGATTTAAGATATGAAAGAATGAATATATTGATGAATGTTTTTCACCTACTTGGTAAACTTAAGTTTTATTAACTTTAGTATGATGCTGTTTTGTTCAATGTGTGATCTGAAATAAACTGTTATGTTTAATGTGGTTTGCCTAAGCGTTAATATTTTTGTATGTTAAGGTGTGAAACTTTTAACAATCTCTAAAAGTTATGCAAGTCTCTGTTCTCTATTTGATATACTATATTTTATTATCTAAATTCAGATCAAATAATTTATAATTTTGAAATGATAGTTTAATAAAGATTAGAGATTTCTACTTATATTTTATTCAGGGATTCTTAAGTTAAAATACTTTAAGACAACACAGTGATTCATAATTGATATTGGAAGGAAGAGGGGATGATTATTAATTTTTTAGGTTTTTTTTTTAACATATTTCACTCAAAACCCTCATTTACTTTTGTTTAACGAATATATATATGTGTGTATATGTATATACACACATATGTATATTGTTTTAATCATCCTCTACATTGCTAGATGACAATTTAAGGAAAACCATAAATTCTATAATTTGGATGATATTTTTGTATGTATTTTGGAAAATTTTCTTGAATAGAACTTAAATTGGTTTATATATACACTGTTATATTTTATTTTGAAATACTGATTTTTCTTTTATAAACCTTTAATAAGAGTAACAGAAAAGAGAAACCATTTTGCCATGCTACTGCTGCTGCTAAGTCGCTTCAGTCGTGTCCAACTCTGTGTGACCCCAGAGACAGTAGCCCACCAGGCTCCCCTGTCCCTGGGATTCTCCAGGCAAGAACACTGGAGTGGGTTGCCATTTCCTTCTCCAGTGCATGAAAGTGAAAAGTGAAAGTGAAGTCGCTCAGTCGTGTCCGACTGACTCCTAGCAACCTCATGGACTACACAGCCTACCAGGCTTCTCCATCCATGGGATTTTCCAGGCAAGAGTACTGGAGTGGGGTGCCATTGCCTTCTCCGCATTTTGCCATAGAACTATTTTAATGGCAAGAGTAGTCTATGTTGGTGTAGTAGACTTTCATTATATGTAATTGTAGGAAACTACTTCATCCATGTTATTTCTGAATCAGTGAATTGCTAAATTCTATTTATACTTTTATTTAAATATTATTGAGTAGCACCGACTAACTGTCCCAGGTATACCCATGAATGGTTTCCAGTAGTAGTTGCCTTTTTTAAAAGGAGCAGAATAGACAGCTGTGTGTTTTGGCTAAATTTTTTTTATCCTCTGAGAACTTCAAATAGAAGAGGTTCCTTGTAAACTTAAAACTCTTTTAAGTTGCTGTTTGATCTTCAGACACCTGGTTTCATGTTTCTTTTGCAGTACACCAAATGAAAAACTGTTGGGTCGTTTGGTAAAGGAAAAGGTAGGACTCTTATGCTTGCTGGATTTCTTTTTCTAAATCTGAAACATATGTAAATTGTCAGATTAGTTAGAGAGGACCTCAAGGTGATTGAAATTATTTAGAAATGGTCTTCCCTGACTACCCTTGCTGACTCGTGGGACTAGAGGGTGAATGAATTTTTTTTCTGCCTTTTACATGAAGGCTACTTTCCTATCTTATTTTTCTATAAAAATCCAAAGAGAAAAGCTAAACTTGGTGTAATCTTTAAAGAAATTAAGAGAATTGTGTAATTGAATAAAAACAGTCCTTGAGCTCCTCCTGCTGGTTGCACTCAAAATGGTTCAACTGACTGGGGAACAAGTCTGTGAAACTGCACAGTACTGAGTTCGTACCTTTAAAACACTATTTCATCGGAGCCAGTTTCAGCATGTTAACATTCCCTCTACACGCCAGTTTTAGGAAAAATGTTTAACATCAAAACAGTTAAAATATGACTGTTTCTTTTTAATTAAATGTAGGTCACATAGTAAATATTCTTTGTAACAAAGATATCATAATTTCATGTTAATGTTATTCATTTCAATTGTTTTCATTTGAGAAAAACTACTAAATTTATTTTAGACATCTTAGTGAAAGTGTAAATCATTGGGGAAATAATCAAGGTTTTTTGAAGATAAAAGACGTCAGTTTTTCCCAAAATAATTTATAGATTTAATGTAGTTTTTGTAAAACCCAATGCGATTTAGAGTAATTTAACAAAAACAGTTTTAAAATATATCTAGAAAATTAAATGAGCTAGAATTGCGATGGAAAAAGGTGAAAATAAGTTTATCACAGCATAGTTTTCAGCGGAGGAGAAATTGAGAAGAGAGTACATGTCCAAAAAGAGAAAAAGAAAAATGCTTATGTGAACTATGATTGAATAGTCCACAGCTCCTAAAAATTAAATATATTGGAAGAATATATAACATCATGGCAAAATACTGTAGAACACAGCTGTAGGAAGCAGAACGGTTATTGTATATAGAGTATAATTACAGTAATTTTGAAGAACAAAACTTACATATAGAAAAAAAGACAATTACCAAATGGTAGCCTTCTTTTTACTTTCATTAAATGTCTTAAAAAATCTGTTTTAATCATATTTATTCTTTTTATAGTATGATACCGATTTTTATATTCTTGATAAATATCCATTGGCTGTAAGACCTTTCTATACCATGCCTGACCCACGAAATCCTGTAAGTAATTTGATTTTAAAAACCTGTTTGGGGGAAGAGGGAAAACTATTGTCACTGTGTCACATTATACAGTGGAAGTAATGGTTTTCATTAATAACTTGCAGTTTTAAAAGACACATTACTGTATGTATTACTACTAGTGTCTGTCAATTCAGGTCAAAGTGACATTGTAAAATTAGAATATTCTAGCAAATTAGTCCCCAAAACCTGCATTAAAAATAATTTTCATGTATAATTTTTAAAGATATATGAAGAAGAAATACTATAAAAACAACAAATAGTATTAATAGACTTGAAGACTTTATCAAATCATTTTATCATTGATCTTGAACTAAGAACTCACATTCTATCCTGGTGAAAGTGAAGTAGCTCAGTCATGTCTGACTCTTCGCTACCCCGTGGATTGTAGCCTGCCAGGCTCCTCCCTCCATGGGATCCTCCAGGCAAGAATACTGGAGTGGGTTGCCATTTCCTTCTCCAGAGGATCTTCCCAACCCAGGGATCGAACCTGGGTCTCCCACATAGCAGGCAGACACTATCCTGGTAGTCAATCTAAATAATGTTTTGTGGCCTTTCACTGGTTTTCCTTTGCATTGGTTCCCCAACTTTAGTGAGTATCAGAATCACTCGGAGGGCCTTTAAAACACAGACTGGGGCTTCCCTGGTGGCTCAGTATAAGGAATTCACCTGCCAGTGCAAGAGACACAGGTTCAATCCCTCATCTGGGAATGTCCCATGTGTACAAGCCTGTGCACCAGAGCCTGGGAGCCACAATTATTGAGCACATGTACAAGAACTTGTGATACCTGTGTTTTCACAACAAGAAAAGCTGCTTCAATGAGAAGCCCGCACACCACGACTCAAGAGTAGCCCCCGCTCACCACAACTGGAGAAAAGCCCTTGTAGCAATGAAAACCCAGCACAGCCAAAAATAAATAAATAATTTTTTTAAAAAACTTTTTTCTAGGTGGGGCTTGATAATTTATATTTCTCATAAGGTAATAGTGAACCATTGGTTAACTGAAAGATAGGGAAAATAAGTTAAAACCTGATAAAGAATGAATTGAGCTATGGTAAAATTGATGTTCAGTTCCCTTTCCTTAAAATTATAACTTTTAAAAATTAAAAAGACTAACCCCTGTTGATAATTTGAAGTTCCAAAAATGATCCACTTAAAATCATATCACACTTAAAAACATTTCAGATGATAAAGTGAAATAAGAATCAGTACTATGGGGACTTCCTGGCAGTGTAGTGGCCAAGACTTTGCTCCCAGTGCAGGGGTCTTGGGTTCAATCCCTGGTCAGGGAACAAGATCCCACATGCTGCAGCTGAGACGTGGCACAGCCAGATAATTTTTTTAAAGAAAGAATCAACACTATGCTGCTGCTTAAAAGAAGATGTATTGTTCTGATTTGTTTTTGGAAGGTGTGGGAGAAGGGAAGCATAAAATCTGATAGAAGTAAAGAAGAAGTTATTTCAACCCTCACTAGTTTAATCCCATTTTAGAAAAGCAAATCATGTTTATTGGAGCAGGCTGTATAATTAATTGTAGGAAAGAAATGATATTATTCTTTATGCAGCAGAGAGTGTTTTTCCACATGTGTGTGATAGAAATAGGGTGATAGCCTGTTGAGTGGTATTTTTGTTTGTTTTTCCTACAGAAACAATCCAACTCTTATGATATGTTCATGAGAGGAGAAGAAATACTGTCAGGAGCTCAAAGAATACATGACCCTCAGCTGCTAACAGAGAGAGCCTTACATCATGGAATTGGTAAACAATTTCAGTATATTGAGGAGGGTCATGTATATTCTGAAAGCAATACGTTTTAAAACCCTTTAAAGACTTTTCAGAAACACAGTCATTTAATTTTCATTGCACGGTAACTGCTTTTGCAATTTTTTTAAGCTAAATAAGAGGATAAATTACGTTTTTTTTTTAATTTTATGTTTGTTTTGTAGATTTGGAGAAAATTAAGGCATACATTGATTCCTTCCGCTTTGGAGCCCCTCCTCATGCTGGTGGAGGCATTGGTAATATTCCTTTATATGATGACAATATTTCCAACCCAAATTTCATTTGGCAGAGTGTTTCTTCAGTTCTAAATGTCCTCAGTATTAGACTCCAAAAAGTAAATTTTGTATTTTGTTATTACTTACAAATTATAAGTGCTAAATATAATACAAATTTGAATTGAAAGAATTTTTAAGTGAGTTATGACTGAATGAAATTTTTGAGTATCCTCTTTTTTCTCTGTATTCATGAGTTCATTCTGATTAGTCCAAATTAAAGCTGTCCCTCAAGTCAGCTCAGATGGCTGCTAAATGTTTTTGTTGAAAACATTTCATTGGCTTTTAGAACCATTTCTAGAGTATGTGAAAGATACTGCTCTGTGATTTAAAACGAGTAAATATTTAACTTAACTTTGGGATGTTTGTATCAAAAATTCTTAAAAAGAATTCTGGGGCTTCTCTTGTGTCTCAGCGGTAAAGAATCCACCTGCCAATGCAGGAGATGCAGGTTCGATCCCTGGTCCAGGAGGATCCCACATGCCCTGGAGCAACTAAGCTCTTGCGCCACAACTATTGAGCCTGTGCTAAAAAGAATTCTGAATTTATAGTTTTGTTGAAGGTTTGGTTGTTTGTTTCAGGTTTTTTAGTGAACAGGTAATATACAAATTTCAAATTCAAAGCAAATAGAATGGTGTACATTCACCTCCCTACAGAAAACTATTGTTTCTGGTTTTCTCTTTACCTCCACAAAGATAATCTTTGCATATGCAAAAGTATATAAAATATATTTTTTACACAAATTGTAGTGTGCTGTATAAACCATTCAGTACCTTGCATTTTCACTTAGTATATTTTGTAAGTTGTTTCTTATCAACACTTAAAAAACTTTTTAATTATTTTTTTTAAATCACTACATAGAATCCATTGAAAGAATTCATGGTAATCTTGGTAACCAGGTTCTATCAATAGGAACCTGGTTAAATATAATAGTAGGCTTATATTATATTTTTGAAAATATAATAGTAGGCTTATGAAAATAAATAGTAGGCTTATATTTTTTTTGCTTAAATCTTAAGTTTTAGATATTTACATAGATTTGTGGTTCACATTTCACAGAATCATACAGCTTAAGGATATCTCATTTATCCTTCCCACATATAGCATCACCTGTTTCTGAATCAGACCTGGAATGTTCCATTTTAAACTCATTTAAAATAATAGAAGTCATTTCCTTTCTAACAAGGAAAAGCATTTTGTTGATCAGTGATGTTATTTTGGTAGTTTTCAATAAGTATGACCCTGAATGATTAATTCTGAAAATGAATTAATGATTATTTTGTTTTCTCCAGGGTTGGAACGAGTGACTATGCTGTTTTTGGGCTTGCACAATGTTCGTCAAACCTCAATGTTTCCCCGTGATCCCAAAAGACTTACTCCTTAAAGAAAATGTTTTTTTAATTCTTTCCAGTAACCTGCTATTAATCAGGCTGTACCTTAGGTACTTAAAATATGCAATAAAATAAATGTCTTATCCAAAGTGCCACTTTTGGACTAATTCAGTGTACGTTACTTTAAAAGAGAAAATTTTTATAACTTTGAACATGCTTCAGTAGGAAATGGTTAAACATTTTAATGAAAAATTAATATTATTATGTTAAAAGTTCATTTTGCATTACTACAATAAATGTTAAACAACAATTTTAAACAGTTAATAATGTGTAAATTTTTTTTCTATATTATAGTGGCTCTAATATTAATGTCTTAAATTTTCAATATTTGGTCTTTTTTTTAAAATCTGACATCGAGGTAAGAACAATTTTAGGAAACTGTCGAGGTTCTAATGAATGTATAATTGGCATATCATGGAAAATTAGGCAGAAAATATCAATCCGTAATAACTGTGCCTGTAAATCATGTAAAGCAGGGGAGAATACTGGTTAGAAATGATACAACATAATATATTAAATTGTTAACTAATTAAACTTGAATTTCAATAAAATTTTAAAGCTAATTATGGATGTTTCTATGTAACTTCATGGCAGTATGATTTTATAGCTGATTCTTGGCATTTATAATTTGGAGGGGGAGTAGACAACCAGTTTATGTAAATACCTAAAAGCAAATGAAGACTGATATATTCATAGCATGGATTAATCAAGAGATAAATTCAGATGAGTATAAGGATACAGTTCTTAAAGCTGAAGGCTTAGGTTGCTTAATAGTTTATTTCATATAGATTAAAAAATATTGAAGAATTTTCTGTTTTTATTTTTAACTGATAGGCATTTAGTGAATGTCACTAAAATGCATTCCCGTTCCCTCCCAGAAAGAATTACAGTTAAATACGCTTTTCCTCTAGATTATTAAAGATATCCATGCTAATGTTATTTTTATGGTGAACCACACATAATACTTATGAACAAAACAATTTAATGCAGTTATTTTCCTACAGGAAAAAAAAAATACAGAAAAGTAAGAAGGTCAGAAAGGTAGGATATTACCCCTGGTTCATAAGCATCTGCCCATTATTTTTTAAAGTTAATTTATTTCACCATCCTAGATTATGAGTTCTTTGAGAGTAGAGACTCAATTTTAAATCTGTCTTCCATAACCCACCAAAGTATCTCCAGATAACTTTTGTTAGACACCCCAGAAGTGTTAAATACTTTTAAGCCACACCAAGACCTATTTTTTTCTGTGTTGTATAACCCAAACCCAAAAATAGTATAATAATAGCCTTAGAACTATTCTTCTCAAGTTCATAGAATTACAGCTCTTTCGAAATAAATTGTTTATAAAGTCTAAAGAACGATGTAATTTTTTGTTTGTTTTTTAATGAAATATTTCAGACATGTCAACCAGATTAGAGCATAATAAAAAAGGACACCCCTGCACTTGCCACCAAGCTTTGGCAAATCTTAACACTGTCATATTTGCTTCAGATGTTTATTTTCTTTTTTGGGGAAAAAGTAGTAGATACACTTAAGACTTCCCATTTAACCACCCTGATCCTATTCCTTCCTACCCTAGTGGTAACTACTATGTAAATTCTGTGTTTTTTTAATTCCTTTCCATGCTTTTATATTGAACCTAAATATTTGTTTCTATGAACATTGTCTAGTATTATTTTACAGATTTATTTGATATGTATATTCTGGGATTTTGATGGAATTACCTTGAATTTATGAAAAAATTTGAAATTTTCAATCTCTTCAGTCTACTAGTTAGTGAACATGGTATATCCCTTCCTTTTTTGGTATGTTTTCCCTAATTGTGATAAAATATATTGGTGTTCTTTTAATATCTTTCGAAATTACTTTTTAAGGAATTCCCTGGCAGTTCAGTGGTTAGGACTCCATACTCTCACTGCCGAAGGCCTTGGTTTGATCCCTGTTTAGGAACTAAAATAACACCAGCTGAACAGTGCAACCAAAAATAAATTAATTAAAGTAAATGAAATTACTTTTTAATTTTTCATTTATGCTAAAAAACCTTACCATTTTTTTTTCTACTGGAAACAAGACTTTTAAGTATGGATTCTGTGGCTATTCCACCTGGATTAGAATTCTCATGTTGCTGTTTATCAGCTATGTAACCTTGGGTAACTTGCTTCAACTTTCCTCATTTTCATAATCCTGTTTCATGGGACTATTGTGGGGATTAAAAAGCATGAACCCCTAAGAACAACACAGAGAATAGTGTCAGGCAGATAAAAAGAATTTGATCTCTTCCTGTCTAATTTTCATGTCATATTTACTTATTAGTCAAGCTCTTCAGTGGAATGTTGAATAAAAGCAGTAATGGGAGCATGCTTTTGTTTCTGATTAATTTTAAACACTCCTATAGGCTCAAGATTAAGTGATAATTTCTGTAGGTTTTTGATAATTGCCCTTTAACAGGTTAATGAGGAGTCCATTTGTTAAGAGTTCCTGTTAAGAATGACTGTTGAATATGTCAAGTACTTTTTCTGTATTTGCTGCATTTTTTTTTCCTTTAGTTTTGAATATGACAGATGATAGTAACAGAAATTCCTGATATTTTTCTGAAATAAATACTGCTTGAATATGGTGTATTATTAATATTTTATGTATGTACTACTGAATTCAACTTGCTAATATATACAACAAAATTTGTTCATCTTAAGTGTATAGTTTAATGTATTTTGGTTATTTTATATGGTTAGGTAATCTCCGCCTTAACTACAGAACATTTCCATTGCCCTAGAAAGCTCCACAGTGCATTAATAGTTGCCATCTCCGGCAACGAAGATCTTTTCTAGAGTTTCATATAAATGGAACAATATATAGTGTTTTGTGTTTGACTTCTTTCTTTAAGCATGATGTTTTGAGATTCATCATGGTGTTGCATATATTAATAGCATATTTATTAGTATTGATCAGTAGTATTCCACAGAATGGATATACAGTAATTTGCTTATCTCTTCACCAGTTGATATACATATAAGTAGCATTCAGTTTTTAGTCTGTAGTGAATAATGGTGCTAGGAACATTTGATGGAAAGTCTCTGCAGGCATGTTTTTATTTCTTTTAGGTAGATAGCTAGTAGTGAAATGTCTGGGAACTATGAGAAGTGTATATTTAACTTTAGGAAATACTGCCATTTGTTTTTTCCAGAGTTGCTATTATCACCTTGCATTTCTACCAACAATTAGTGAGAGTTTAAGCTGCTCCACATCATCACCAACACTTAAAAATGTCAGCCTTTTTAATTTAAGCTACTCTCATGGTTGTGGCTTTAATTTGTAGCCATGAAATTAAAAGACGCTTACTCCTTGGAAGAAAAGTTATGACCAACCTAGATAGCATATTGAAAAACAGAGACATTACTTTGCTGACAAAGGTCTATCTACTCAAGGCTATGGTTTTTCCAGTGGTCATGTATGGATGCGAGAGTTGGACTGTGAAGAAAGCTGAGCACCGAAGAATTGATGCTTTTGAACTGTGGTGTTGGAGAAGACTCTTGAGAGTCCCTTGGACTGCAAGGAGATCCAACCAGTCCATTCTAAAGGAGATCAGCCCTGGGTGTTCTTCGGAAGGAATGATGCTAAAGCTGAAGCTCTAGTACTTTGGCCACCTCATGCGAAGAGTTGACTTATTGGAAAAGACTGTCATGCTGGGAGGGATTAGGGGCAGGAGGAGAAGGGGACAACAGAGGATGAGATGGCTGGATGGCATCACGGACTCGATGGACGTGAGTCTGAGTGAACTCCGGGAGATGGTGATGGACGGGGAGGCCTGGTGTGCTGCGATTCACGGGGTCGCAAAGAGTCGACACGACTGAGCAACTGGACTGAACTGAATGATTAGTATTAATGATGCTAAGCATCTTTCCATGTGCTTATTGGCCATTTGTACTAATATATCTTCTTTGGTGAAGTGCCTTCCTATATCTTGCTCATTTTTTTAAATCGGTTGATTGTCTTCTACTTGATAAGGGCTTTTTATGTATTCTGAATATGAACGTATGTCAGATACATTTGGCAAGTGGCTTCTCTCAGTCTGTGGCTTGCCTTTTGTTTTCCTTACTTGCCTTTCAAAGAGCAGAAGTTTTTGATTTTATGGTTGTTCTTCTGTGGTCTGTTTTAAGAAATCGCTGCTTAATCCAATGTCACAAGTATTTTTTGTTCTCTTGTACAGTTTTAGTAATTTGATCTCTTAGATTTAGATCCATGATCCATTTCAAGTTAACTTTTGTCTATGGTATTTATGGTATTTGTAATGGTCAAGGTTTACACACACACACACACACACACACACACACACACACACCCATGTAGTTGATCCACACCATTTGTTGAAAATACTTTCCTTTCCCTGTTGAATTAACTTGGCACCTTTGTGGAAAAGAGTTAAGCATATAAATATGGGTCTGTTTCTAAACTCTGTTGTATTCCATCGATCTAAATGTCTGTTCTTGCATCAATATCACAATGTCTTGATTTTCACAGTTTTAAGTAAATCTTGAAATCAGAAAGGTTAAGTCCCCTAGTTTTGTTCCTCTTTTCAGGATTATTTTAACTATTCTAAGTCCTGTGTTTTTCCATTTAAATTTTTATATCATCAATTTTTTTTTTTTTTAGTTGTCAGTGTACTAGTTTTGTGTACTAATTCATCATATCTTTCTGTAAATCTAACCATGTGCTTTTGGAAAGAATGTGTTAGGTATCTACACTTTTAAAATTGTTATGTCTTCCTAATTAATTGACTGTTTTATAAAATGCCACTTTATTACTCCAGTAATGCGCTCTTTTGAAATCAGTGTTATCTGATATTAATATAGCCATTCCCAATCTTCCTGTGGTTATCATTTGCATATATTTCTTTATAACTTACCTTCAGCCCACCGGATCTTGTTTATCCATTCTTAGTCTCTACATTTTAATTGGAGAATTTGTCCCAAAAGATTTAATGTTGTTGATTATATGGTAAGATTCGTATCTTCCATTTTTTTGTTTCCTCTTTGCTGCTTCTGTTTTTTTTAATCTGTTCTTTCCTGTCTTTTTAATGACTATTTCAATAGTTTTTAGAATTTCATTTTTGTTTTTCTGTTGGCATTTTCAGTAAACTATTTCTATTTTTTTTTAGTGATTGCTGTAATGATTGTAATATACATTCTTAACATTTACACTCATAGTTGCTAACTTTCTATAAAGATTTTGTATCTATGTTTATTGCCACTATTTTCTTTTCATGTTCTCTTTCAGTTTAGATATCTATGGCATATCAGTTTCTGTTTTTTGAAACAGTTTAAGAGTGAGTTGTTTTTCTTTCATTTTTTGGCCATGCCATGTGGCTTGTGGGATCTTAGTTCCCGCACTGGGAATCAAACCCTGACCCCCTGAACCGGAAATGGAGAGTCCTAACCAGTGGACTGCCAGGGAATTCCTGAGAGTTTTCTATTTAATGGGACAAGGTTCCCAGTATTCTCATATTTTTTTAAAAAATTAGTCTCATCTTTGTGTGCATTTTCTAACTTTTAAAAACTTCTTTTACTAGACAGTTAGCTTTTAAATCTCTTAGCTAATATTTTTTAGCATTTGATTATATTAATCCTCTCTGTTTTGTTTTTGGTTCATTAATTTCTGCTCTTGCCATCATTTTCCTCCTTTAGCTTTCTTTCAGTTTTGTTTTGTTTTTTTTTTTCCATACTGTTAAATTCTCTTGTTGCCTATGAACAGTTTGCTGTTAGTACTGTATAATTATTTTTCCTTTGTAGATAATCTGCACTCTTTCCTTGGTAGGTAGAGTTGCTTCTTTCTCTTTGATATACTACTAATTCCTTATGGTGTTATTCATCTTGTTCATTAGTCAGTTTGCCTATGTCTAAGAATCTATATCTTTTCAATTATGGAAAATTCTTAGCAAGTCCCTCTTCAAATATTGCTTCTTTACTATTTTCTCCACTTTTTGGTATTTTTTTGAAACTCTTAATAGCTAAATTTGGGCCTCTAACCATTCTGCTCTGTCTCATATTTGTCACCTTTGTCTCTGTTCTGTGTATGGATGAATTCCTTAGTCCTGTCTTCTAATGTATTTAATTATTCTTCAAATATGCCTAGTCTAAAATTAACCTGATTTGTTGCATTTTTTATTTTGATGACTATTTTTTCACATCTAAAGTTTCTAATTAGTTTTTATCTCATTTATGTCTATTTTTGTTCATACATTCTTTCGTGATTTCGTGACAATTATGCCAATGACGTATGACAATTATCATTTATGCCTTTCAATAAATTTTTTATTACACTGTCCAACAAAATATTTTTGCCTATGTCTGATTTTGTTTTTGTCTATTCTTGATGTGTTCACATAGAAGGGGTTGTCACATGTAAATTCATTGGAGCATCTTGAGGGAGATGACTAATATGAGAGAAGAAAATAATGCTTAAACAATGAGTAGATACTCTCTACTAGCACAGTAGTTTTGTGCTAAGCTGTTAGCAGTTGACGTTTGCAGAGGCTGAGTGTAGCAGGCTCCACAGGAAGTTCTGTCTGGCTGTTGCATGGAGTGCAAAGGGCTCTGCTAGAGTCAAATTGTGTTGAGGCTTTTGCCATAGACCATCTCTTGCATTGCATAACTTCCTGCATTTCAGATTTGTTTTCTTTTTAACATTTATAGTAACAGTACTTTCTGAAGTATAACTTCTGTTAACTCACGCTGAAACAGGTTTAAGGCTTAAAAAAATATTTTTCCTTTAAGTTACTGTTATATACCATACATTACTGTATAGATGGGTGAGATAGGAGTATATTTTTCAACATAGAAGCTTCAGCATACTCTGGAAAGTTTAGGATTTTTTGTCTTCATTTTTTACTAGCCTTATTGAGATATAATTGACATATCAGGAAGTTTTTAAACCATTAAAATAGTCTTTTTTTAAGGAAAAAAAGCCAGCCTTTTTATGAAAAAATTGTTTCTAATGTTTTAATAATTGACTTAGAATGCTAGTTTCAGATGTACAAGATACTGACTTGATATTTTTATATTTCACAAAATGATCACCAAGATCAGTGTAGTTACCATTTCCACCATAAAAAGTTATTACAATGTTATTGACTATATTGCTCATGCTGTACATTTTATCTCCATGACTTACTCAGTTTATAACTGGAAGTTTATACCTCTTAGTCTCCTTCACCTACCTATTTCACTCATCTCCCCTTTGGCAAGCCTCGGTTTGTTCTCTGTATCTATGAGTCCGTTTCTGTTTTGTTGTCTGTTCATTTGTTTCGCTTTTTATAAGTTTTTGCTTAGAGTGCCTGATGAACTATGGAATGAGGTTCGTGACATTGTACAGGAGACAGATAAGACCATCCCCATGGAAAAGAAATGCAAAAAAGCAAAATGGCTGTCTGGGGAGGCCTTACAGATAGCTGTGAAAAGAAGAGAGGCGAAAAGCAAAGGAGAAAAGGAAAGATACAAGCATCTGAACGCAGAGTTCCAAAGAATAGCAAGAAGAGATAAGAAAGCCTTCTTCAACAATCAGTGCAAAGAAATAGAGGAAAACAACAGAATGGGAAAGACTAGAGATCTCTTCAAGAAAATTAGAGATACCAAGGGAACATTTCATGCAAAGACAGGCTCGATAAAGGACAGAAATGGTAGGGACCTAACAGAAGCAGAAGATATTAAGAAGAGGTGGCAAGAATACACGGAAGAACTGTACAGAAAAGATCTTCACAACCCAGATAATCATGATGATGTGATCACTAATCTAGAGCCAGACATCTTGGAATGTGAAGTCAAGTGGGCCTTAGAAAGCATCACTACGAACAAAGCTAGAGGAGGTGATGGAATTCCAGTTGAGTTGTTTCAAATCCTGAAAGATGATGCTGTGAAAGTGCTGCACTCAATATGCCAGCAAATTTGGAAAACTCAGCAGTGGCCACAGGACTGGAAAAGGTCAGTTTTCCTTCCAATCCCAAAGAAAGGCAATGCCAAAGAATGCTCAAACTACCACACAATTGCACTCATCTCACGTGCTAGTAAAGTAATGCTCAAAATTCTCCAAGCCAGACTTCAGCAATACGTGAACCGTGAACTCCCTGATGTTCAAGCTGGTTTTAGAAAAGGCAGAGGAACCAGAGATCAAATTGCCAACATTTGTTGGATCATGGAAAAAGCAAGAGAGTTCCAGAAAAACATCTATTTCAGCTTTATTGACTATGCCAAAGCCTTTGACTGTGTGGATCACAATAAACTGTGGAAAATTCTGAAAGAGATGGAAATACCAGACCACCTAACCTGCCTCTTGAGAAATCTGTATGCAGGTCAGGAAGCAACAGTTAGAACTGGACATGGAACAACAGACTGGTTCCAAATAGGAAAAGGAGTATGTCAAGACTGTATATTGTCACCCTGTTTATTTAACTTATATGCAGAGTACATCATGAGAAACGCTGGACTGGCAGAAACACAAGCTGGAATCAAGATTGCCGGGAGAAATATCAATAACCTCAGATATGCAGATGACACCACCCTTATGGCAGAAAGTGAAGAGGAGCTAAAAAGCCTCTTGATGAAAGTGAAAGAGGAGAGTGAAAAAGCTGACTTACAGCTCAACATTCAGAAAACAAAGATCATGGCATCTGGTCCCATCACTTCATGGGAAATAGATGGGGAAACAGTAGAAACAGTGTCAGACTTTATTTTTTTGGGCTCCAAAATCACTGCAGATGGTGACTGCAGCCATGAAATTAAAAGACACTTACTCCTTGGAAGAAAAGTTATGACCAACCTAGATAGTATATTCAAAAGCAGAGACATTACTTTGCCGACTAAGGTCCATCTAGTCAAGGCTATGGTTTTTCCTGTGGTTATGTATGGATGTGAGAGTTGGACTGTGAAGAAGGCTGAGCACCGAAGAATTGATGCATTTGAACTGTGGTGTTGGAGAAGACTCTTGAGGGTCCCTTGGACTGCAAGGAAATCCAACCAGTTCATTCTGCAGGAGATCAACCCTGGGATTTCTTTGGAAGGAATGATGCTAAAGCTGAAGCTCCAGTACTTTGGCCACCTCATGCGAAGAGTTGACTCATTGGAAAAGACTCTGATGCTGGGAGGGATTGGGGGCAGGAGGAGAAGGGGATGACCCAGGATGAAATGGCTGGATGGCATCATGGACTCAATGGACGTGAGTCTGAGTGAACTCCGGGAGTTGGTGATGGACAGGGAGGCCTGGTGTGCTGTGATTCATGGGGTCGCAAAGAGTCAGACACAACTGAGCGACTGAACTGAACTGATTTCCACATATAAGTGAAATCTTTCTCTGTTTCACCTAGCATAATATCTTCTAGGTACTCATGTTTTCACATAGGGCAAAATTTCATTCCTTTTTCTGGCTGATTAATATTCCATTATTATATACACCAAATCTTCATTCATATATGATAGATGCTTAAGTTGCTTCCATATTTTCCTTGTTATAAACAATGCTACAGTGAACATGCTGCTGCTAAGTCGCTTCAGTCGTGTCCGACTCTGTGCGACCCCAGAGACAGCAGCCCACCAGGCTCCCCCGTCCCTGGGATTCTCCAGGCAAGAACACTGGAGTGGGTTGCCATTTCCTTCTCCAATGCATGAAAGTGAAAAGTCAAAGTGAAGTCGCTCAGTCGTGTCCGACTCTTCACGACCCCATGGACTGCAGCCCAGCAGGCTCCTCTGTCCATGCGATTCTCCAGGCAAGAGTACTAGAGTGGGGTGCCATCGCCTTCTCCACAGTGAACATAGAGGTGCATATATCTCTTCAAATTGGTGTTTTTGTTTTCTTTGAAGAAATACTCAGGAGTAGAATTGCTGGATCGTGTAGTGCGTGCGAAGTAGCTTTAGTTGTGTCTGATTCTTTGTGACGCTATGGACTGTAGACCACCAGGCTCCTCTATCTGTTAGATTCTCCAGGCAAGAATACTGGAGTGGGTTACCATGCCCTCCTCCAGGGGATCTTCCCGACCCAGGGATCGAACTGTGTCTTATGTCTCCTGCGTTGGCAGGCAGGCACTAATACCACCTAGGAAACCCTATGGTAGTTCTGTTTTTAATTTTTTGAAGAACCTCCATACTTTCTATAGTGACTTGATTAGTTTATAGTCCTACCAATGGTACACAAGGGTTCCATGTCCCCCACATCTTCACCAACAGTTGTTATTTATTACCTTTTTGATAACAGCCATCTGATAGATATGAGATGTTATTTCATGATTTTGATTTGTATTTCCTTGATGATTAACAATGTTGAGCATCTTTCCATGTGTGGTGGCCATCTGTATATCTTCCTTAGAAAGATGTCTAGTCAGATCCTCTGCCAATTTTTTAATTGGGTTGGGTTTTTGTGGGGAGTTGTTTTGTTTGTTTGATGTTGAGTGGTATGAGTTCTTTTTATATTTTGGATGTCAACCCCTTATCAGATATATTAAATATCTCCCATTCAGTAGGCAGCATTTCCATTTTGCTAATAGTTCCCTTTGCTGTAAAAAAGCTTTTTCATTTGGTATAATCCCATTTGTTTATTTTCATTTCTCTTGCCTGAGGAGACAGATCCAAATAAATATATATAGCTAAGGTCAGTGTTATTGAACATACTTCTTATGTTTTCTTCTAGGAGTTATGATTTTGGGGTCTTACATTTAAGTTTTTAACCCAAGTTGTGTTTATTTTTGTATATGGTGTGAGAAAGTTCAGTTTGATTATTTTGGATGCAGCTGTCTAGTTTTTCCACCACCATTTATTGAAGTGGTTGTCTATCCCCATTGTATGTTCATGGCTCCTTTGTTGTAAATTAATTGACCATGTAAGTGTGGGTTTATTTCTGGGCTTTCTGTTCAGTTGCATGGATCTTTGTGTCTGTTTCTGTGCCAGGACCATACTATTCTGACAATAGTAGCTTTTTAGTATAGTTTGAAGTCCGGAAGCATGATATCTCCACCTCTTAAGATTGTTTTGGGTTCTGCCCTGGAAGTCCTGGTGGTCCAGTGGTTAAGACTCTATGCTTCCAATGCAAGGGGCACAGGTTCAATCCCTGGTTAGAGAACTAGGATTTCACATGCTGCTCAGGTCAGTCAAAAAATAAATGCATCCAAGAATAAGATGATAGGGGGATGGATAGATGAAGAGTTACATGATAAACAAGCTTAATAAAGATAGTTTTAGCTATTCAGGTTTTTTGTGTTGCCATACAAATCTTAGAATTATTTGTTCTGTGAAAAAGGCCATTGATGTTTTGCTAGGGATTGCATTGAATCTGTAGATTACCTTGAGTAGTGTCATTTTAACAATATTAGTTCTTTCCATCCAACTTTCCATTTGTTTATGTCATCTTCAGTTCTTTGGGACACTAGACCACCATTTCAGTCTGCTGGCCTTCCAAATCAAGCACTGTTCCTTGCCCTACCCTGTCCCCAAAAATGTCATGTGTTTGATATTGGTTATAAGTTGATGGGCTTATTTTGGGAGTTCAAGGATGAAGCTGTTAATAATTAGTCCAAGGCAAAATGGAGTTTACACAGGAGTTTTACTTTTATATTCACATATGAAAGTTTTCTGTGTTCATTTAAATGTAACAATGTATTATATGTATATATTTAGTTAAAACACCAAAGTGTTCCCCAAAGGCCTTCTTTAAAAATAAGTCATCCATAGGCTTCCCTGGGGCTTCCCTGGTAGCTCAGCTGGTAAAGAATCCACTTGCAATGCAAGAGACCCCAGTTCAGTTCCTGAGTCAAGAAGATCCCCTGAAGAAGGGATAGGCTACCCACTCCAGTATTCATGGTTTGCCCGGTGACTCAGTTGGTAAAGAATCTGCCTGCAATGCAGAAGAGCTGTGTTCAGTCCCTGGGCTGAGAAGATCCCCGGAGGAGGGCATGGCAGCCCACTCCAGTATTCTGGCCTGGAGAATTCCCGTGGACAGAGGACCCTGTTGGGCTACAACCCATGGGGTTGCAGAGCGTCTGACACGACTGAGCAACTAAGCACAGCACAGCATAGGCTTCCCTGGTGGCTCAGTGGCAGAGAATCCACCTGCCCGTGCAGGAGACGCGTGTTCAGTCTCTGGTCTGGGAAGATCTCACATGCCATAGAGAAACTAAGCCTGTGTGCCGCAACTATTGAACCTGTTCTCAGAGCTTGGGAGCTGCAACTATTGAACCTCAACTGCTGAAGCGCGGGCACCCTAGAGCCTGTGCTCCACTAGAGAAACCAGTGCCGTGAGAAGCCAATGTACATCAATGAGGAGTGGCTCCTGCTCGCTGCAACTAGAAAAAGGCCTGCACAGCAATGAAGACCCAGCACAGCCAAATATAAATAAGTAAAATTTTGAAAAATTAAAAAAAAATTAGCCATCTATGACAAGGAGCCTAGATGAAGAAAATGGGACCTTAGTCCTACAACCCCAAGTAAATTATTTCTTCCAAAAACCTGGACAAGCTTCAATGTAGATGCCTCTCCAAGAGTTTTCAGAGAAGAGGCCAGCTTGGTTGATATCTTGGTTTCAGCCTTATGAGACTCTAAGCAGTGCACCTAGCCAAGCCCTCCTAGATTTTTGATCTATAGCAGGGGTCTCCAACCTTCTGGCTCTAATACCTGACAATCTGAGGTAATCTGATATAATAGTGATAGAAATTAAATGCACAATAAATGTAATGAGCTTGAATCATCCCAAAACCATCCCCTAACTCCAAGAAAAAATTGTCTTCCATGAAACCAATCCCTGGTGCCAAAAATGTTGGGGACCACTGATCTACAGAATTGTGAGCTAACAAGTGGATGTTGCCTTAATTTCCTAAATTTGTCATAAGTTGTTATATAGCAGAAGAAAACCAGTACACTGACTGACTTGTATTCAAATCTTAGTTTTGTCCTTTCTTCAATTTGTGATCATGTGCAAGTTACTTTATCTCTGTTTTCCCATGTGTAAATGGAGATACTAATGCGCAGCAGCTCGGGACTTCCCTGGTGGTCTAGTGGTTAAGAATCCCCAGGCCAGTGCATGGTACTGGGGTTCAATCCCTAGTCCAGGAAGATCCCATGTGTCGTGGAGCAACTAAGCCTGTGCACCTCAACTACTGAGCCTGCAACCCTGTAGAGTCCAAGAGCTGCAACTACTGAAGCCCGTGGGCCTAGAGCCTATGCTCCACAACAAGAGAAGCCACCTCAATGGGAAGCCCGCACACTGCAATGAGGACCCAGTGCAGCCAAAAGATAATAATGATACACAGCCCAGAAAGTTGCTGGGAGGACTGCAGCTACCTGCACTCCCTCCTACTGGCACCTAGAAGCTGCTACTTGTGAGGAAGAATCAGAATAGCCAAAATAGTCCCCCAAACCGGCCACCAGGTGGTGCCACCAAACAGGGATTTTTTTTTTTTTGTTCAGTTGCTAAGTCGTGTCCAACTCTGTGACATCATGGACTACAGAACGCCAGGCTTCCCTGTCCTTTACTCTTTCCCAGAGTTTGTTCAAACTCATGTCCATTGAGTCAGTGATGCTATCTAACCATCTCATCCTCTGCTGCCCGCTTCTCCTTTTTTTAACTCCAAACATGAATAGCTGGGTTTTTATCCTGAACCTCTGGCTGAACTAAGTAGAGGGAAGCAGTGAAGTGGACAATGGAAGTGAGGCTGGCTCTTTATACCTACAACTGTTTACAACTCAGCTGTACAGAATCAAGAGATTAAAGAGGTCAACTTCAGAGAGATGCTCTGCAGTATGTGCAGAAGTTGTAAAATGTGACTTTATGTAATGATACACTTGGGCTTCCCTGGTGGCTCAATGGTAAAGAATCCACCTGCCAATTCAGGGGTCACGGGTTTGATCCTTGGGTCAAGAAGATCCCTGGAGAAGGGAATGGCTACCCACTCCAGTATTCTTGCCTGGAGAATCCCAGGGACAGAAAAGCCTAGCAGGCCACAGTCCATGGGGTCACAAAAGAGTCAGACACAACCTAGTGACTAAAAAACAATGAATTACTTAAAACCTATGTCATTCCAAATGTATTTGAGGTAGTTTACAAAATAAAACAGGGCTTCCCAGGTGGCACTGGTGGTAAAGAACCCACCTGCCAATGCAGGTTAGATGGAAGAGACATGGGTTCAATTCCTGGGTCGGGAAGATCCTTTGGAAGAGGGCACAGCCACCCAATCCCGTATTCTTACCTGGAGAATCCCATGGACAGAGGAGCCTGGCAGGGTGCAGTCTGTGGGGTGGCACAGAGCCAGACACGGCTGAAATAGCTTAGCATGCATGCATGCACAAAATAAAACCATACACCAAGATAATTGTTAGTGAGAAAACTGGGGAAAAGAAAGGGAAACTGGGGATATATAAATGGTATGGTATTAAGATCTTTCACCCATGCTAAGGATGGTTTTTTACCTTCCCAGTAATCACTGAAAACAAGGACACAACGATGGTATACAATTCACAGAGAAATGTGGTTAAAAAAAAAAAAAGCAGAGACCTGGATCCTTACAAACCAGACACCACATCATACTGGGCAAGAGTTCTTGGAAGATACACCACAGACATTTATATTTCTTCTCGAACATTTATGTTTGTGTGTGTGTGTCTTTTGCATATTTTTAATTAAATTTTAGTGTTTTTCTTCATGGGCTTCCCTGGTGGCTCAGATGGTAAAGAATATGGTTTATATGCGTTTGTTACACAATAAGAATAGCTTCTTGTCACATCTGTTGTCTATAATATTGCAACAAATACACCAAGAGTTAATATCACAAATATACTTATTTATTTTAATTTTGTTGTATTTTGACATGAGTGAGTTTTAAATTTTGATGTAGTCTAATATATAGGTATACATTTTTCCTTATATATGTGTGTGTAAGGAACATGTACACATATGTACCTATATATTATACAATATCCTATTACTTTATTACTAGAATGCATTTTTCCATCTAGAGACCAGCTAAATAATTACCTTTATTTTCTTCCCATTCACTATGGTTTAATTTTTTAAATTTTTATTGCTAAAGACTACTGAATTTCAAAATGTATCTGAGGTTCAGGCCAATGTTCATAAGAACTGGAATGGAAGGCCTTCGCTGGTGGTCCAGTGGTTAAGACTCTGCACTCTCAAAGCAAAGGGCCTGAGTTTGATCTCTGGTCAGGGAACTAGATTCCACATGCTGCAACTAAAAGCCAGTGCATCCAAGTAAATATCTCTTTTTAAAGAACTGGAATAGATAGTGTTCTTTATGCAAATAAAAAGGAAACTTTTTCTAAGAAAATAATTTTAAAATAATAAATCTTAAAAGATAAAAACGCCATCTGGCTAAGAGTAGTAGCTACCAGTTTGCAAGATCTTAACATTTTTTTATATACTCTGTCTTCAAATCATTGTTTGTTTGTTTGTACCTTGCTTAATTAAAATGAGCCAGACTATTAAGTGCTGCGCAGAAAGTTGGACAGGTGCTTGCTGCTGTTTCTCATAGATTAAGATGTCATCACATCTCTGGAGCAAGTAAATGCTCTGTCTATTTTCAACATCAGTAATCTTTAGGGAACTCTTTTCCAGATAACTTTTTAAAACCCTATCTCTTAAAGATGTTCAACATCCCTGGCAATCAAACTGAGACACCAGTGAGATATCAAACTGGCAGTGATGATAAGACATGCTTATTGTTAGCAACAGAATGGAGAACTGGAAACTTTGAGACCCTGTGGGTGGAGCATAACCTGGCCCTCAGCCTGCATATCTGGAAGGCAGTTTAGCAGCACATACTCAAATGTGAATGTGCACAGCCTTTGACCCTGTAAACCCTCACTCTTAGAATTTATCCTAAGAATACAGGTACTCAAAAAAGATGTTACAGGGATGTTCCCTGGCCATCCAGTTGTTATAATGCCAGGCTTCCATTGTAGGGGCCATGAGTTCCATGCCTGGTCTGGGAATCACAATCCCATATGCCTCACTGTACAGCCATTAAAAAAAAATGAAGAAGAAAATGGATATTATAAGGATATTTATATAAGGATATTTATTGCAGCATTGTTTTATATCAGTGGGCAAAAACGTATCAAATTTCCACTAATAGGTCATTAAATAATTTATACACTTTATAGAATGTTAATCAGTTCTTGAGGAGCATAATACAGGCTGTCCTTGTTTTGCATAGTTCTGCAGGACCCTAAAAATGACCATACAAACCTAAACTGTGCAAAGCAATGTCAGGAATCAAAGGGGGAAAATATGATTGTTCTGTGACCTTTAAAATCTGTCAAACGCTAAAAATTCTCTTAGTGTTGATTATAAGTGTATAAGAAAGTAAAAAATAGTGAAATTAATATTTAATTATATATTACAATTGAAAACATTAGACATATTGAGAATTAAACAGTTTTCGTCCTTTGTTTTAACATTTTGTTAAGAGTGTTTCCCTTCTTCTTGTTTTAACTTTTAGTATGAAGACCGTCTGTCCTATGCTTTGGTGAATTGTCATGCTACTTCTTAAGTTCAGATAAACTTCTGACACTTTACCTTTGTACTTTCAATGTCATGAAGTATCTCCAGGAGTTCTTTAACTGTGAAGGTTTTTGCTCTTGTTGCTTTTTCTGAAATATCTTCATCCTTTCCATCACAGCCACTTTCCTTGTTTGTGTTAAGTATTTCATCTGGCTGCATATCTTTTTTTTAATTAACTAATTTATTTATTTTAATTGGAGGCTAATTACTTTACAATATTGTAATGGGTTTTGCCATACATTGACATGAATCAGCCATGGGTGTACATGTGTCCCCCATCCTGACCCCCCCCTTCCCATCCCATCCCTCAGGGTCATCCCAGTGCACCAGCCCTGATTGCCCTTTTTTCATGCATCAAACCTGGACTGGCGATCTATTTCACATATGGTAATATACAAGTTTCAATGCTATTCTCTCAAATCATCCCACCCTTGCCTTCTCCCACAGAGTCCAAAGTTTGTTCTTTACATCTGTGTCTCTTCTGCTGTCTCACATATAGAGTCATCGTTATTGCCTTTCTAAATTCCATATATATGCATTAATATACTGTGTTGGTGTTTTTCTTTTTGACTTACTTCACTCTGTATAATAGTCCAGTCTCATCCATCTCATTAGAACTGATTCAAATGCATTCTGTTTAATAGCTGAGTAATATTCCATTGTGTATATGTAGCACAGCTTTCTTATCCATTAGTTTGCCAATGGACATCTAGGTTGCTTCCATGTCCTAGCTATTGTAAACAGTGCTGCAATGAACACTGGGGTACACATGTCTCTTTCAATTCTGGTTTCCTTGGTATGTATGCCCAGCAGTGGGATTGCTGGGTCATATGGCAGTTTTATTTCCAGTTTTTTAAGGAATCTCCACACTGTTCTCCATAGTGGCTGTACTAGTTTGCATTCCCACCAACAGTGTAAGAGGGTTCCCTTTTCTCTGCACCCTTTCCAGCATTTATTGTCTGCAGACTGCGTGAGATGGTACCTCATTGTGGTTTTGATTTGCATTTCTCTGAACCTAGATAGCATATTTAAAAGCAGAAACATTACTTTGCCAACAAAGGTCCGTCTAGTCAAGGCTATGGTTTTTCCAGTAGTCGTGTATGGATATGAGAGTTGGACTGTGAAGAAAGCTGAGCACTGAAAAATAGATGCTTTTGAACTGTGGTGTTGGAGAAGACTCTTGAGAGTCCCTTGGACTGCAAGGAGATCCAACCAGTCTATCCTAAAGGAGATCAGTCCTGGGTGTTCATTGGAAGGACTGATGTTGAAGCTGAAACTCCAATACTTTGGCCACCTCATGCGATGAGTTGACTCATTGGAAAAGACCTTAATGTTAGGAAAGATTGGGGGCAGGAGGAGAAGGGGACGACAGAGGATGAGATGGCTGGATGGCATCACCGACCCGATGGACATGGTTTGGGTAGACTCCGGGAGATGGTGATGGACAGGGAAGCCTGGCGTGCTGCGATTCATGGGGTTGCAAAGAGTAGGACACGACTGAGCGACTGAACTGAACTGAACTGATAATGAGTGATGTTGCTGGCTTCCTATCTTGAGTTTCTTAAATGGTGGCAGTGTCAATACTCCCATATTCCTATTTCCCCTATGAATCCATTTATGTCAGATTCAAATTTTACTTTTTGGTCCTTTGCCACACTTTCATTTTTGTTAGACAATTCCCACTTTTTTTTTCGATTTTTGTTTATTTATTTTTGGCTGTGCTGGGGCTTTCTCTAGCTGCAGTGAGCGGGGGCTACTCTTTGATGCAGTGCACGGCCTTCTCATTGCAGTGGCTTCTCTTGTGGAGCATGAGCTCTAGGCACACGGACTTCAGGAGTTGCAGCACGTGGGCTCAGTTGTGGCACACAAGCTTAGTTGCTCCAAGGGATGTTTGATCTTTCTAGACCAAGCGAATCCATGTCCCCTGCATTGGCAGGCAAATTCTTAACTGCTGGACCACCAGTAAAGTCCAATTCCCACTTCAATGATCTATTTTTGTAAAATGTCACGAGTTCATCAGTAGATGATGTTATCTGTATGAACTAACATGTGCAGTCATCAGTTACTGACACACTTTGAACGAAGTGAGGTGATTGGTCACTAATCATGATGAGTATCTGTTATTTATGGAGGGATCTGTAGACTGAAGAGTTAGCAATGACATTTGTATTTTCTGATAACTGAAATCTGAACCATGTTGTTAGACGACAGGTATAATTTAACAAGATGGTAGAAACTGAAAATCGTATTTATCAGAACCATGCAAAGCTAGGACTACATATATATGTATGCATTGACATTGAAAACTCTTCATGTAAGCTGGATATTATTTGCCCCTTCACCTTTCTGCTGTTGGAATTTCAGCTTTTCTGTGGACTACATCAACCAGGTAACCTTCACAATGTCTTCTAATTGGATTTAATCATCAGAAGGCACCAACAAGAAATCAGATGGCAGGAGAAGAGAAAGATATTTTTTTCCTTCTCTGCTGGGCCGCATTGTGGCCTTGGGCTGCTCTCCTCTCCTGAAGGCCACAGCTTCCTCTCTACAACCACAGCTTCTTCTCAGGCCCCACTGCTGCTTCCTCTCTTTGCCCTTCAGGCCTAACGAAGGTGACAGCTTCCTATGGTTGCTGGCTCTCGGATGCTTCGCTGTCCCTTTATAGTTTCCTTTAAAGCCTCCCAGACCTTTGTTTGGGGCTTCCCTGGTGGCTCAGATGGCAAAGAGTCTGTCTGCAGTGTGGGAGACCCAGGTTTGATCCCTGGGTCGGGAAGATCCCCTGGAGAAGGGAATACTCCAGTATTCTTGCCTTGGAAATCCCATGGACAGAGGAGCCTCGCCAGCTACAATCCATATATACAATATATAATATGTGCTCAGAGAGAGGTCTGAAAGGATATAAACAGTAAACTTGTTTTTAGCCCTTTGCTTTTTTCCTGTCTGCTTTTAGAAATAATTGGATTACAAGTATTAATAGTTATATGAGCTTCAAATTAGTTATTTATTTCTCTGATTTAGTCAAATCTTTATACAAGTTTCCAGATTAACCACTCAACTTTTTAACATACTCAGCCAGACATATCTTTGAGTGTGCTTTAAAGCTGTTCCAGCAAGAGTTGATCATACAGCAGTGTGCATTAAGAAATTGCTGAACAGAAACAAGTTTTAGGAATTAAATGAGATCACTTTTCTGCTTTCTTAAATGAGGAAATTCAGATCATGCTTCATTCCCTAACAGGCTCCTGCACCTGGGCTGTCACTAGATCTAATTTAGGATAGCTGACGTTTTCCAGTTTGCAGGAAAACTGTCGACAAGCACACATAGCTTTATTGTTGTTCTGGCTGATTATTAGCCATAGCCTCCATGGACCCAATTTAATATTTCCTTCAGAACCAGACCTAATTGAATTTTCCACCTGTGAGAAGCATTAACATGCTAATTCCAAAATTCTTTTGTTTTCTTATTACTGGTCACCAGAATATTTAACAAAGCAAAGCAGACATGGTAGGGCTCAACATATACACAACATGAAGTTTGAAAATGCCTGTGTGACTTTATCACTTGAAATGCTGAAGATTTGGGGGGGTTTGTTTTTTTTTTTTCAATTTTAAGGTACTAAGAAAGTAAAACATTTCTTGAAATATTTTTAAGGAAACCTATCATAGAAGAGCATCTTCAAAGAAGATCTGTCACTGGAATTCCTTCCCTTTGCCCTAACAGTTTACACAGCATTATTTGCAGAATGCACCATGCTGCTTTTCTGATTCTAGATTAATGAAATATTTCTTCTGTAACATTTTTATGTTTGCCCCACTTTTTATAAGACATTTTAAAACTGTAATAATAATAGTATCCTAGTTTATTTTTACTTTCCAAGTCTAGTAGACATGGAACAAATAACTGTTGAACAAAATATTTCCCACTTTGGTCTAATGCATCTATGTGGAATGCTATCAGGTTTGAGTAGTGTCTAGAATAGGAGAGGGATCTTAAGCAGGTTCAGGCTATGGGTCAAGTAGCAGAACCTGTAGTCATTATGGTATCAGTGGTAAGAAAAGGTACCATGTGGAGTTTATAGGAAGCCCCAACAGGAGAATCACAACATAGACCTGTTAACTTCTGGAGCAAGTCTATGCCATCTGCAGCAGAGAAATATATACTATTCAGTAAACAACCTCTGTTTGCTACAGGGCCCTGGTGAAGATAGAACATGTGACCACAGGATATCAAGTGACCATGCAACCAGACCTTTCCATTATGTGCAAGGTTCTATCAGATCCACCCAATTACAAGGGCCAGAGCAACCCATCATAAGATAGTGGGAGGTACATCTGGGACCAGGCATGAATAGAAAAAAGCCCAAGTGGGCTGCATAAGCAGAACTCCCAGAGTCCCCTGTCATCACCACAGTTACTTCCTTGCTTCCCTCAAACTTATGGCCATGTATGGGGGAATCAGGAACAAGGAGATATCCTTAAGGCCAGCTGGCAGAGGAAGAAAAGGCCATGATTGGTTTCTGGTTGAGCTGACCTGGCAAGTGGCTGCTGCTGTTTCACTACCACTCAAAAGTGGCCTTGAAAGGCTTGAAATCCTCCCAATGGACAGTGCCTCTGGCTGTCTTTGGCTTCTGTATGGAAAGAGAAGTGGCCCAAGGTAAGACCATATATAACACTTGTGGACACACGTGAATGGCTAGGCTGATTAGTCAGAAGCCAAGAAAGAGAAAGATTGGAAATTCGAGAATAAGGAGGCTTACAGACAAGGCAGGGACTTCCCTTGTGGTCCACTGGTTAGGAATCTGCCTGCCGATGCAGGGTACATGGGTTCAATCCCTGGTCTGGGAAGATCCCACATGCCACGGAGCAACTAAATCCATGCGTCACAACTACTGAAGCCCACACACCTAGAGCCATACTCTGCAACAAGAGAAGCCACCGCAATGAGCCCACGCACTGCAACGAAGACCAAGCACAGACAAAAATAAATGAATAAATAAATTTTTAAAAAGAAAAGGCATATGGACAGATGTATGGGAGTAGGAACAGAATGTAAAGATCTTAGTATTACATGTTGCTGTTGTTGAGTTGTTAAGTCATGTCCGACTCTTTGGGATCCCATGGACTGCAGCATGCCAGGCTTCTCTGTCCTTCACCACCTCCCAATGTTTGCTCAGACATATGTCCATTGAGTCAGTGATGCCATCCAACCATCTCATCCTGTCTTCCATGTTAATGCCTACCAGAGAACATCCATCGCAGAAGAGGCACTAGTAGACAGTGGGCCAGCTGACGTCGGCTGGGGTCTCAGCAGTTGCAGTTCTCAGGCTCTAAAGAGCTGGCTCAGTAGTTGTGGCACATGGGCTTAGTTGCTTCAGGGTATGTGGAATCTTCCCAGAACAGGCATTGAACTCGTGTCCCCTGCATTGGCAGTGGATTCTTATTCACTGTACCACCAGAGAAGTCCTGCCAGAGCCTTTTCTTCAAGGCTCCATCAACAATGAGATGACCCCTACATCTGCATGGATTCACCTAACTCTCCACCACTCATCATTGCATGGGAGAAAAAGAATGGAGGAGTCTGTGTCTCTGGTTTTAGCCTCTTGCTTACATCGTTGCAGTTAAGTGCTTAATGGTTTAGCTCTTTCATTTTGGGCTTATTTTATTGATCAGCTATTCAGACATTTGACAACTAAGCTCTTTCCCAACTCAGCTATGTTCCTAACACTGATCTATTATATACTGCACCCCCAGAAGCTTCAACCCTTATAGAAGGATAGGGGGCCTTTAGAATGCTTGACCAAGGCTCCTCTGTGGAGCCTAACGTGGTCAACCACTGCAAGATACACAGTACCCATTAGGTAGAATACAAGGGCCTGGGATACAGGAGGTATAAGGAGTGACCCAGATCACCATCTCTTCCAGCAGTCCACCTGGGAAATTAGTGTTCCTTCCCCACAGAATGAGACTATGTGAATCTAAAGGTCCTGGTTCCCTGAGAGTAAGTACTTCCACCAGGAGACACAAATAGAGACACAACAGAACTTGAGAGACACAGTAGAGCTTAAAACTATAGCTGTTGTCCTGCCATTTCAGGCTCCTCCTACCAGAAAGCAGGAGGCATGGAAGAGTCAATACTGGCAAGTTTTGTTGATCTGATTGGCGGGAGGAAGGAGGGCAGCTATCATACAGTGAGAAGAAAATGTTTGGACATCAGACCCAATAGGGGCCCCTCATACATCTGCTAAGCAGTTTTAGCCATGGCCTGAGAAAGGCACCATGACCAAAGGCTTAGGCCCTCAAGTACAAAGTTCTGTGTCACCCCACCAACTAAGCCACCTACAGCAACGGTACTGGCTGAGAGTGAGGGGAATCTAGAATAAGTGGTAGAGGAGGAGCCATGATGAGTATCAGGTGTAGCCTCAAGAACAGCTTCAGCTGCAAGGGCTGTCTTTCATTCTACTAACCTTCCTCTTGTAAGTTTCTCCAAGAAAAGTGCCAACCAGGATCCTGGAAATGCGATTCCCAGACGCAGAGTTACTTGCTATATGAAAGCAAGTGGATCCGAGGGATGTAAGCGTGGGCTGTAGTGGATGTGCCACCCAGACACCCTCTTCAGGACCTCATTCACCACCAGCTGAGGGAGTGTGGCTGCTGAAGGCTCACAGCCACATACATCCCTTTCTAGGAATTGCCCTTGACTGAAGGAAGGTGCTTCATTTAAAGTTACACTTCTTCCCCAAGGGCAGCCTGTATTCAATGACTGCTTGATACTGGGGCAAAGGCCCAGCCCCCTGCCTTGATCTGGGATGACTCTGAGGGCACATCTGACCTCCAGGACTATCTGTGGGGTTCACTGAGGTCTCTTCATCACAGTTCAGCTTCTGCCTCTTCCTGGTTGTGCTTTCTTTAATTCTACTAGGTTTTGACCCAAAAATCACTCCCCCTTAAATCTCCTGCACAGAAATCTCTGTGTCAGAGTGCATTTCTGAGGACCAAGACAATGGGGAAGGTGTAGTCTCAGAGCTTCCCCCTCTAGGCAGAATGACCTGAAGAGCATACCCTTGTATAAGCCACAATGAAATCAAAGAAATCCAGGTTCAGTACAATCCACTGAGCTATATTTACTGAAAGCTGGTAAGCTGCCCTAGGAAATAGGATATATATAAAAACTAAATGTGGTCTCAGTTATTCTTTTTAAATTGACAAGTAGGGAAAAATTGCAATGGAACTACCATAATGCCAGAGAGAGTGCATCATTTTTCTGGAGGACAGTTTGGCAGCACCTGTCAAGAGTATTAAAATGCTTTTCCCTTTGACTCATTAATTCCTCAGAAAATTATCTAAAGACTTATATAAAATTTGTAAAAACATACTACGTGGATGAACTTTATAGTAATCTAAATAGCCATTAAAACAATACTGAAATATATTTATCAACTGACAATGTTCAAGACATATTGTTGAGTTGTTAAAAAAAAAACAGCTGTACAATAATGTGTTTCATGTGGAAGAATACACATCATCAAAATACTAACCAATATTTCTGTGTGATACAATTTGGGGTGGCTTTTATTTGTTCACTTACTGTATTCCTCTGCCTTTGTCTGTTTCCCTCTGAGTATGTATTACTTGGAATTGTTAAAATTATAATTTACTGTAAAGAATGAATGATTTTTTTGCCTCACAATAGGTTTTCTCAACAGATAATCCCAATAGCTTATACTTTGGCCACCTGATGTGAAGAGCTGACTCACTGGAAAAGACCCTGATGCTGGGAAAGATTGCGGACAGGAGGAAAATGGGGCTGCAGAAGATGAGATGGTTGGATGGCATCACTGATTCAATGGACACGAGTTTGAGCAAACTCCGGGAGATTGTGAAGGACAGGGGAGCCTGGCATGCTGCAGTCCATGGGGTTGCAAAGAGTCAGACATGACTTGTGACTGAACGATGAATGATGATGAGGTTATCTAATTTTATAGAAAATATCCTAACTATAATCTCCCATTTCACCTTTATACTTTGTAAAAAGAGAAGGCAATGGCAACCCACTCTAGTACTCTTGCCTGGAAACTCCCATGGACAGAGGAGCCTGGTAGGCTGCAGTCCATGGGGTCGCGAAGAGTCAGACATGACTGAGCAACTTCACTTTCACTTTTCACTTTTGTGCATTGGAGAAGGAAATGGCAACCCACTCCAGTGTTCTTGCCTGGAGAATCCCAGGGACAGGGGAGCCTGGTGGGCTGCCGTCTATGGGGTCGCACAGAGTCAGACACGACTGAAGCGATGCAGCACCGTACTTTGTATATTTTGTTATACTTGAATTTTTCTACAATGTATATTTATATTCATAATCTGCCTCCATCATTAGGTTGTAAGTTTCTAAGAGCCCTATCTACAAAAACGTCTGCCCACTGCAGGATATCCCAACAGACTGACTGAAGGACAGGATTCCTACACAGAGCTGTAGCACAGAAGGGAACAGTAGCAGCACAAAACACTATAGCCCTTTGTTCCTGTTAATTGAAATATATAACAAAAACAACAAAACCCACACATGCCACACACCCTCAGAAACTCTAGTGGAAGTCATGCTAGGAGTCAGACTAGCTGTCCTTACTGTCTCACACACACTGTGCAATGCAATACTTTCTGAAACATTGCTATCAGTCCTAACCCCTGAAGGGAGGATGGGCTCTTTTTGGTTTTGTGCTTCCTTTTTGTTTTGTTTCATTTAATTATTCAGAATAACCTGGTGGACTTGCATTCAGACCAGAAGAACATTTCTTGGTTCCATGTGATCTGCTTGTAAGTGCCTCTTATCCTGAGCTGCCTGTCAACCCACCAGTCTGCTGGGCCCAGGATGAGTCTACAGAGGCTGATAAAAGATGGATGACTAGCCCATGACGCCTGCATAGCCTGCCACAACTGCACACAAAGAATACGAATCCCTTTTTGTCTTGAAGAAAGTGCTGTGAAATTTCCTTTCTCAATTTAAAGCCAAGAAGATGTGTCTGATCTCTTTATGAAACACTAGGTAATTATTAGGCTAAACCACAACAGAAAAAGTTTACCTAGTTGAGGCTCAATAGCAAGAAGGAATGAATTCTATCCAAGTCTTCAGTATGCTCCACTTCAGTCTGGCCCTGTGGAACATAAGCTCCACAACAGACAGCCACTTCAGTATCGCTAACACCTTAGTACTGACACATAATAGGTATTCATTAAATACTTGTTGCATGGTTAAGTAAATGAATAGATGGAGAAAAGTTGGGGGATTGCTGAGATTTTTAGGGATACCAGGTAGCTTCTGTTACACAAATAACTGTTTCCCCCTGGCAGACTGTACCCTGTAATTCTAAGGTCAGAACTTAACCCATTTGCCTTGACGTTTTTATTTCACTTAAAATGAAAATGCCCTGTGCGTTGGTAAGAGAATAAAAAATTTCAAGTCTTTACTGAATTTGTTACAATACTGCTTCTGTTTTATGTTTTATTTTTGTGGGTCACGAGGCATGTGGGATCTTAGCTCCCCAACCAGGGATCCCCAACCAGGGATCAAATCCTCATGGCAAGGCAAAGTCTTAACCACTGGACCTCCAGAAAAGGCCCCAGTAAAAGAATAAATTGGTACAACCTTACTGAAAAGCAACTTGGCAGTTCCTGAAAATGGAAAACATACATTCACTTTCACCTAGGACCAATCCTTTCAGAAATTTATCCTCCAGAAATACATACATACAAAGAGGTTGATTGCATTATTGTTTCCAATGGGGGGCAAAGGGAAGCAAGATGGGGAAAAAGATCCCTAACCTAACCTACATACCCATATGTAGAGGATTGGTTAGGAGGAAGCAATTTAACCACTGACTCTCCTCTTCCACCAATCAAAGATTCTCTGTGATCTTGACTCCCTCTCTCCTCCAGGGTGTTTCTAAGAGGCGTGAGCCAGTGGTGACGAGAGACACCTGAGAGGCACAGAGGAAACAGGAGACACCAAGCGGCTCAGAGCCTTCATGGGACTGGAACAAGAGATTAGGTAAGGATCTGAAGGGGTGCATAAGAGGATCTGATATCATAGCTGTATTTTTTGCAACAATGCTTGTCTTTTAGAGAAACATACTGGAGTATTTACCGAAGAAATTGTATAATGTCAGAAATTTATTCCCAAATAATTTGGTGTCAGGAGAAGATGGGTCACAGATCCAACAATACTGAACTAGGTGATAGTTTCATGGGAGTACATATTTCTACTTCACATATTTGGAACTTTCTATAACAAAAAATTTTCTTCAGAAAATGTGCTCTTTGGTTTCTTAGGAGATGTTAAGACTTCCCAAGTTCCCAGTTTTAATCAGTCAATAAAAATATTTGATATCAAGCCAAAAGATAACCAACCTAATCAAGGCAGAAAACTACATATGCCAACTGGGAGATGGAATGTTTCCAGCATTCAGAGAAAGGAGACAGAACCAGAGGCTGGGAGGCCAGAAAGCTTCATGGAGAAGGTGGGACAGTATGGAGACAGGTCTAATCATAATGGACACATATCCCCTGTTGGCAAGGGGTCTCTGGGTCCCTGGAAATGGGTATGCCAGCCACCTCAGCCCTACCTGGATGCTCATATCAGGAAGTGGATTCCTGGAACACTGGTGTTTGCTCTTGGATCGCCTCAAAAATTCTGAAGTTAAGACATGCCTCGGGCCAAAGTTTCTCCCAGGCATATGTCATACCGTTCATGATCTTTCCTCCCAAGTGGCAATGATGCTCATGAAGCCCTTCATAACATCCATCTTCCACCAGTCTCCAATGGGTGGTCCTAAATATAGCTAAATTGCAGAACTCATTCACTTCGGCAGATGGTGGTGTGCAATTCTACAGTGTGGTGGGCTAACCAACCTTTACTGGGACAGAGCAGGCAGTACAGTGACCTACAGTGGTTCTCTTTGGCTAAGCACTAATAAGAGTATTCCCAACAAGGTTAGACACACACACACACACACGTTACACCATAGTATGTTTGCATTATACAAGTATATTTTTATGGAAAATACTTCAGAGACATAAACAGCATTATAGTGAATCAGTACTGAGGAGGGTTAAATAGAATATGAGTAGGATATCTATTAATAATATATGCCAGGCATATTTGCACATATTATGAAGCACTTTACACATATTATCTTTTTAAATTTTATTTATTTTTGATTTTGCTGGGTGTTCATTGCTGTGCATGAGCTTTCGCTATTTGCAACAAGTGGGGGCTACTCTCCAGTTGCAGTCTGAGGGCTTCTCATTGTGGTGGCTTCATTTGCTGTGGAGCATAGGCTCAAGGGTGCGTGGGCACAGTAGCTGTGGCTTGCGGGCTCCAGAGCACAGGCTCAGCAGTTGTGCTAAGCACACGGGCTTAGTTGCCCCATGGCATGTGCAATTCTTCCAGACCAGGGATTGGACCCATGTGCCCCGCATTGACAGGCAGATTCTTAACCACTGGACCACCAAGGAAGTCCTATTATCTCCTTAAATCCTTACAATGACAGCCCTATTGGCAGGTTTTATTATCATCCCTCAGATAAAAACCTCATTATAAATTATCTTATTTACTCTTTAAAACAATAGTGCAATTAACAGGTTAACAGTTTCCATTATTGTCCCACAGAGAGGATAAGTACTCTGTGCAGAGAGTTTAAGTATACTGCACAGAGAGGTTAAGTAACTTACGTAGTGGAGCCAGGACTCAAATTCAAAGCCCAAGTGTTTAACTGCTGAGGCTATGCCAACAACTCGAAAATGTTGCTTCAGGTACAACTGGATTCTGGTGCAAGGTTCCAAGTGAGTGCTCCTTTATTGTACACATTTTTGTAGAGCAAAAGACTTCCCCATATTTGCCTTTTAAGGAGGACAAGTAGGATTAGCTAATGCCAATCTTCTTGGGGAAGGGCTGTAGGCAGGAAAGTTGTTAGCCCGTCTAGTAACTGTGCAATCCAGAACTAAGTTCTCTTAGTCCAGGGTGATTGGCTGGGCTGGTAGAGTCTGAGCAGATTTCAGCAGCCCTGGACCTTGGCTACCATAGATGGTAATCCCAGCCATAGGAGTGCAAGAGGGAGTCACAGGAAAACTTCATGGAGTGAGAAGCACTCATTCCATCACAGATGTTGGGGGCCATGTAGTCTGCCCTCTATCCCTGAGTTGCCAGAGGGAGTAACTGCTGACTGGCTCTCTCTCCCTACACTTTGCTCCAACAGCCACTGGCTTCCAAAGCACCAAAGCCTATGTCAAGGGCCTCTCAACCCAGACAGAGCACAGCAGGTCTCTGTAGCCCAACTTAGTAAGCCACGACTCACTCTGCTTCTTGGGCTCCCATCACACTCCCCTGCAATCTAACTCCCACCCCCTCCACAACCTTGAAACCTCTCTGGCCATGTTCAGTCTCTGTCCTCCTTGACACTCTGCAGCCTTCATTAACGACAATGACTGGTTCTAGAGTCTTCTCTTTTGGTTTTTCAGTTTCTCTTCCTATTTTTTTGGCTGTTCTTTCCCAGCCTCTCTCGTGGCATTTTCCTCCTCAGCCTCCTTTTAAATGTTGGTATTCCCCAGGGTCTCATGCGTGGACCCACCTTCTCTTTCTTCAGATGCTCTCTGGGTGATCACATCTATGACTGAGGCTTCCCTAGTGTCTCGTCTGAGGAGTCCTCAATTTGTTTCTGTTGCCTAAATTTTTCTTAAACTTGAGAAGAAAAAAAAAGGTGAATTTCAACAAACCTCTGCTTATACAATTCTTTAAATAAAAAAATTTTTTATTCTTTTTTTACTCTTATTTTTTTCATTGTCTCTTTTTTTTCTTTGCAAAGTCTTAAGCACTGGGTTACCAGGGAAGTCTGAGTACTTTCATTTTACAATGCTCTTTAGATACACATTAGCCAAAACCTTAGAGCTCAAGATTTAGGTCACTCAATATCCAGAAATATCCACTGCAAAACACTTAGCAAAGCCTATCCTTGTTGTAAAAAAGTGAGCTAAATCACACTGTTTTGTTAGGGGAAAAAATCCAATTTTGTTTTTCAGTTCAAACAAAAGTGTTAATTAATATTGTTTCAAGAAATAGTCTTAAAAAACACTGAGAGACAAAATACGGAACATACTTAGAAAAATTAATGATTAAAAACAGTCAAATTGATATTAAAATAATACTGATATAATTCAGTTCAGTTCAGTTGCACAGTCATGTCCACTCTGCCACCCATGGACTGAAGCATGCCAGGCTTTCCTGTCCATCACCAACTCCCAGAGCTTGCTCAAACTCATGTTCATTGAGTCGGTGATGCCATCCAACCATCTCTTCCTCTGTCGTCCCCTTCTCCTCCTGCCTTCAATCTTTCCCAGCATCAGGGTTTTTTCCAATGAGTCAGTTTTTCGCATCAAGTGGCCAAAGAGAATTTCAGCTTCAGCATCAGTCCTTCCAATGAATATTCAGGACTGATTAACTTTAGGATTGACTGGTTTGATCTCCTTGCAGTCCAAGGGACTCTCAAGAGTCTTCTCCAACACTACAGTTCAAACGCATCAATTCTTTGGTGCTCAGCTTTCTTTAGAGTCCCAGTCTCACATCCATACATGACTACTGGAAAAACCATAGCTTTGACTAGATGAACCTTTGTCAGCAAAGTAATGTCTTTGCTTTTTAATATGCTGTCTAGGTTGGTCTTTTCTTCCAAGGAGCAAGCATCTTTTAATTTTGTGGCTGCAGTCACCATCTGCAGTGATTTTGGAGCCCCCAAAAATAAAGTCTGTCACTGTTTCCACTGTTTCTCCATCTATTTTCCATGAAGTGATGGGACCGGATGCAATGAGCTTAGTTTTCTGAATGTTGAGCTTTAAGCCAACTTTTTCACTCTCCTCTTTAACTTTCATCAAGAAGCTCTTTAGTTCTTCTTTGCTTTCTGCCATAGGGTGGTGTCATCTGCATATCTGAGGTTACTGATAACTCTCCCAGCAATCTTTATTCCAGCTTATGCTTCATCCAGGTTGGCATTTCACATGATGTACTCTGCATATAAGTTAAATAAGCAAGGGTGACAATATACAGCCTTGACGTACTCCTTTCTCAATTTGGAACCAGTCTGTTGTTCCATGTCCGGTTCTAACTGTTGTTTCTTGACCTGTATACAGATTTCTCAGGAAGCAGGTAAGGTGGTCTGGTATTCCCATCTCTTGAAGAATTTTCCACAGTTTGTTGTGATTCACACAGTCAAAGAGGTGGTACGAATACACAGAAGAACCATACAAAAAATATCTTAATGACCCAACCTCGGTGGTGTGATCACTCACCTAGAGCCAGGGCCTTAGGAAGCATCACCAATATAATTAAATTACCGATTTTTATAACAGCTATAAAAACAGGAATACATTTATATGCTGCTTTACTTTTCTTAATTTACAATAATATAAAGTAAATATAGTCAAAAATAATGTTTTTATATAAATTGAAAAGTCTAATGAAAGTTTTAAATATTTTTGCTGTAATTGTGTTTGTGTATAATTCTTTGGAAAAAATTACATAAGAATTATAAAAACAGGTAAGAGAATTTCCTGGCAGTCCAGAGGTTAAGACTCCACATTTCCAATGCACCAGGTGCGGGTTTAGTCCCTGGTGGGGGAACTGAGGATCCTGTGTGCCATGTGGCACAGCCAAGAAAATATTTGTAAGAATAAATTAATTAAATTTTTTTAAACAGATAAAAACTGCTATCATTGCCTCTTTCCTCACCAGTCCTTTTCCCGTACATCATGACTAAATTTCTCATACATAAGTAACTAAAGAGGAAGGCAAATGACTAAAAAGGCATTTAATCATGTACTGCCTAAAATGAATTGGTCAGCAGCTAACATATAATTCTCTTATTTTGCCAATAAGAAGTAATATATAATAAATATTTTAAGAGGATTGACTTTCTTTGGAGGAAAATATTTCATACTATGATTTGATAAATATATTATTGAATATTGTATACCACCTAAAATAAACCATGTAAAAATTTAATCTTCTGATTTTATTCAAAATACATTGAAGTGTTAATAAGCCAGGAAAATATTACAATTATTTAAAAGATTCAGTATCATCAACCTGTATTGCTACAGCCCAACATAAGATATGTTTCAGGAAAGAAGAACCCTTATCTTTTAGAGAGTCTTTCTGAAATATCTACAAATGAAATAACATGAAATCCTTTTGAAGGATTTCCTTCAAAGTCATAAGGGAGTGGTGAGAATTGTACTTTACCTCTATGGTCTTCTTCCCAAACCCCTTAACTACAGTCTAAACATGAGAAAAATATCAGACAAATCCCAATTGTGGGATATTTTGCAAAATACCTGAGCAGTAATCTTGAAAACTATCAATGTCATCAAAATCAAGAAAACTCTGAGAAAGTGTCATACCCAAGGAAACTAAAGAGATACAAGAAATGTGATATGGTATTCTGGGTGGGATCCTGGAAGAGAAGAACATTAAGTGAAAACCAGTGAAACCTGGAGAAGGGAATGGCAACCCACTCCGGTATTCTTGCCTGGAGAATCCCAGGGACAGGGGAGCTGGGTGGGCTGCCTTCTATGGGGTCGCACAGAGTTGGACACGACTGACGCGACTTAGCCGCAGCAGCAGCAGTGAAATCCAAATGAAGTATGGAGTTTAGTTAATAATACTGTACTGAAATTGGTTCTTTAGTTGTGACAAATGTACTGTGATAACATAAGATGTTAACAATAGGAAGAAACGGACATAGAGTATATGAGAACTCTGTACTATCTTTTGCAAGACTATTTTAAAAGACAATTCCAGGGACTTTTCTGGTGGTCCAGTGGCTAAGAATCTGCCTGCCAATGCAGCGGACATGGGTTAGATTCCTGATCTGGGAAGATCCCACATGCTGGAGGGCGACTAAGCCAGTGAGTCAAAACTGTTGAGCCCAAGCTCTGCAACTAGAGAAAGCCCTCAAGCAGCAAAAAAGACCCAATGCAGCCAAAAATAAAAATAAATAAATAAAAGACAATTCTAAAATAAAATTTTTAAGGGACTTCCCTGGCAGTACAGTGGTGAAGACTCTGCTCTCAACATGGGGGACGCTGGTTCGATCCTTGACTAGGGAACTAAGATCCCGCATGCTGTGCAGCCAAAAATAAATAAATAAAGTAAAAATTTTAAGATAATCATTATGGAGAGGGAAAAGCAGATGGGGTGTATGGTTGGGACAGAATTGGCCACGTGTTAGTGGTTACTGGGGCTATGTAATGGAAGTTCACTATACTTTTCTGTCTATATTTATTTATGATTGAAATTATTATAAGGTTAAAAAATACATATATTGTGTTGCAGGGTCCTCAAAGCCATCCACAGGTTCTATGATTTGCTAGGAGGACTCTTGTTATTCAGCGGCTCAGTCATGACCTACTCTTTGCAACCCCATGGACTGCAGCATGCCAGCCTTCCCTGTCTTTCACTATCTCCCAGAGTTTGCTTAAACTCATGTTCATTGAGTCGATGATGCCATCCAACCATCTAGGACTCAGCATATAATCATACTCACAGCTCTGAATTTCTTTTGTTTATTATAAGCTTTATTTGAGTTAAATATAGAAAACAATATACTTTTATTTGCAATTTAATGATGCAAGTTGTTATGGTAATCTTAGATAGTTTACAGTAATTCTTTTTATATTATATATCATATTATCCTTTTGAACATTATATATATGTAAGGAATAAAGCTAATCATTTATGAATTTTAACAATAATCAGAAAATTTTCTTCCAAAAGAAGTTCCTTAAGTATGATGCTAGGTATAAAGCTCGTAATTGCCAAAATATTTATATTAAGTGTGTGAACCCGCTATTAAATAAAGATAAATATCCTTACAGTGAAAGGACAGAAAATAAAATCAGCAAAGGGAAAAAGCACAGGGGGCAAAGTTCAGACAAAACCAAGCACAAGCTTCCTAGAGTCCTCTCCCTGTGAAGTCATATAGAATGCACTTAATTCCTTCCCAGGATCACACATGTCTACCAGGGAAGCTCAGCTGAAGAAGCCCAGGGCTGTTACTGAAGATTGGTTACATAAGCACCATCTGCCTAGCACATGTCAAGATTCCAGACTCTCAGAAAATATTCAGTATCAACCACATTGTAAAACATTTTAGGCACAGTGAGCCATCCATATGCAGGTCAGGAAGCAAGAGTTAGAACTAGACATGGAACAACAGACTGGTTCCAAATAGGAAAAGGAGTACGTCAAGGCTGTATATTGTCACCCTCCTTATTCAACTTACATGCAGAGTACATCATGAGAAACGCTGGACTGGAAGAAACACAAGCTGGGATCAAGATTGCCGGGAGAAATATCAATAACCTCAGATATGCAGATGACACCACCCTTATGGCAGAAAGTGAAGAGGAACTAAAAAGCCTCTTGATGAAAGTGAAAGAGGAGAGTGAAAAAGTTGGCTTAAAGCTCAACATTCAGAAAACGAAGATCATGGCATCTGGTCCTATCACTTCATGGGAAATAGATGGGGAAACAGTGGAAACAGTGTCAGACTTTATTTTTGGGGGCTCCAAAATCACTGCAGATGGTGACTGCAGCCATGAAATTAAAAGACGCTTACTCCTTGGAAGAAAAGTTATGACCAACCTAGATAGTATATTCAAAAGCAGAGACATTACTTTGCCAACTAAGGTCCGTCTAGTCAAGGCTATGGTTTTTCCTGTGGTCATGTATGGATGTGAGAGTTGGACTGTGAAGGAGGCTGAGCGCCGAAGAATTGATGCGTTTGAACTGTAGTGTTGGAGAAGACTCTTGAGAGTCCCTTGGACTGCAAGGAGATCCAACCAGTCCATTCTGAAGGAAATCAACCCTGGGATTTCTTTGGAAGGAATGATGCTAAAGCTGAAGCTCCAGTACTTTGGCCACCTCATGTGAAGAGTTGACTCATTGGAAAAGACTCTGATGCTGGGAGGGATTGGGTGCAGGAGGAGAAGGGGACAACAGAGGATGAGATGGCTGGATGGCATCACGAACTCGATGGTCGTCAGTCTGAATGAACTCCGGGAGATGGTGATGGACAGGGAGGCCTGGCGTGCTGCGATTCATGGGGTCACAAAGAGTCGGACACGACTGAGACTGAACTGAACTGAGCCATCCATACCATTTAGGTCAAGTGTAATATCAACGTAGGGAAATATTTAGCAGTCAAGTTCCCAAATGCAAGCCAAAGGCCAACCCTGCCAACAAGCCTTTATAAGGATAGTCTCAGGCCTAAACGCACACATACCCGCAAACATATGAACACACAGAGGCATACCACTCTCTGATACAGCACAAGGATGTTTTATAATTCACATTCTCCTCTTCTCACATGCACACACAGAGGCATACCACTCTCTGAAACAGCACAAGGATGTTTTATTAACTCACACCCTCCTCTTCTGTGGAAGGTACCTCCACAATACCCACTTGGAGACCCCATCTCCTATTCTGGTCCACAGATGCATGTCTGAAGGCAGGAGGAAGGACCTGTGAGGTGTGGAGGGCTGAGAAGAACAAGTCCCAAGTTTCTCTGTGGGCATAGCCATAAATAAGCCTGGAACTCTGCACTTTTGTTCTTTGCTTTTTTCCTTCTGTAGGTGGTACTTTAGTTCTGAGAAGTCTACCTGGAGAAAGAGAAGGAAAAGAGAAAAGAAGGCGGCCTTCTGAGAGACAGACAGAATCCCATCAGCAAAATGTTCCTAGATATCTCCTGGATCCATTCTTATGCCGGTGCAGGAGGCTTGGGAATATCATGAAACAGGTGAGTTTAAGGTTCCTAAAGTATATACAAGTGGTGATGTTCTGTGGACAGGCAGATCTGGAGCTGGTGAAGAGCTGAGGGATACAGATCTGCAAGGGTTCCCATCCCCTTCAAATGAGGTAATACACACCATCTGAAATACTACAGTACACAAGCAATGAACTTTTTTGTTAAATCTTGTAAATGTCTTATGAATAGGGCCTTCAACTTATGTGTGTGTGTTAAAAGAATGACTGTAGCTTCTATCATCCTGTTTGGCATTAAAAAAAAAAACAACTTTCCTTTTAATATACTTAGAAACCTCAAAAAATAGGACTAAGCTAAGTTTTTCATAATTTTTGGAGGCCCAGGAAAGATAACTGGTCGGTACTACACCTTCAGAATTCATTAGCACCCAGATCTTGGTGAATTGAAACCAAAGGAATGGAGGGGATAGCCCAAGACAGCTCCTTTAGAAGAAAAGAGGGTTCTAGAACCAGAACATTTAAGGGACTCCCTAAAGAGCCACCTATAAAGGGGGCTAATCAGAAATGGCCAAAGATATAGGAGAAAAAAAGTGAAATGAGGTAGGGGAAAAATGGCCCCCAAGGGGTGGAAAGGAAAGTCAGGAAGACCCAAGTCAAGAGTGCGTTTGACAGAGGAATTAATCAACAGCGTCAAATAATCGCTGATTTTCCCCGGTGAGCACCAATCAGAATAATTATGCCAACTCCTTTCCCCCTGGTAGTGTTTATACATCACTTTTGACTCTTTTTACAGGATTTTAACTGGTGGTTTACAGTTTATGTCCTCCAACTGGACGGCTCCGGGAGTTGATGATGGACAGGGAGGCCTGGCGTGCTGCGGTTCAAGGGGTCGCAGAGTCGGACCCCATTGAGCGACTGAACTGAACTGAATTGGATGGCTCAAGCAGGAGGTCTGAATCTCACTCATTTTCCTCTCTAAAGCCTTATGCCTCCTGCTCAATTAATATCACTGAAACGATCTGAAGAAAATTTGAAAAACCACCCCCCAACCCCACCCCCGAACAAAGACCTTATCTTTTAACCTTCAGCAGCCAAATTTCCCTGGACACGACCAACTGCGCAGGCGCAGGGGCAGACCACCCAGCTTTCTCAGGTCTTTGCATTTGGCGCGAAATCTCCGCTCCGTGGGCGGGGCTAAGAGAGAAACCGCGCTCATTGGACAGGTTTGGCGCGAACCCCGGGGCTCCTGAGCCACGATTGGCTCCGGCCTTCCAGCGAAGGGGCGGGACGGAGGCGGCGCGCGCAGAGCGGCAGCGTCGGAGGAGAAGCAACTGTAGTGTGCGCCAGCTACCCTTCAGCGTTAAGCAGATATGGACCTCGCTGCCGCGGCGGAGCCGGGCGCCGGCAGCCAGCATCTGGAAGTCCGCGACGAGGTGGCCGAGAAGTGCCAGAAACTGTTCCTGGACTTCTTGGAGGAGTAAGTCGGCGGTCGCCCCATAATCGCGGAACTTCCCCTGCCGGCTTCCGGAGTCTGGGGCCGCTTAGGGCCTTGAGCGCGTTTGGGTCCTGAGGGGTCGCGCGCCTCGGAGAGCGGGCCGCGGTGGGGAGCCTGGGCCGGACTGGGCTGGTCTCCAGGGTTAGTGAAATTCATCTGGAGTCCTTCCTCGGGCTCCTGCCGTGTGCGGTGTCCTGGGCCGAACGCTTAGGCCCGTTGTTCAGTCCTCACAGCCCGAAAGGCTGGTGGTCGCGTAGCCCCCGGTTCCCTGTGCGGACGCCGAAGCTGGGTGGGAATGAGTAACTCGCCCAGTTAGGCCGCACGTCTGACTCGTGGAGGGAGGCCGAACTGGCGTGGGAATCCTGGCGGGGGCCTCGTGGGGTCCACCGAGGGCCAGGCTGCCCTGGAGCCTGTGGAGGTGAATGTGCGGGAATGAACCTGGTGCTTGACAGATGCTCGGGCTAGGGACCGCCTGCGTTGCTTACGGCCCTGGACCCACTCCCTCCATCTCTCTCTTCCTTCCCTTCCAACGCCCCAAATCCTTCTTTTCTTTCTTTTTTTTTTTTTCTGTTGCTTTTTTTTTAGGCTCCAGGCATCTCAAACCGCTCCCCCCCCCCCCACTCTGGCTTGCAGCCACTGCCACCAGTTACTTTTCTTAGATCGCGCAGAATATCGCTGCTCTCTCTGAGTCCATACTCTGCTGCTTCCAGGAAGAAGTGGAAGCACTTAGGAATGAGTTAGGAAAAAAATTTTTTTAAGAGCTCAGCTTTTTAATTTGATCATTTCTTGCATTTGAAGTACTCTTCGATGACATCCTTGGCCTGAGACTCTGCAATAGTCCTAAAAAAATTATATACGATTTTACTGATATGTAGAAACTCTAAGTTGTTAGCATTGGTTATACTGAAGCTTTAAAAAATTAGCACGTGTCTTATGAAAATACTTCCATCATTAAAGTTTCTTGTGGCTGTCTTTAGGGACCTTAATGACTTCAGTATCTTTAAGCATAACATGACAGGAAATTCTTTTTTTGTTGTTGTGGTGGTAAAAACTCGTTTTAACCTTTTTTAAACATAGAGTTCACTGATGTTAAGTACATTTGCCTTGTAATATAGCCATCACTACCATCCATCTCCAGAAGCTTTTCTTCTTTCCAAACTGAAACTCTGCACTCACTAAACAATAGTTCACTATTCCCCCCACCCTCCAGCACCTGGCAACCTCCATTCTATTTTCTGTCTGTGAATTGGGCTACTCTAGGTACCTCAGATTTGGCATTATACAATATTTGTCCTTTTGTGACCAGCTTACTTCACTTAGCATAGTGTCTTGGAGGTTTATCCATGTTGTAGCATGTGCCAGAATTTTCTTTTTAAGGGTGAGTGGTACTCATTATGTCTATTCTACCTTTCATTTGTTTATTCATCCATCCATGGACATATGGGATGTTTCCTCACTTACTGTTGATAGTTCTGCTGTCTAAATGAAATTCTGATATACTTAATACCACAGTTTATATTTCCCTACTTTTTATAATGTTATTCTCTGCCTGATAACTATTTGTCCTTCAAAGCCTAGCTAAAGATTCATACCTGTTTGTTAAACCCTATGAACCACCAGCCCCAATCCTTTCTTCCCCTATGTTCCCAGGCTGCCATTTTCCGTTACCAGTAGTGTATCTACTGCCAGCTATTTCATCTGAATGTGAATCCTATGCTCAACCCCACCTAGCCACCATACCACTTTACAAAGGTCCTCAACTATGTTTGATATTAACAAATAATATAGTTACCTTCACTTCCTTGTAGTTTGCCTTGCAGCTAACTGCTGGGCACGGTGAACAAGACAAATAATCCTTGTATTTGTTGAGAAAAAAATGTTAACTCCCTCTCAAAATACCAACATTGATTTGTCATTCCTTATGAAATAAAGTCCAAATTCTTCACAGCTGTCCTTTCTAGTTTCATCTTCCACAACCATTCTGTCATCATCCACAGTCCTCACATACCTTTCCTGACTGTCACATACTTGGAAACCTCTGTAGCCAGTCTATCTATCACTCATTTTTTCCTTTCAGATTTTAAGTCTTCCAGGCCAAATTCCAGTGCCACCTGTTATATTCATCGGTCAAATTTCTTTCACCTGTTTTTTTTTGGCGGAAAGAACACTTAACATGAGATCTACCCTCTTAACAAAATTTTAACTGTACAGTGTATTGTTGTTCAGTAGATTCTGTTAGAACTTACCCATCTTGCTTCACTGAAACTTTTTTAACTTTCATAATTTTTATTTATGTTTTAATTTTAATATTGTGTTAATTTCTGCTATACATCAACATGAATCAGCCATAAGTACACATATGTCCCCTCTCTCTTGAACCTCCCTCTCACCTCCTACCCCATCCCACCCCTCAAGGTTGTCACAGAGCACCAGGTTTGAGCTCCCTGCATCATACAGTAAATTCACCTGTTTTACATATGGTAATATATATGTTTCAGTGTTAACTCTTTCAGTTTGTCCCTCCCTCTCCTTCCCACACTGTGTCCACAAGTTGTTGTCTTTGTGTCTCCCATCGCTGCCCTGCCAATAGATTCATCAGTACCAGCTTTCTAGATTCTGTATATATGCGTTAATAAACAATTTGTTTTTCTGATTTCACTTTGTTTAATAGGCTTTAGGTTCATCCATCTCATTGGTATCGACTCAGATGCATTTCTTTTTATTGACTGAATAATTTTTATTTTTTATTGTCTATAATACCTCCACATTTTCCTTTTCCTCCAACCAACATTCCACTCTTTGATTCTATGAATTTGACCGTTTTCGGGGGGCTTCACCCCATGACTTGTGTGATGTTAATTTCCTGACCAGGAATTGAACCCCGGGCCCACAGCAGTGAAAGCACAGTCCTAACCACTGAACTGCCAGGAAATTCCCAAATTTGACTCTTTTAGATACCTCATATAAGTAGAATCATGCAGTATTTGTCTTTGTGTAATTGGATATTCATTGGAAGGACTGATGTTGAAGCTGAAACTCCAGTACTTTGGCCAACTGATGCAAACAACTATTTGAAAGGACCCTGATGCTGGGAAGGATTGAAGGCAGGAGGAGAAGGGGATGACAGAGGATGAGATGGTTGGATGGCATCACTGACTCAATGGGCATGGGTTTGAGTAAACTCTGGGAGTTGGTGATGGACAGGAAAGCCTGGCGTTCTGCAGTCCATGGGGTTGCAAAGAGACATGACTGAGTGACTGAACTGGACTGGACTGAATTGGTTCGTTTCACATAGCACCATGTCCTCAAGATTCATTCACATTCAGACATTGCAGAATATCCTGTTTTAAGATTGAGTAAACATACCAAGAGAGTAACATGGAAACTTACATTACCATGTGTAAAATAGATAGCCAATGGGAATTTGCTGTATGATTCAGGAAACTCATACCGGGGCTCTGTAACAACCTAGAGGGGCAGGATGGAGAGGGAGATAAAAGGGAGGAGGACACATGTATACCTATGGCTGATTTCAAGTAGATGTTTGGCAGAAACCAACAAAATTCTGTAAAGCAATTATCCTTCAATTTAAAAATAAGTTTTAAAAAAAGATTGAATAAACATTTTGTTTATTCATTTGTCTTAGACATTTAGATGTCTTATCCCTCTCTTTAATAGAAATGTCTCTTATGAGAGTGTCAACCCTAGGAGAAGAGCAACACTGTTATTTCCAACTTACGGTCCCTCTGGCATAGTGCTTTCCAGAGAGATGTTCATAATGTATTAAACAGAACATGCTGTATTTGAAGGAGGAATTTAGTTTTCCTCAAAACTATCTGCATGGTTATGTTAAAAGAATAAAAAGCAAATATGTTAGTATGATACTTGTTAGGAAAAAACACCCCAGCTTTACTTTGTGTGTATGTACATTTTCATTTTCCTGAGGTCTTGAGCCCTGAAGCACCTCGTTTCCGTGTATTTATTGATATTCTTGTACTTAAATGAGCAATTAATCTGTCAGTTTTCCCTTTAGAAATTAAATCTTTGGATTATAACCTGAGTTTTTTTATTTAATATTTTCTAATCAACAAATGCTATCTGTTGTTTTATTGTTGTTATGTACAATTAAGATTGGGAAATCTTAGATCAAGAAATTCAGGTTTGGGACTTCCCTGGTGGTCCAGTGGTTAAGAATCCACCTTGCAATGCAAGGGATGTGGGTTTGATCCCTGGTCAGGGAACTAAGATCCCACATACCATGGAACTAAGCCTGCGAGCCTCAACTACTGAGCCAGCTGGCACACCACAACTAGAGAGTATGCGCTGCAATGAAAGGTCCCAAACAACATAGTGAAGATCCCACATGCCACAACTAAGACCCGATGCAGCTAAATCAGTAAATATTGGGGGTGTTCAGATTTAAATCTGAAGACCTAGTTTTTTATGTTCCCAACTTTGTACAAAAGATTTCATAGGCATTCTCTCATTTAATCTTCACAGTTAACCTTACAGGATCATGTTCTAATCTTTTTCATTATTATTATATTCAAAAAGAAGAGGGATATGTTTAGAGAAGATAGGTAACTAGCCTTAAGGTATACGACTACTAAAATGGGCCTCTCTGGCCCTAAAGCTGATGATCTTTAACCAGTACACTGAATTATCAGGCATTCAGATTCTTCTTTTTACTGCCTAATTTCAGTTTAATCTGATTTGTATGTATCTGCAGGTTCCAGAACAGCGATGGAGAAATTAAGTACTTGCAGTTAGCTGAGGAGTTAATTCGTCCTGAGAGAAACACGTTGGTTGTGAGTTTTGTGGACCTGGAGCAATTTAACCAGCAACTTTCTACCACCATTCAAGAGGAGTTCTATAGGTATGGTATATTAATCTTTAAGTAGACATGGAACCTGGGAAGCCAGCTCTTATTGGAATGGAATTGTTAATTTGTGAGGATAAAGGGAGGGCAGATGTCACAGAAGCCCTTTTTTACAGCCAGTGGTTATTTTAATGCTGCTCTGAACTAATTTAGGCCTTTGTGGGGCTGACTATTTTTCACGTGCAGATATTGAAAATCTCTGCTTTCTATTGACAGTTTTTCAAGTGTTAAGAGAATTGTTTACTTTGTGTCAGGCATTCAGTGCTATTGCTCTGTCATTCATTTAATCCATTCCCATCCTGTATTAAATAAAATCCCTTGAAACATTTTAAAAGCTGAATGATATTTTGGGGGCAGAAGCTAGACATTAGGCTTTTAATTTGCTTTTGATTGCTATGTAAATCAAGAAACCTCTTTCTACACAAAATTCTGTCTGCATTTGGATTAAATAAATGTGACAATCTGTATAAATAAAATCAGGTTAAAATAAACCCTGTGGACAGTTATGAAGGAGAAATGAAGACCCAGGAATAAGGAGTCACAGTCCTGTTTTTTCACCTGGTGGACTGGGGGATGGATATGTCTCAGTGTTTCCAGTCTTATCTGACTATCAAGAATGACTAGAAGGATAAGCAGCAGAGTTTATTGTGAAAGTATGTAGTAGGAAAAGTTGTCCTGACAAGTGAGAGGGAGGTAGAAAGTTGGGCTGATGGGAGAAACACTGTGTCCATACTCCATGCACAGACTGTGCCGCATAGTTCTGTCTCCTGAGAGTAGCTGATCTTTCAGAGGACTTCCAGATCCTACTGCTTAAACCAAGCCACTGCAGCTGTTTAAAACTTAAATCAAGGGAACGTGCACACACCCACCTAACCAACCAGGTGAAACGTTTCTGCCAACTTGTTCTCACATCAGTACACAGATTCCTTACCTACCCTTATCCATTTCCTGTCAGTCAAGAATTACAACCTGGAAGAATATACTAGGCCTTGACACCAAATGGGAAGGGTCCTGCATAGTTAGATTCTAAAGCTTGGTTGTAATCAGGTGAAATTCCTTAGTTTCAGCTATTGGGAAGCATGAAAAGGAAAAGAGGGCTTGGTAAGCCTCTTAAAGTTGGTTTTCTTTTTGTTTGCTTTTCAGAGTTTATCCTTACCTATGTCGAGCCTTGAAAACTTTTGTCAAAGACCGTAAAGAGATCCCTCTTGCCAAGGATTTTTATGTTGCATTTCAAGACCTACCTACCAGACACAAGTAAGAAACTCTTTGAAAGGAAAAAGAATTCATTGAATAGTACACCTATCACTTGTCAGAAAGCTCAGAAGGTTGTAGTCTTACATCTGTAAAGAGTTACACCCAGTTATCCAGAACATTTAGTTGCAGGAAAATCTATATTTCCAAGGATTATAATACTTTAGGACACCTTTTAAGGGATGTTTAGATGAAAGCTTAGTTTAGAGAGAAAATATGAAAATTGAGAGCAGTCACAAATTAATGAATTGTCAAGAGCTTAAATAGCATAACTTTTAAACTGTTTTCCTCTTTAGCAATTATTTAAAGAATAAATTTATTGGAGGAAACTCAAGTGCTATTTTGAAAACTTCTAACTACTAAAATTACCTATAAAGTTACCAAGTTATTTAATATAAGATGAGTTTCTGAAATAAAGTGTTTTCTAAACCTTCAAGTTCAAACAAACAAGTTTTCCCCCATGACAACTGTACTATGAAAATACTTATTTAGAAATGTAGGTCAGCAGAAAATATTTTTGTGTGTGTGCTAGTCACACCGTCATGTCCAACTCTTTGCGATGTCATGGACTATGGCCTACCAGGCTCCTCTGTCCGTGAGCTTTTTCCCAGCAAAAATACTGGAGCGGGTTGCCATTTCCCTCCTCCGAAGGATCTTCCCAATCCAGAAATCAAACACACATCTCCTTCATTGACTGCATACAGTCTTTACCACTGCGCCATTTCGGAAGCCCCTGTTTTGTAATTGTAATTGCATTTCTTTCATGTCCTTTGCTTAGGTGTTTTGTTTGTTTTCATTTATGTATTTTGTTGTGGATGCATGTACATTATACTTCAGGAATGGGCATGTTGACTAAATCACTTTCAGGAGAGTCTAAAGAATACCTTGTCTCTTATTTTAAGCATAAATTATCTTTGAATATCCTCTCCTTAAAAGTGAAAATTTTTAGTTTGGACATGAACATTTACTAATGCAGTATCTTTCCTTAAACAGAATTCGAGAGCTCACCTCATCCAGAATTGGTTTGCTTACTCGCATCAGTGGGCAGGTGGTACGGACTCACCCAGTTCACCCAGAGCTTGTGAGCGGAACTTTCCTGTGCCTGGACTGTCAGACAGTGATCAAGGATGTGGAACAGCAGTTCAAATACACACAGCCAAACATCTGTCGAAATCCAGTTTGTGCCAACAGACGGAGATTCCTGCTGGATACGAATAAATCAAGATTTGTTGATTTTCAAAAGGTATGTATTCTGTTTAGATCAGATTCAGCCTGTGCTAATAATTCACTTCTAGGCACTTGTAATTATTATAAGCTTAACTTAGGCAATGTTGTAATTGCTTAAAGATCCATGACTTACATAAAAACTGACTACAAATTTAAGCTAAAAATTTGTCAGGCAAATTTCAATTATCAGTGTATAAATGTGTTCTAACTTTTAATAACTTGGATTGGAAGCTCCTTCAGACAAATAAAACATATTTGTCAAAGAATAAACAGTAGTTAGTTATCACTGTAAGTTAGAGTTATGGAAACTTTGAAGAAGTAGAAAGATTTGGAGATGGTGGTTAAGAAGGAGGAAGGCATAAGTAAAAGGACAGGTGAAAATGGACATGCTTGTCAACAGCTATGGGGATTATCATGATTAAAGTAGAGGAACCAAACTGGAGATCGTCTGAGAGATGATTTGATGTGCGGCATGGAAGTGCTTGGGTCCTCAAATTGAGAAGTTTGGACTTGTTTTGAAAAGCAAGAGGAATACGTTTTCAGAGGACGTGATTTTTTCTTCCTATCAGGAAGATTAATGGGACGACAGTGGTAGTATTTAACAAAGAGACTAACAGGCAGTTGTGGTTACCTGGGCAAGAGATAGATGGTAGCAGTTGAGAATGAAGGGGCTAAGTCTCTTCAGGACTGAGTAACTCTGGAATATGCAAGGAGGAAAGAAAAGTTGCAGCAGCTCAAGCACTAAGAGAATGAGAACCAGACTAAAATAAATAATATTAAATTCAACTTTTAGTCTTTACTTAGTTTTCTTGTATTATTTCGATACTTGGTTAGTAAGAAGCCTGTACTCTACCCATAACTTTGGGAAAGAGATGCTTTGTATCTGATAAAGAACTTGATACAAAAACCAAATATCAAACGATGAATTTAGGTTGGCAGGGGGGAAACAGCTGTAATAAAGGACATGCTTGACAATTGGGGAAATACGAAAGTAGACTGGATAATAGAAGGCATGGAATTAAATACTTAAATCCTTGATGTGATTCATGGCATTGTGGCTACATAGGAGATTGTCTTCACTCTTAGTAAATGAGTGCTTTAATATTTAAGGGTAAAATATCTTGATTTTTACAACTTCTTTCAAATAATTTAGTAAAAATATGTGTATCTTAAGTAATGTTAACAGTTGCATTGAGCTGAAGGGTATACTAGATGTGAAAATTTTCATAAAATTTCCCTGACAATTTAGAGGAGAATGGGACCCAAAACACATAATTAAAGTAAATTTCAACAAAGAGAACAAAATATGTATTGTTTAATGAGATAACATATTCAGAAGTAGAGACATTACTTTGCCGACTAAGGTCTGTCTAGTCAAGGCTATGGTTTTTCCAGTAGTCATGTATGGATGTGAGAGTTGGACTGTGAAGAAAGCTGAGCGCCGAAGAATTGATGCTTTTGAACTGTGGTGTTGGAGAAGACTCTTGAGAGTCCCTTGGACTGCAAGGAGATCCAGCCAGTCCATTCTGAAGGAGATCAGTCCTTGGTGTTTATTAGAAGGACTGATGTTCAAGCTGAAACTCCAGTACTTTGGCCACCTCATGCGAAGAGTTGACTCAATGGAAAAGACTCTGATGCTGGGAGGGATTGGGGGCAGGAGGAGAAGGGGACGACAGAGGATGAGATGGCTGGATGGCATCACTGACTCGATGAACGTGAATCTGAGTAAACTCCGGGAGTTGGTGATGGACAGGGAGGCCTGGCGTGCTGCGATTCATGGGGTTGCAAGGAGTTGGACACGACTGAGCAACTGAACTGAACTGAATGAGAATAAAAGTGAAGTTGCAGTTTTTAAGTAGATGTAATCTCTTACCAAATTGAAAAGAATTTTTTAAGATGAATGTTGGCACATGTCAAAAGTCTGCCAACTGGTAAGATAATTTAGGATATATCAATGTTTGTGCATTTAATTTAGATCACATGGCACTTGAAAGAGATCTCTTCTCATCCTTGGCCACTTATTTGTCTCTGTTATAGGTTCGTATTCAAGAGACTCAAGCTGAGCTTCCTCGAGGGAGTATCCCCCGCAGTTTAGAAGTGATCTTGAGGGCTGAAGCTGTGGAGTCAGCTCAAGCTGGTGACAAATGTGACTTTACAGGGACGCTGATTGTTGTGCCTGACGTGTCTAAGCTTAGCACACCAGGTCAGTAATCTGTGGCTCAGGTTTAACAAATTCTCAGTTATTGCAGAACACCTAGCTTCTTGCCTCTTCCTTGTCTTATTTTTGGCTACCAATCAGAGTGAACAAGGAACTATAATGATAACAAAGACTAACTGGTTTTGCTACAGAAGGTACCCTTCTGAAAATTCCAAAGCCTAAATGAAATTTTAGATTTTTTTGGTTTTATTTATCTGAGCAGTTCTGACTATCAGTACCTTCAGTATCTAGCTATGAAACAACCTGTCATTCAATGTTTCAGGAGCACGCGCAGAAACTGATTCCCGAGTCAGTGGTGTTGATGGATATGAGACAGAAGGTGTTCGAGGTCTCCGAGCCCTTGGTGTTAGAGACCTTTCATACAGGCTAGTCTTTCTTGCCTGCTGTGTTGCACCAACCAACCCAAGGGTGAGTGTCTTAGTAGAATGGCAAAGCTTAAGAAAGACATTACCTGAGGCTGCCGCAAATTCAGTGTTAAAGACAAAGGTTTGGGTTGAGATTTGCTCTTTAGCTCTAAAACCAGACTTTCTCATGCCTTGTTTTCCTGACCTTAAGGAGAAGTCTTATTTTTATGTGTTCAAGTTCAGTGCTATAAGCGTATTGGTGCTATTATTAATGGTGGTTTTTCTGGAGGTGGGGGTGGTCTTGTTTGTGTTTTAATTGTTATAGTTCCTCTGTCACACTCCTTGAGAAAGTACAAATAGAAAAATTTCGTAATCTGGGCAATAGCTTATAAATTACTCTTTCTGAGAGTGATTGACTCCCTGGTATTGTAGTGGTTGAGAACTTAATTTTGTTTGCAAGATGGGAAAGCAGTGAGAAAAAGTTTGGAAAATAGTCCAGTGTTGGGAAATGAGGCGTGAACATAATATTCTGTTCATTCTCATCTTCATAACAATGATTACCATTTTATTATGGCTCATCTCTTGAGCATCTGGATTCATTTAGATAGCAATGCAGAATAATGGTGATAGTTTTTTTTGTTATTTATAGATCACTGGACAGATGACAAGGTCTTTGGTATTTTGGCTAACTTAGGGCTTTCTGGTTAGAAGATTTTTTTTAAAAAGACCTTTACAGGCAACAGATTTTGACCTCCCAGGATGTATTTTGTTTGTGGTGATGTTTCTTCTCTTTCACATTTTTTTGACTTATTTCTATACTACTATTTTTTTCCTTTCTTCTCCCCCTCAGTTTGGAGGAAAAGAGCTCCGAGATGAGGAACAGACAGCTGAGAGCATTAAGAACCAAATGACTGTGAAGGAGTGGGAGAAAGTGTTTGAAATGAGTCAAGATAAAAATCTGTACCACAATCTTTGTACAAGCCTGTTCCCTACTATACATGGTAAGAAGTCTATCTGTGAAATAAGCTTGAAGTCAAAGTAATGTTTGTAAAACAGCAACATGTGACTTCTTAAAATACACAAATCAGATGTTAAAAGGTTTTTAGTGGGTTTAGAAGGGGTTTTTATAAAAGGACAGATATTACATGATTCCAGTTGAGATGAGATACTTAAAATAGGTAAATTCATAGAGAAAGTAGAAAAAGATTACCTGTTGAGAGAAATAGGGAATTGTTTATGGATAGAATTTGTTTGGTGTTATGAAAAGTCCTAGAAGTGAATGGGTGATGGTTGTAAAAGATAGTGAATGAATGTACTTAAACCCCTTCTGAACCCCTTAAAAATGGTTGCAGTGGTTAATTTTATGTTGTGTGTATTTTGCCAGTTTTCTTTTGAAAAAAGAAAAAATCATTTAGTCTTTTTCTGGCTTTAGGACAGAACTGCACTTAAGTATATTCTTAATATGCCAGATTAACATCCTGATCTCTTTTTCTTGTTAGTTTTCGCAATGGGAAGAGATTTCATATTTTTTTTGATTATATGTACTGTGCCTAAGCCTGGCATGCTGCAGTTCGTGGGGTCACAAAGAATTAGATACAGCTTAGCGACTGAACAACTGTGCCTATACCTTGTGGTTTCTGTTTTCACACTTTCTTAGCTCTTGGTTGCTAGCTGCTCACTGTCATTAAATCCCTTGCACACTGAAGGATATGACTAACTTTTCAGATCTCATGCTTTGTTTTTTTTCCATCCCTCCATATTCAGTTGAAGTAAAGGCAAGAGTTCATAAGATTATGGTTATTTGTCTTAGGTATGTATTTTTAATCATTGAAAATTAACCTTTTTTTCTGCTTAAATATTTGGTCAGTGAAATTGAACTGAAATCCTTAATATTAATAATCCTTTGTGGGTTTTAGAGTATCCTCCCTTAGAATGCTGCTGCTGCTAAGTCACATCAGTCGTGTCCGACTCTGTGTGATCCCATAGACGGCAGCCCACCAGGCTCCCCAGTCCCTGGGATTCTCCAGGCAAGAACACTGGAGTGGGTTGCCATTTCCTTTTCCAGTGCAGGAAAGTGAAAAGTGAAAGTGAAGTTGCTCAGTCGTGTCTGACTCTTCACGAACCCATGGACTGTAGCCTACCAGGCTCCTCCATCCATGGGATTTCCCAGGCAAGAGTACTGGAGTGGGTTTGCCATTGCCTTCTCCTCCCTTAGAATGAGTAGGTATCAAATTTTTATACTGTTCCATTCCCCCACCATAAATTAATCTATTGCTACATAACAAATTATCCCAAACTTAATGGCTTAAAACAACAAGCAATATTTCATACTGTCTGTAGATCAGGAATTTGAGGGAAACTTAGCTGTGTGGTCTTGGTCAGTCTTTGTAGATTTTGTAGCCAAGGTGTCAACTAGGGCTGTAGTCATCTGAAGGCTTGACTTGAGCTAGAGGATCCACTTACAAGGATGCACTCAATGCTTATCTGTCAGTGCTTGTTGTTAGCTGGAAGCCTCAGTTCCTTACCATATGAGTCTTTTCACTGGACTGTTTCAGTGTCCTCATAGCACAACAGCTGGCTTCCTTCAGAGCATGCAGTCCAGGAGAGCAGAGCCAGGAGGAAGCAAAATGCTTCTCGAGACCTAGTGCTAGAAGTTTTACACCTTCTCTTCCACCATATGCTATTTGTGGGAACCAAGTTACTAAGCCCAGCCACACTGAAGGAGAGGAAAATTAAGCTGTCATCTAGAAATGAGGATTATCAAAGAATTTGTGGGTTATTTTAAACTACCACACCTCCAACGCATTTGTTTCATACAGGTTATAAGTCAGAGAAATTTTGTTGTGGGAATGGATTTTAAATTTTCTGCTTCTAAGGGGTGCTTTGTGTACCTGTGCCAGCATTTCGTTGATGGCATTCACAGAAGCTCATGATAATGAAGACAGAAGAATGTTTCTTCCAATATCAAATTTCTAAAATTTGGTGTTGTCTTTTTTTTTCTCAATTGTTCATTTCCTTCTTGTATTTAAAAACCGTTTTTAGAAGCAGCTGTAGATCACATTCAGCATCTTGCCTAATCCGTATCAGTTCAATTAGCTTGTATTGTATTTGTATTTAGCTTTGGGTCACTATTCCTGATACAAAAGAGGTAAGTCATGGATCATTTCCTGAAACTCTTGATAGAACTATATAACCTGCAGTTGGAAAGAACTAGCGAATATGGTAGGCTGTAGTGGACATAGTTTATTTATGGGGAGAGATATTTGAGGACCGTGACATAGGGAAAGACTTTGTATAGGAAGCAGGACTTATAGACAAGGAAAGACTCTTAGAATGGTGAGCATCAGCATCTGTTTCAGGTGAAGGTATTAGTATAGTGATTAGGTGACTGTAGATTCATAGGATGAGAACCAAGGTCAAGATGAGAAACCAGAAAGATATTTTAACTTTGGTCTTAGCTTTGCTTCAGCTGCCTCTGCTCTTTTGGTTGGTAAACATGCCTTTGTAGTGTCCTGTGAAATTGTTTAAACTCGTGTTGAAAAACACTTTGGGTTTTTATTTCAGGTAATGATGAAGTAAAACGGGGTGTCTTGCTGATGCTCTTTGGTGGTGTCCCAAAGACAACAGGGGAAGGGACCTCTCTTCGAGGGGATATAAATGTTTGCATTGTTGGTGACCCAAGTACAGCTAAGAGCCAGTTTCTCAAGTAAGTGCCTAAGGTAGTACAACAAAGAAAACAATATGCATAGTTTCAGGCTTTCAAAAACTCTCTTAGGTTAAAGTACACCTTAGTTTGCTAAGGAGAATGTAACAGCATTTTACAGATTTTGGAATAGGTAAAAATTGTAGTTACAATCCCACATAGAATTCTTTTAATCTTTGTATAAAACTCTTTGAATGTATGAATATATGTATATCTCCATGGTTATAAGTCACAGCATGCATATTTTTAATTTTAATTAATACCTTAAATACTTCTTGATGTTTCTCTATTTTCACAATTGTTTTTTGTTGGCATATTATAGCTTAAAAGATAATTCCCCTACCCTGATATTAGACAATTTAACAGAGTAACTTATTTTAATGATCAAATACAGTGAACATCATAATGTATGTAAGTTTTTATTTTATTATTTTCCTTTGGGTAAATTCCTAGGCATAGGATTGCTGAGATTAAGAAAACAAATGTCTTCACGGTTCTTATATAGGACACAGTTTCCAAAAACTGTGTGATAAAGATGAGGCATTTTGTGCTGAACTTACCAATATGAATTTAGCAGTTTCTGCTCATTTTTAAAAGGTGTAAGTACTTGCTTACTTTCAGACTTAAGAAACTTAAGGGTTAAGATAATGGCAACCAGTTTTTGAGCACCTCTTGTGTTCTTGGTGCTGTGTGTGTCTGTATATGTGTTTAGTCATATCCTACCAACATTCAGACAGGCATATAATATTGTCTTTTTTTTCAGGGAGGCAAACAAAACTCTAAGTCTCAGTAAATTGTCTAATTCCTTAGAGCTAACAGGTGGCTCTAAGCCAAGAATATTAAAATTCAGCCTTTGATTGCAAAGCAATCATACTTCATACTGTATCAAGCTGCCTTTCCTTTATTTGGGAAATTTTTAACATGGCAGTGTTCTAGAACGTAAAATTTTTAGCTGGAGTTTCATAATTAAATATTATTTCCTTCAAGTATATCATGGACTGAGTTCTAGGTTTGAAGATAATAGTCCTGTGTTAAATGAATTCTCTTTATTTTTCTTCATTTCTGTTGCTCCTACCTCCCATCTCCCTATCACCACCACAAAAGATGTACTACAGTGTTGCCTCTGAGCAGTAGTGTACTGTACCTGATTATATTCACTTTTTAACAATGTTAAGTCTTTTGATCCATGAACATGGGTTCTCGTTCCATTTATTTAGGTCATCTTTAATTTCAGTAATGCTTTGTGGTTTTCAGTGTATGTGCTTGTGCTTCTTTTATTAAATTTATTCCTAAGTATTTTATTCTTTATGATGCTAATATAAATGGAACTGTTTTCTTTGATTCATTTTTGGATTGTTGCAAGTGTTTAGAAATACAACTATTGAACTTTTATCTTGCAACATGCACAAACTGATTTATTCTAACTGTTTTAGTGGACTTACTAGTTGTGTTTTAGTGGACTTAGTAGTTGTGTTTTAGTGGATCTAACTTGTCTGCAAGATCATGTCAGATGCAGATAGTGATAGTTCTTCTTTCAAATCTGGGTGCCTTTTTCTTTTTCTTGCCTAATTGCCCTGGCTGAATCTTTCAGTGTAATGTTGAATAGAAGTGGCAGGCATAGACCCTAAGTCTTATTCCTGTTCTTAAGGGAAAAGCATTCAGTCTTTTACTAGTAAGTATGATGTTAGCCGTGGGTTTTCATAGATGCCCTTTAGCAGGTTGAGGGAAAGCCTCTTCTAATTAGTTGAGTTTTTATCATGAAAGGGTATTAGCTTTTTTCACATTTTTTTACATCTATTTTAATGCTTCTTATCTTTTTTAATATGGCATATTATTGTTTCTTAGTTATTAAGCCAACCTTCCCTTTTTCGGAATAAATTTCACATCTATTTTTGTTGTTGTTTGTTTTTTGTTTGTTTTCATTTTTTAAATGCAAGGTCTTCTAATAGGTTACCGGTACCAAACTATTAATTGATGTTTTTGTTGTGTATGAATTTCATCTTCCTTTGACAGGAATGGATTTAGCCTATTCAGAAGACGAAAAGAGAAAAGACTTTCTATTTGATCTGTAGCATATATCTTTATTAACTGCGTTTTCTTAATGCCTTTTCCAAATGTTCTCTTAAATTCTTACTTGATGTAAACTGTATCAAGCTGATAATCCTGAAAAGGATGCTTTATAATCATATATTAATGAATATGATAACCTTGAACAGGCACGTAGAGGAATTCAGTCCCAGAGCTGTCTACACCAGTGGCAAAGCGTCCAGTGCTGCTGGCTTAACAGCTGCGGTTGTGAGAGATGAAGAATCTCATGAGTTTGTTATTGAGGCTGGAGCCTTGATGCTGGCTGATAATGTAAGAACATTTTACCTGGTTAGATAGAAAGAAATCAGAATATCCCCTACCCTATCAATAAAGACCTATAAGTTCCTATTAAGGTGTTCTTTTTCAAGAAAAAATAAAATACTTTTAGTAAATAATTTATGGTTTTATTAATCTAGAAATGGGCATTATCATCATTAGTCAATACTTTCTAAACTTCTGTAGAATATATTGCCTGCCCTGAGCTTGTTGTTTGCTATGACTAGTATGTCTCAGCACTTTTTCCTTTCTAGATTGTGATACATCTATGAGTATATCTATTGCATTTTGCATGTGTTTGTCATCGATCTATTTTTAGATCTGTGAAGGCATGTAAATTGTAGCTATAGATACAGACATTATGTTCCAACTTCATCCTTCACTTTGAGCCTAAAATCAACACTGAAGTGATCAAGAATGTTTTGACCCTGAGATTTACACAACATTTTGATGTTGAATAGAAGTGCAATAAGTATCTGCCTGTTTTTAGTTTTGCCCTTAGTTTAAAGGGCAAACTAGAGTTTAAAATGAGTTGAAAGTTGTATGGTTCCCTTGGGGATTATGTACTGTCTTACTCTAGTAGAGGGAATTGGGATTGCTTACTTACCTTAGTAGTTTAAAGTCACTATGGTAGCAAACTTTGAGTTTCCTTGCCATTTTGACATCTGAAAGGAAGTTTCTTATGCCAGGCTTATTTGATTACAGGGTGTATGTTGTATTGATGAATTTGATAAGATGGATGTGCGGGATCAAGTTGCTATTCATGAAGCTATGGAACAGCAAACCATCTCTATCACCAAAGCAGGAGTGAAGGTATGTGTGTCCACTTCTGTTCCACTGCATCATGCCTTAGCCTTGTAGACTAGTGTAGCTCTGGAGATGATCACTTGGATAAAATGCATTACTTCAACATGAAATGCTGTTTATTGAAATGGAAAACACAGCCCTGAGGCTTATTAATCCAAATTACAGGTGTTGGGGGCATAGCTCAGGGGTAGAGCACTTGACTACAAATTACAGGTGCTGTTAAAGGTGCTATGAAAATTAATTTGTTATGAAACAAAGTAAGAGGAAGTACTGGTGAAATTTTTAGCTCTTTCAAAATTTCCACAAAGCTTCTCTGTAGTCTTTGCTAAAATGTGCTTCCAGTTGTAACAGAAATAAAGTTGACAAATCATTTAAATGGAAATAATAAGTACAATATTATGATTAGCATTAGAAATAAAGCTTTAAAAATAAAAGTAATACATTCAAATAGTTAAGAAAAATGTAACAGGTAAATATAAATAAAAAGAGAAATCTCCTCCTTCCAGCACCAGTAGATACTCAGAAGTGTCTGCTGAGTTTATGTCACTTTTAGGAATACTTTATCATAAATAACCATAATGCACATAAAGTTTTACTCCTTGCTCATTTAACTTTATAATTTTATTTTGGTAATCTTTCTATACCAGTATATATTAGATCCACTTTGGTTTTTTATTACTCCATGATTTTCACTTGTATATACCCCAGTTTGACTCATTAGGCTCCTATAAAAAAGAATGATGTTTAGGTCATTTCCAGCCTTCTTTATTACAAACAACATTGTAAGCATTGTACGTCTCTTCCTATATCTAGCTGCAAAATGAATTCTTAGTAAGAAATTGCTGACTTAAAGGGCATACACATCATACCAGCAACATCGTATGGGGATATCTGTTGCTATATCAGACTTTTATTTCGATGATTCAATAGGTGAAAGATGATATCTTATTATTTTGGTTTTCGTTAATTATGAATGATGTTGAGGTTTCTCGTATGCCATTCCATTTGTCTTTAAACCTGTCATGATTTTTTTCCTTTTGTGGTCAGGCTACTCTGAATGCCAGGACATCCATTTTGGCAGCAGCAAACCCCATCAGTGGACACTACGACAGATCAAAATCATTGAAACAGAATATAAATTTGTCAGCTCCTATCATGTCCCGATTTGATCTCTTCTTTATACTTGTGGATGAATGTAATGAGGTAACTACATGAGCCGTCCCTTTGAGCTTCCTTTATTATTTCCAGTTTGAGTAATTGATCGAGACAAGCCTGGAAGATGTACTCGTGAAGAATTGGTGCACGTGTTGGCACTGACCTTTCATATCTCTGAGTGGTACAGGATTAGATAGGTTTATTAAGCAACTCGGAATCACTTTAATTGATGGTTCTGTTTTATTGTGTTAAGGAATATCAAGCTTTTTGTTTTTGTTGCTGCTTTTTAATTCTAAAAAAAGAAAACACAGTTCTCAACCATACCGTTTAAGATTTTTATTAGACTTTTTTTTTCATTAAGGTTGAAAAGAATTTGGATACCAAACAACTTTCCTTTTTTTCCGCAAATTAGGAGTCATTTGTCTCCCTATATCTGCTTTTCAAATTTTTGCATGTGTCACATTTTTTTCTAATTATGTAGCAGTTTTAAGACTGAATGTAAAATTGTGGATTTACTTACATTCTAACATGTTAGTATTAGAGTTGAAAGAAAGTGAAAGTCACTCAGTCGTGTCCAGCTCTTTGCGACCCATGGACTATATACAGTCCATGGAATTCTCTAGGCCAGAATACTGGAGTGAGTAGCTTTTCCCTTCTCCAGGGGATCTTCCCAACCCAGGAATTGAACTCAGGTCTCCTGCATTGCAGGTGAATTCTTTACCAGCTGAGCCACAAGGGAAGCCCAGTATTAGAGTTACTTAGACTTAAATATTTAACAACATTGCATATCTCAGATGTATGCAGAACTGCAAAATGACCTTAGAAGGTAATATTGTACTGTACTTGTAATTACTGAGCATGGCGAGCCTACATTACATTAGGCAAAATACATAACTCTTACTTAAAGTTTTAAATTTATCTAAATAAAATTTGCCTTCCATTAATGTGACTATCAGAGGGTTTTCATGTCTTATCTTTGGGTTTAGTTCTTTTCCTTCACAAATCTATATAAAATGTTTAACCCAGTCCCCACTCCCCATTGTTGGGCATTGACTGATTTTCATATATTTATGTCTCTACATAATTTATTTATTTTTAACTTTTTAATTAGAAATAATTTCAAACTTACAGAAAAGTTGTGGGAAATACAGTAATGCGTATAGTACCCATATACCCTTTGTTCAGTTCACATAAGTTTTTGCCCTATTTGCTTTACCATTTGCTCTGTGTATCTCTACGTTTTTTTCTATACCATTTGAGAGTAAATTGCATATTTTTAGTATGATTTAATTTAATGTTAGTAACAGTTTTATGATGATTATCCTCATATACTCATAAGTGGGAGCATGATATAGTGGCTAGGAGGACATATTCTGAAGCTAGACTCTTCAAATCCTTGCTCAGTTACTGTGATGTTGGACAAGTTATGTAATTTTTTCAGGCCTCAATTTACTTATCTGTAAAATGGGGTAGTGTTATCTACCTAATAAGGTTTTTGTGAGGATTGTATGAATTAATGCTTCCCGACAACACTTAAGGCAATAGATCCTGGCATTTACTGAGGGCACTAGAACTCTTATTTCTGTCAGATTAATTAAGTTAGTCAATTTCTTCAGGAATAGTCTTAATTAGAGTAAGGCACAGCTATACATTTAAGTGTTTGATTTCGGATGAAACTAATATTAAACTTTCCTCAGAAACTTGAACCCATTAATACATCTTATGGTGGCATCTTAAAGCTTGAGGTTATCATGCTACAGATAATTTCTTCATGCCTGGGATAGTCTGGAATGGATGTTGTTATAACTGATAAAAGTGATTTTCTTGTTTGGAATTAGGTTACAGATTATGCTATTGCCAGGCGAATAGTAGACTTGCATTCAAGAATTGAGGATTCCATTGATCGTGTGTATTCCCTTGATGATATCAGGAGGTATCTTCTGTTTGCAAGACAGTTTAAACCCAAGGTAACCTGCCCTTTTGTACTGTATTCAGGCATGATGAGTATGTGGCATTTAAAGAGATGCGTTACTTGGAAATTAACTGAACCTGATTTGAGGATTTTTTATGGTTGGTTGATTGGCTTGATCTGGGGGTTTGTTTGGGCATTTTTTGGAGGGGTGGATAATAGTTTATTTCTTCAAAAAGTCTTGAGAAAAAGTGTTTTAAAAGTCTGAAGAATTCCATTTCTTCTAATTAGGTGCTAATAAAAAGGTTTTTATGAGTGAAGAGTTTTGAATAACCACACAAACTAGATTTTATTTCAATCATTATTCCTAAGAATCTTAAAACTGTATGCTTAAATCAGTAGTCTACAGATGCTCTTGAATCTTTCTCTGAGGAAAAACTTGGGTTCCTCTAGTTCATGTAATGAACATAAATAACTACCTTACAGTAATTGATGTAGATCTTTGGATTAAACCTGCACTGGATTCAGGGTGCTCACTTGGATGTTTATTTTTGTTTGTTTATTGTTATTATTTTTTAAATTTATTTATTTCAATTGGAGGCTAATTACTGCAATATTGTAGTGTTTTTTGCCATACATTGACATGAATCAGCCATGAGTATACATGTGTCCCTCATTCTGAACCCCTCTCCCACCTAAAAAAAACCTCCATAATGCATATGTTGTTTGGCATTTTCCTAAAATAGAATATATAAAAATTTTTCATTTGATTTTTGTTGAAATGTCTACACTATTTCTGGCTTGACTTTTGGGAATTATGCTTAGATTTTAATCATCTAACACCTTCACTTGATAATCCATATCAGAATTGAGTCTCACTGTCCCAAGGAAAGGGTAGAATATCACTTTTGTTTGCAGAAGTATTTGTTCTCCATGACTAACCTGGTCCCTCTATAACTTTGGCTTGCTTCCTTAACATACTTAGTTCCTTGCTCTAAAAAACTGAGTATCCTTTAGTTTGCCTTACTTTGTTGTTATTATTCAACAAATGATAAGGTTTACTGAAATAGCTGATATGTATATCCCAAGTGGATACCTGAAATCACAGATAGTACCAAACCAAACACTATATATACTATGGTTTTTCCTATAAGTTAGCGCAATAAGAGAATATCTGAATTGCTGGCATCACTACTCCTGTGCTTGGGAAGCGTTAGTAAGTTAAAAAAGGGTTACTTGAACATAAACACTGTTGTACCGTAACAGTTGATCTGACAACTGAGTTTGCTACTGACTGACTAATAAGCAAGTGCCATACACACTGTGGATACTCTGGATAGAGGGATGATTCACATCTTGGGTGAAACATTTGGACAGCTACTAAGATTTCATGACACTACTCAGAACAGCACACAATTTAAAACATTAATTGTTTCTGTCTGAAATTTCCTATTTAGTATTTTTAGACTGCAGTTGACCATAGGTTAACTGAAACAACAGAATGTGGAGAAGCCAGAGTAGCTATTACATACATATTGAAATACTAACTCTGCTGTCTTCCTATTTGTAAAATTAGTGCATGGAATTCATAGTCCTTCGTATTAGTTTCTATTGAAAGATATTTCAATACTAATTTCTTGTCATTGGTTTCAAAGTCTTGACCCTCTCAGTTCCCCCAGAGTATCTCCATCTAGGAACCTTTTAACCTTCATGTTTAATGCAGCTTCCATTAAGTAGAAATGCTCTGACTTCATCAATGTTCTGAAACAGATTTCTAAAGAGTCAGAGGACTTCATTGTGGAACAGTATAAACGCCTCCGCCAGAGGGATGGTTCTGGGGTAACCAAGTCTTCATGGAGGATTACAGTGCGACAGCTTGAGAGCATGATCCGTCTCTCTGAAGCAATGGCTCGGATGCACTGCTGTGATGAGGTATCAAAGTCACTTTAACATAATGGGAAAGAGAAATTGATATTTGGCTTTAAGTGTGTTTTTATATTCGGTATAGAACATACTAGCATTCACTGCAGATTTACTTTTATATAACTGTTGAGTTCTCATAGAATACATGACTCCTGACCCTGGGGGCTTTCGCTTAAAGAACGTTGCTGTCAAGCATTTATTGAATGTAGTAGTTAGATTAATGAGATAATCATGACATAGATTATAGAGTACAAATAGAGGTGAGTTCAAGATTAGTGCCATTTGTTCAAGAAAGATTTAAACCTTGCAATGTTTAATCCTTACCATTTAAACCTTAACAGTATACTAGGCTTCTGGGCATCGGATACAAATGTGATAATGTTGCCCCCAGTCACCTAAGAAGGGAATTTACCTCCTTAGTTTTGTATAATGTGTGGATATTAAATTGTTCTTTGAGCCCTGCGTTTTACAGGTACGTCAGTGGGTATTTAGGGAGTAAATGGGGAGCGGTATGGAAGGACAGTTATACCCTTATCGCTGCTTCGTGCAAACCAGCCCTTCTTTATATAACTATTATTTTTAAACAGTGTAAGATTTTGTTTGAGGAAAGAGTTTGGCTATTTTTCTTAAAATAGTATGATTGAGGTATAATTCACAGAAGAGACTGTACAGCTCTGACTTTTTACATACACCCTTGTGGCCACCCAGCTCAGAATACAGATTTACAACATCTTAGGAAGTTCACTTGCACCCTTCCCCAGAAGTAAGCACTGTAGTGACTTCATTCACATTTTTGTCCCATAGATTTCATTTCTCAGGTGTTCGTTTGTTTAATTTTTCAAATTCTCTGCTATAGCGCTTTACTGTTTACAAAATACTTTGACACTGTCTTACTTGTTGTTCTTTGAGTCTTCTGACATTTAATGGACATCTTTATAGGTTAAGAGATGAATAAAAGAGCCCCTGTTTTCCATTGCTGATAATTTGGTGGGAGAAGACATATGTTGAATTAAATATGTGAACTATGAGAGGTTATTATGGTAGAGTGTCATCAGCAGAGAGTATAGAGATCAATGAATTCTTTCCTAAGGAAGGTGGAGGGTTTGGGGAGAGGTCAACATTTGAACTGGATCACTGAAGGGCATATGGAATTTTGATATGCATTTTTAGAGTGAAAGGAAAAAAGTTTAGCAAGAATGTAGTAGAATCTGCAGAGAAAGAATAGGTCATGGTGGAGGGGAATTCTTTAAAACTATGCTAACATTTGTACCATTTTTTTTTTTCCATTGTAGTGTTTCCTAAAATGAGTGTCATAGAACTGATGAGTCTTGGAGAATTTCTGTTAGATTTTTCTTCCCTTTTTTTTTTTTTTGGTTTTTAGTAGATAGCAAATTCACATGATATGAAAATAAATATGCATATATATACAAATACATTTCCTGAATAAAATTGAGTGTTTTTGCATATATTTAAAAGCCATTTCTACTTCCTTTTATTTTATGATCCTATTCTTTATTTTTACTTACTTTATTATAAAGGCCTCCCCTAGTCTAAGATTGTAAAAGAATTCTCTCAGGATTTCCTCAAGCATATTTCAACCATTCCTCAAGAATGGTTTCATTGTTTGTATTTAAATCATTCAAGCATTTGGTATTCTGCTGTAGGATGTAAGCTATGAATCAGTTGATTCTTTTTGAGCTAGTTTCCTAGTTGCAACACACTTACTGAACAACCTATCTTTTCCACACTGGTTTGGTATGCTTTTATTTTATATTAAATTCTTGTGCCTATTAAAGTCTCCTTCTAAATTTTTTTTTCTGTTCCTTTGGTCTTTCAACCTTCTTTTGCATTAGTGCCACAATATTTTACTCAGTGGGCCTTTTTATTTTAAATGTACAGCTAGTTCCGCTGCATTGGTGGTGTTCTTTTTTGGCTGTTGTGAACTTAATGACCAGTTAGGTGTTTTTTTTTTTTAATTACTGATATTCACTAAGAGGAAAGCATCCTAGGAACTTGTTTGAAAAACTTGGGAATTTCCCCTTCTCTGCCCCTCCTTTGCCTTCCCCGCCATTGGCTATCTGTTTGACATATGGTAATATAAGTTTCCTTGTCACTCTTTCCATGCATCTCACCCTCTCCTTCCTCCCCTGCCCTCCGTGTCCATTAGTCTCTGTTCTCTATGCCTGTGTCTCCATTGCTGCACTGCAAATAACTTCTCAGTACCGTCTTTCTAGATTATATATATATGCTTTAGTATAGGAGGTGTATCTTTCTCTTTCTGTATAATAGGCTCTAGGTTCATCGGCCTCATTAGCACTGACTCGAATGCTTTCCTTTCTATGTCTGAGTCATGGTCCGTTGTATGGAATACACAGCTTCTTTAAAACCTGGGAACTTTTGAAGAAAGCGCTAACCATTCTGTCTCTAGACTGCTATACTCACCTGCAGATTCTGGACTTGAGCTGCAGTATTTCCAGCCTCCAGCCACCTCTGCTCACTTCAGACTGGTCCCTACAATCCTAATTGGCAAGAACCAAGTCCTTAATACCTATCCTGTTGCTCCTGTTTGTCCTGGATTCAGTGGTTTTTGTATACTGACAAACTCCTTGGTTTGTGTGAAGGCAAGGGGGGGGTCTGTCAGCAATCAAGGACCTCTCTGTTCAGTCCTGAAATGGGTTTTTCCTCCAGTTGCATGGCTTGTTCCTATACTTATGCTACTAAATGTTTGAAGCTATGTAATTATAC